>NW_005356811.1:0-11909 GCF_000412655.1 Myotis brandtii | reverse complement strand
GGGAGCAAGATGGAAATCTCAGTCTTCTGTAACCAAATCTTGAAAGTGACATCTCACCATATGTCTTACTCTACTGTTAGAAGTGAGTCACGAGGCCTTGCCTGCACTCAAGAAGAGGGTATTACACATGGCTACCAGGAGGCAAAGGTCATGGGGGCTGTCTTGGAGTCTGGCCTCTGATTTTCCCGTTTTTAGTATATGGTTCCACTAGCAGCTCAGTTGTTCAGGCCCCAAATGGGGGTGTCATCCTGTCCATAAGGCATTCCAAATAGCCCTTCTAATACCACCTCCTTCCTTCATCCCTTCTTGGCCTTCACTTCTTGGAAGCTAAGTCCCATCTCAGAACCTTTACATCCTCTGTTCCCGCTGCCTGGAACTCTCTCACATCTGCATGGCTCCTCCTTCAGGGTCTTTCACGGGCTGCTGTACAGGTGTTGCTTAGGGTTGCAGTCTCATCTGAAGGCTGGATCAGGTAAGCAACCACTTCTTTCCAGCACTAGGTTTAACATGAGCTCTTTCAATATGCATTCCTGATTCACTATTTATTCCTGTGCCACAAAGAGTTAACTTAGAGGGCTTGCACCTTCCAAAGGAAGGCCTGTCTTCATGATGCTTTACCTTGAGCCTGTTAGGTCATCTCTTTAAGGCCCTGGAGTATCTTGCCTGATAAGAGTGTCTGTATAGCTCAGACCATAGACCATGCCAGAGAGTCATGCTCACAATGTCACTCATGATAGAGGCCTTGGGCCACTGTGCACTATTAGCTCATCCTCTGAATAAGCTGAGGTCAGCCACATGAGTGGTCAACCAAGCCCATGTGAACAACCCCTAGTAAAAACCCTGACACCAAGGCTCTGGTGGGTTTCCCTGGTTGGAAATACTCAGTGAAGGTTGTCAAACATTGTTGCTGGGAGAGTTGAAGGCTGGGACTGCATTGGAAGGGGACAGCTGGAAGCTCATGCTTGGTATCTGCATAGTCCCACCCAGGTTTCCTTTGCTGATTTTAATCTGTATTCTTTCCCTATAATTTATTGTGACCTGGAGTATAACAGCTTTTCTAGGTTATGAGTCTGAGTAAATCATTCACCCCCAACCAAGGCTGGCATTCCCCCAGGCCTCCTCTGTTGAAATTTTCATCACCCTTGTCACTGAATGGTATGTTCTTGCTCATTTGTTATTTCCTGTCTCTCTCATCTGGACAGAAAGGAAAGCTGGAAACTTGTGTAAAACTTTCATGAGAGCAGAAGACCAGAGTGGTCAGGAGTCAGGTCCTAACTCTGCCACTGTCTCAGTGTGGCCCTGGGTGAGGAACCTCACCTGTCTGTGCTCCAGTTTCCCTATCTGTAAAACAGGAACAGGAACACGCGATCCTCTTTCATAGACCATTGGGAGATGTATGGGCTCGTTTATTAAGTCCCAGAAAGGCCTTTATAAGCACTAGCTTCCAAGTATTGGTCTCTGTTTAGACTCATAACCTAGAAAAGCAGTAACTAGAGCAGGTGGCAGTGCTCAGTTGAGGACAAATGAGTTAAGATGACCCCTCTGAGACCTTTGACATGGAAATACAGGAGGGACCCAGAGATGCCCAGATGGTGGGAAGGAGGAGAGGAAAAGTGCCAGGAAGGGCTGTACATCTGCCCTGTGGCTCTGGTCCCACACAGGGTTATGTGGGCTATTTGGGACACCCTGGGTAGCCAGGCCATTGAGCCACTGGAAAGCAGGTCCAGGGAGTGGTAGAGCCGGGTAGGAAGGAAGGGGTGAGGAAAACCAAACACTACAATCAGGGCTCCTAGGAGGAAATGTGTGGGAAGAACTGGCAGGTGGAGGGTCAGAGCAGCTGGAGCCATGACTGGGGGCGGGCACCACAGGGACCCAAAGAAAGTCTGTTCTACAAAGTGGCCATTCTTTTCTGGCCTAGGAGAATGCATCCCCTCTGCTGGATGCCCTGGAGATGCTACTGGGTTTCTAAACACAGCCCTAACCTCCTCCTTGGTAGGAATGTCCTCCTCTCTACCCCTGCTTCTAGACTCTTCCACATAAGGCTTTCATGGGTGCTCATGCCATATATTTTCAGGACAAAGGAATCAGAAGCACATCGTCTGAGTCTCTAGGGAGCAGTAGTTCTGAAAACAAGATTGAAAGGAAGAGAACAGAGCCAGAGGGGGAGTAATGGGATGTGGACTTGAGAGGCAGAGAGGAGGTACCTGGCTCTGAGCAGGCTCTTCCCCTCATGATATCTGCACCATAAGAGCTCTCAAATCACGATCATACCTTGGCTGGGGATGAGTCCACTGTGGACCCATGTGCAACCTGGGCACCTCCCTCTGCCTCTGTGGGCCTCAGTGTTCTTCCTAATGGCCCAGGTGTCCAGGTCAAAATACTAGAGTCATCTGTGTATCTCTCTATCTCTGTTTCTCTCTATCCCTCCAACTCCAGAATCAGCAAGCCATGAGGGCTCTACTTTCAAGATTTATCCAGAATCCACCCACTTTTTACCTCCTCTATGGCCCCATCCTGGACCAGTCCCATTATTTTCCACTGGGGACCGTTCAGTCACCTGTGCCCTGACCTTTCAGCTCCACTCCACTCCACTCGTGCTCACACACAGGCTGTTCCCCCAACAGTATCCAGAGGACAGCTTCACTCAAGAACCCTTAGAGACTCCCACCACACTCAAAACAAAAGTCAAAATCCTCCTTGTGACCCACACATCTCTACAATATTCTGCCCTGGCCCTCCCTGCCATTATCTCCTTCCACTGTCCTCTCACTATTTCCTCCAGCCCCACTGGCTTCCTACTATTCCTGTCACTGTTGCTTATATTGAGTGGTAGACACACACGAACACTTGAGGTTCTGTATGTTTATGTGTGTGTGTGTGCATTTGTTCTGTCATTCCTCGTTATTCACAGATTCCATATTTGAGAACTCACCTACTTGCAAACATTTATTTGTAACCCAAAATCAATACTAGTGAGAATTCAGTGGTCATTCTCAGACATGCACAGAGAAGAGAACAATCTGAATTGCTTACTGGCCACTTCTAATCTGAGGTCCAACAAGGCAAGACTCTGCCTTCCTGTTACAGCTCTGATACCATAATGTGTAGTCTTCATAGTGTATGTAGTGCCACATGTTTCACAGTTTTGTTCTCTCTATTGGTGATTTCACTGTTGAAATTGGCCCCCACATATAGCACTGAAACCTGTCTAGTGTCTCTAAGTGCAAGAAAGCTGTGATATGACTTATGGAGAAAATATGTGTGAGATAAGCTTCATTCAGACATATATTGAATGATATGGAGATTGTTCACTCACTATCTCTTTGATAGATTTGGAAAACTTTAGAAAAGGGGAGATATTTAATTGGGGCACTAGAAGGAGTCACATTTATAGGGAGCTTATTGAAAGATTTTCAGCCAAAACAGGAAAATAGTTAAGAAATAGCGCATAAAACTCTCCAAGTAATTTTTCACCCCAATGAATAAGGACCCTTACACATCGACATCATATCCACTCTTTAATGATTAGATGTGCACCATAAAGACTATGGTCTCAGATTTTCCTCTACAATAAAATTATGTAAATACCCTTAGTACTCAAATGTAGATTTTTCCATAGGGGTAGTAGAATTCATGACTGTTTTCTCAGGGAAACAATAAAAATATTGCTTTGATGATATATGTCACAAGAGAATAAATTATGCTAAAGGAATTCATGATAACCCATGAGATGGGAATTTCCAATTACATATGGTCCAACGATTGGCTTTATTTGTGTCAGAACAACAGGCTCTGAGGCTTTTAACCCTTCATTCATGGTCACTTCTTCAGCCCAGTATAGTTGGCCCTGGAAAAGCTTACCTGCCAAGGAATCTTTCCAGGGCCCTCTTTATGTCCTTGTTCCTCAGACTGTAGATGAAGGGGTTCAGCATGGGTGTGGCCACAGTGTACATCACCGAGGCTGTTGCACTTGAGTGTGCATTTTGGGTAGCAGCAGAGCTGAGATACACTCCTAGGCTCGTACCATAAAATAAGGAGACAACTGAGAGGTGAGACGCACAGGTAGAAAATGCCTTATACTTCCCCTGAGCTGATGGGATTGCACATATACAGGAGACTATTTTAGAGTAAGAGTAAAGGATCCCTACAAGGGGGCCACCACCTAGTAGCACAATTATAAAATATAACATAATGTTGTTAAGAAAGGTGTCAGAACAGGCAAGTTGGATCACCTGATTGAGTTCACAGAAAAAGTGGGGGATTTCCAAGTCTGAGCAGAAGGACAGACGCAGCACCATTAAGCTATGTAGCAAGGAAATCAGGACACTCATGATCCAGGACACCAGAACCAGCAGTCCACAGAGCTGGGGGTTCATGATAACCATGTAGTGCAGGGGGTGGCAGATGGCCACAAACCGGTCATAGGCCATTACAGTCAGGATAAAGTTGTCCAACACTACAAAGAGTGTATAAAAATACATCTGTGTGATGCAGCCTTCATAGGTGATGACTTTGTTCTGTGTCTGGATGTTCACCAGCATCTTTGGGATGGTGGTGGAGGTGAAACAGATGTCTACCAAGGACAGGTTGGAGAGGAAGAAGTACATGGGTGTGTGGAGGTTGGAATCTGAGCTAATGGCCAGGATGATGAGCAAGTTTCCAAACACAGTGACCAGGTACATGGAGAGGAAAAGCCCAAATATGAGGGGCTGTAACTCCAGTGCCTGTGAAAGTCCCAGAAGAAGAAATTCTGAAATTTGTGTACCATTGCCTGGTTCCATGTGTCAGAGGTGACTACTAGAAAATAGAAAAAAAATGAATAACTAATTTTCACATTAGCAAGCATGAGTAACTGAGAATAAATGACATATTTATATTTTAGAATCAGAAAATAATTTTTTATTTGGTGTATTTTCTGGTTTCCATTAATTCATCTCATTTGCGATTTCTCATTATAAATTCCTTTTTTACTGTCAAGCAGTTTTTCAAACATAATGTATATTGCTGTTTTATTGAGGATATGTTTCATTTGCTTGAGGTAAATATAGGGTGTCCCAAAAAATGTGTGCCAACAGTTTGAGTAATAATGAAAGCAGTTTTTATTAAAATGAATTTTATTTTCAATATTGAGCTATCAGCTTGTACAGTGTATAAACATTTTTGGGGGACACCCTGTATGTTGACTATAGACCATGCTTCAGGCACTGTTCACAATATGGAATGCTGAAAAATAAAAGTCTCTACAAACTAATGATGGAGAAAGAATTTAATCCAATAAAAATGATAATATCACATATGCAATGGTGAAGATGCTATAAAGAAAAGTAAATTACATTCAATGGAGAGAGTGCATAGAGGGTGATCTTTTTATAGAATTTAGGCAAGATTTGCCAACAGGTGACAGTTAAACAGACACCTCAATGAAGACAGGCACCAGACAAAGGAGAAGTTCTTACCAGGCAAAAGGAACATCCAGTGCAAAGGCCCTGAGAAGATGGTTGTTTTAGAAAATCAGGGCTCAAAAAGACCCAATGTATCCAGGGGAATGAGCAAGAAAGAGCAGGGAGAGATGGTTGTTATAGAATATTAAGAAATAAGGTAGCCTGCATGTTGCTATTGAAACTTCAAGTCATAGAAGGTGCCTTGTGCACACTATGTAAATCTTGCACTTCATTAATCTGGTTGCAAAAGCATCCAGTGAATTACAAAGGATCTCTTCCTTATTACCTTCTCTTGATTTTAGAGTCACATTGAAATAAATGAGTTCAAGCACCTCAGCTATGAGGACTGCTCTCAATTTACAAGACAAACACACACACACACACACACACACACACACACACACACACACACGTACAACAATGCACCAGGGCCCCTTCATCTGTGTTATTTCCATGTCCTTCTCCCTCCCTCCCACACTATGTAGGCTATGAGAAGATGCAAGTCAAACTGTCCATATCAAGTATTTTTTAAAAGAACTTAGAAATAGTACCTAGATATTCCTATTGTATGCCTTCCATGGCCAGATACACTTTGGGTTTCATATGGCTATGCACATTTTCTGTCCTGTATTTAAAGAAACATAAACAATAGGTTAAATAAACATAGCAGGAGAGAGAGCAATAAAATGCACATGAGGAAAAAAAGCGATCTAATGAGCTCAGCTGGTCCCTGAGAGATGAGGAAGCAAAATCTTCTTTGGATTCTAGTAGCTTTTCAACCCTAATTACACCCCTTGAGGCCAAGCAAAAACAATCAAGGAGAAAAAATAAATTTCTCCAAAAGACAGAGGTAGTTACAAATATATAAACCTTACAGATTGACTATCCCAAATGAAAAATTTCCAAAAAATAACCCGATAGCTCACAAAAGGAAATATACAAAAACAAAACAGGTTGAATATTTATAACATCAAGAAGTAGAAGACAAGTTTTTCCTGTGCCCCTTCTATATTTATTTGACCAGTTGGTTTTTATATGGTTGATGGCAGATAGACAAGCCCCTTTCTCACTTTTCCTATGTGGCATCATTGTTTTACTTGGAGATTCAGTTTTGAACTCATTTTTGACAAATAATGGGAGCAGGCTAATTCTGTCTCATCCAACATGCAAAGGCCTCCCAGGACAAGATCAATAAATCCTGCACACGCTATGAGGAGCCATCCTTCTACACTGAGTAACTTTCTTCATATGATTTATGCCTGAGCACATTGTCATACAAACATTCATTTCATCGTACTCTGACTTCACCATCACAGTGCCAGATCCAGACAAGCAGTGCTTCACCTGTTTTGTTCACCTTTGTATTTTCACAAATGTGTGTGAATATATGTGCACTTATATAGGCAAACCTTTAAGTAAATGTGAAGTTATGAAATGAAGGCATGACAAGGAGAATGAAACCTGGTTAAACAGAGTGGTTTTAAACCAACTGATATCAATTAAAGAAAATTGAGTGGAGCATCAAAAATTAATGGAAGCAAGATGGAAAAACAACAATAATTTAGTGATACCAACATGGATTAGTAATTAAATTTGCAATGGCATAGACATAGAAGATAATCTATAATGTTTCTAGAAATTGTGGCAAATAGCAGGTGCTCAGTTATTATTTGCTGAGTGAACAAGGAATGAGGACTCTGTATATAAGTACGTTGAACCCATGTAAGGTTGCATTTCAATATATTTGGAAAGATTGAATTGCTGATTGAAAGTTGGAAAAAAAAATATCATCTTGTAAGAAAATGAAGTTGAGCCCCTCAGTCATGTTACAAAAAACCAGATGTATTTTTTACTCACTATAAGAGTAACCAATCTCTCTTAGGTTAACAGATAGAAAACTGCATATCAATGTTTATGTGTAGGCCAAACCATTGTAGTTATAGCAAGAGACTCAGAAGTAATAAGACAGACATATTTAATTTAAAAAAAATGTAAAACTTTTCTTTGGCCAAAACACCCCCAATATATCAATTGACAAATATTAATTTTTACTTATTTTACTTCTGTTTTAAATTTTTCACTGAATTTATTACATTGACATTGGTTAATAAAATTATATAGGTTTCAGGTGTACAATTCTATAATACATCTATGTATATTGTATTGTGTATTCAGCACCCCACCTCAAGTCTCCTTCTATCACCATTTATGCCCCTTTCACCCTCCTCAACCTCCCCCACCATAATATTTTATAAAAAAATCATTTGAAAGGCTTATAATGAAAGAATAATCAGCATATAAAATAATATTCAAATTAACAAAACCATCAAACATATGAATGTTTGATCAAATTCAGGAATCCAGAAGACGACAAGAAAAAAAATTTTTCATACCTGTTAGGTTGGGAAAAAACTAAAATGTCACATTGACTGGGGTTGGAACTTTCAAGCAGGTAGCAAAGGGGTACTCATTTTTCTTTTCTGGCAGAACTGTAAAGTGTTACAACATTGGGAAACCAATCTGAAGATAGCTATTACAAGTACATATATTCTTTCAGTCATGGTTTCTCAGTCTCTGCACTATTGACATTCTGGGCCAGATCGTTGCCTGTGGTGTGGTTTCTCCTGTGCATTGTAGCATGTTTAGAGCATCCCTGGTCTCTACCTACACTTTCTATGTGACAGTGAAAAATGTCTCTGGATACTGCTGAACATCCCCTGGGGGAATAATACTGCTGCTGGTGGAGAACCAGAGTTCTAATGTAACAATCTCAGAATATTTTTGTATAAGTGTTACTAGAGGCCCGGTGCATGAAATTCATGCATGGGGGAAGGGGGTCCCTGCAGCCCAGCCTGTACCCTCTCCAATCCGGGACACCTCAGGGATGTCCAACTGCCAGTTTAGGCCCAATCCAGTTGATAGGGCCTAAACCAGCAGTCAGACATCCCTCTCACAATCCTGGACTCCTGGCTCCTAATTGCTCACCTGCCTGCCTGCCTGGTTGCCCCTAACTGCCTCTGTATGCCAGCCTGATTGCCCCTAACTGCCCCCTGCTGCTGGCCTGGTCACCCCTCATGGCCCCCCCAGCCGGCCTGATCGCCCCATGCAGGCTGCTGTTCAGTTGTTTGGTCATCCCTCACTAACCCCCCTGCTGGCCTGGTCGCCCCCAACTGCCCCCCTCACCGGCCTCGTCGCATGCAATTGCCCCCTTGCCAGCCTGGTCACGCCCAACTCCCCCCCTCTCCCCGCCGGCAGACTGGTCACCACACACAGCCTGCTGTTAAGTTGTTTGGTCTTCCCTCACTAACACCCCTGCTGGCCTGGTCGCCATACACAGCCTGCTGTTCAGTCATTTGATCATCCCTCACTACCCCCCTGTCAGCCTTGTAGTCCCACGCAGTCTGTGTTTGGTCGTCTGTCTGGTTGTTTTGGTTGTGATGGCCCCTGGCTTTTTATATATTAGGATAATAGCAATGAATTGAGAACGTATATGGAATAGCATAGCCACATCATAAAATATTATGTACACGTGGTAAAAATGAATTGTTATTACACTAGTTGAGTGGAGGGAAGACCATAAGATATTGTTAATAATAAGGAAGAGTGGACACAGAAAAAAGAGTGTACAACACATAAAGAGAATTTCTGATGGGAACAGATGCTATTTATGAATTTACATAAAAGCATATGAGTATGTATATGTGAATAACATAGGAAGAGAAGTTTTTTAAAAACTAAGATTTTATAGAAAACAGATTATCAGCAGGAATGAAATTAGGTTATGCACAGTGGCTATGAAACAATTGCATAAAAACAGTAAGTGAAAATCATATTAATCTATATAGAGATAGAAAACAATAATAACTTATCATCAACCTGGACCACTAATTCCAGATTAAATTTCCCCAAACTTGGAAACTTTCTCTCTGTGCCCTGAGAGAGTTGTGTGGCCCTGCTATTAGTGGTCTAGTTACAGGGGTGGGCAAACTTTTTGACTCGAGGGCCACAATGGGTTCTTAAACTGGACTGGAGGGCCGGAACAAAAGCATGGATGGAGTGTTTGTGTGAACTAATATAAATTCAAAGTAAACATCATTACATAAAAGGGTACGGTCTTTTTTTTTTTTTAGTTTTATTCATTTCAAACAGGCCGGATCCGGCCCGCGGGCCGTAGTTTGCCCACGGCTGGTCTAAGTTATAATTTCTTCTTATATAAAGTTATTAGATTCAAATATTTAATAGAAAGTAAAGCTGATTTTTAGTTTCAAACAAAGGAGAATGCCTTTTAGAGGACAGTAGAAGATGATGCAAATTTTGGAAATAGAGGTTATGGCAAAAGGCCAAGAGGAACAATAAGGGATAATGGAGATGTAAAACAAGTTGGCTATATGGGTGAAGGGTGATTTATTAGCACTAAGTACACAGAAGAACATTCATTTTTGTTGAGAGCAAGAATTTACAAGTGAAAAGTATACAAGTAACAGCTGAATTTTTTTTTTCAGTAAGAAAAGTGAAAAATAAGAAGAAACTGAGAGAATGGAGAGAATGCAATATGACTGAGTGACAAATTTGAGCCCACACTATTAATAAACACTCACAATTGCCCACATATACACACATGAAGGTACTCAATGACAACAAATTTGGTGGAAAAGACTACAATTCCTTGTTTAGAAGAAAGCAATAAAAACAGGAATGAAAACACTCTGGCCCCACTGCACAAATGCCAGGACTTGTACAGACAATTTACAATAGACAAAACAAATGAATAATTACACACAAATGTATTCAGATCACAGGTAATGAAATAATTGCAAAGTTAAACTATTTATCATACCTCTTTTTACTTATCAAATAAATTGTACTTCATGTGAATTGAATAACCAGACTGAAAGAAGACAGTGTGAAATGTATGTCTCATGAACTACTGTTGCAAGTTAATATTTACAAGAAATATACTGAATCTAGATTTTTCTCTCCAATATGGAAACGTAGTGGAATAGACCCCATGATAAAAATAAAGAATCGTCCTCACTTTACTGGACATCACTCCATAGCTAACACTCTATTTTCCTACTCCCTTTAGTTACAAAACTCATTGTATAGGTTCCACTTTTACTTAAAATACTTTGTCTACCATTGCCGCCTCTAATTGGACTTCCATCTGTTAATTGTCAACGATTAACCATGTGTTGCTGAGTTTAATGTTCACTTCTCCCTACAGCATCATAAACTATTCATTAATTAGTTAATCAGACAAACAACCATAGGTTGATGGCTATCAAGACACCTCAGGTAAACTTTCTTAGTTTGGATGCTCTCTGACCCTTTCTTGTAGTACCTGCCAGATCTTTGGACTCACCTGATTGGGAAATCTTAGGGGATGGCCTTTGTGTGAAATTCCAACTTCCTTGATGGTTGATGATGGAGACTGAAGCTCTCTCCCCAGCAGGAAGGAGGCAAGCACAGGTCTCTTAGACAAACTCAGGATTCCAAAAGCTAAAACCAGATCCCATCCAGCCCAAGTTCACACACACTGAGAGACTGAAGATTAAGAGATATTTACAGCTCCCTATGTCTGCTAATTAGGTACATTGCTGTCTTGTTATTTCAACCTCTAATCACATGATTTCCCTGTGGGTTGAGACAGAACGGAATGTTTTCCTGGAGATTCTGCGTTCCCAAAAGACAAGTTTAAAAGTCAAGGGAATCCTAGTTTTTCACTAATTCTTCCTTACAAAATTGGTTGGTTTTCAGGAGAATAACATCTCAGCATCTTATCCCAACCCGGATTTAAAATTTAAGACTGAGAATCTAGCCTGGATTAGAAAACTTAAATCTCAATATACTGACTTGTTGGAACACAGGCCCTTATATCTACATAAAATTCTATTTTTATTTTCAACAAGGGGGGAACCTAAGTTCCTTTGATATAAACTTTGTGTGTTACACACTGGACTTCATGACACATTAGCCAAAAACAATTTGGCATTTTGAACTTATATCACAAATTAAGAGCTGTCATTTAGTCCCTCACTATGAAATATTTGTTAATCATCAGAAACATATATTTTTTTTGCACTCTAATGTAAGTTTGGAATAGGAAAGTAAATAGACTCTTCCCTGTAGCCTCCAGAAGAAACCTAGCCCTGCTAACATCTTGATATTAGCCCACTAAGGCCCATTTCCTGTTTCTGACCTAAGGAAATGTAAGAGCATAAACATGTTTGTTTTAAATCACTGGTGCTATTCTTACACTAGCATTAAAAATTGAATACAGAAATTTATCCAATGAAATTTTTGTTCAGGAAAATGAAATTAAAGTCTCAATTCATTCATTGCCCCTGGGTAAAGGCATTTTGAGTTGTAATCACTCTTAGGTACAAGAAATTTATAATTAGTTTGGAGATGTCCAGGCTCATTAGCTGGTAGAGGATTTCTTATTAAATAAATATAAATGTGCTTCAG
>NW_005356810.1:0-754 GCF_000412655.1 Myotis brandtii | reverse complement strand
TTGCCATGCACAATATTTATCTTTTTTACTCTATTTACTTTGCAGGGCTCTCATTTTTATTGAATTTCTCTCCCTTTTTATTTAATTGATTTTATCCACTGTGATAAAAGACTACAATTTATTATATTTAATTTTATGGCTTTAATTATTAAAATTATAAATATGACATTAAACACATGTTATTCAATTGAAGGAAAAAGACTACCACATATACTAAAACAGATTAGAAATGTGTATTGCTTTTGTTTTTCTTTTCCCACTCCCTTCTAGATATTTAAAAATGTAATCAAGGTTCATATACTGTATCAGTTGGGAATTTAACAATATCATGTCATCTGTGAATAATGACAGTTTTACTTCCTTCTTTCCAATTTGGATGCCTTATATCTCTTCTTGTCTGATCCTACAACTAGGACTTCCAGTTCTATCTATCTATCTATCTATCTATCTATCTATCTATCTATCTATCATCTATCATCTATCTATCTATCTAAAAGCCTAAGCAACCGGCCCACCGTCCAGTAGCTATGATGTGCACTGACCACCAGGGGGCAGACGCTCAATGTAGGAGTGGCAACCACAGGCATGGAAACATACAACAAACTGATGAATCTCAGAGGGAAGTGGGGAGTGGGGAAGACAGGAAGAGATTAACCAAAGATCTTGTATGCATACTAGAAGCCCGGTGCACAATAATTTGTGCACTGGTGGGGGGTAAGGGGGTCCCTCAGCCCAACCTGTGCCCTCTCACAGT
>NW_005356809.1:0-471 GCF_000412655.1 Myotis brandtii | reverse complement strand
CTCCCATAACCCAGAGGAGAGACCCACACAGTTCATGTGGCAGAACGTCTGAATCTGTGCAAGGATAGGATTATATTTTCTTGCCTTTCCCAAGTAGCAGCTAGAAGCAGAAGTGAAAGGTCAACAGCTTGTACTGTCCCAGTAGGATGCCCCGACCTTCTCTCTTGGGTTTGAGCGTGATCCTGCAGCACCCTCCAGAGACAGGGAGAGAGGGGAAAAGGTGGGAGCAGAATGAGACAAAGGCACTCAAATGTTCCAGTGGGTTTTAACTTTCTTTTGATGAGGGCCAATTTTCCAAGCTCACAATCATAATCTAAAACAAAGAATGGAATTCATACTCTGCATTCAACCACTATCCTAATTTTCCCAGGATCCACACCTCAACCAGACCCTTCACTACACCCTGCTCCACCCAAGCAGCAAGAACAGTATGCGTTCAAGATTACATTAACCAGTTCCAGTCGAACACCA
>NW_005356808.1:0-243 GCF_000412655.1 Myotis brandtii | reverse complement strand
TGATGAAAGAGGTTTGGGGTACAGGTAGTGGTGATTGGATGACACTGTGACTGTATCTACTGCCACTGAACTATGCACAAATAGTTCAAATAATAGTATGTCATGTATATTTCACTACAATAAACACACACACACACACACACACACACACACACACACATAAAACCATGTCAGCAAACACTTTTAAATGTAAATGGATAACCCACCTCCCAGCCAGTGTGGCTCAGTGGTTGAGCGTCGACC
>NW_005356807.1:157908-158457 GCF_000412655.1 Myotis brandtii | reverse complement strand
TATTAGGCTTTTATTATAGAGGATTGATTGTAGAGACAGAGGAAGAGAGAGAGAGAAACACAACGCGAGAAACATCGATCCGTCCCTCTACTAGACGCCTCGAAGGGGATCGAACCTGTAACCCCAGCAAGTGCCCTGAGCAGGAATCGAACCCTGACCTCCTGGTTCCGGGGTCGACGACGCTCAACCCCTGAGCCACACGCCCGAGAAAACGCTCCGGACAGAGATGAACTCGGACACTGAACCGTCGAAAGAAATCAGTGTCAAATGGGTTCCTCGCGGAAAAATCTGTACCTTACAGGACGGTTATTTAGTCCGAACTGAGGGCCAGTGGCTCCCTCTTGCCTTCGGCCTCTGACCTTCCCCGGGGCGTCCTCGCGGCCTCAGACAGCGGGATGCACAGGGAGGCATTCTCGGACGATGACGACGAAATTAAACAAAAATTGCCAGGTATCCCTGGCCGGTGTGGCTCAGTGGATAGAGCGTCGGCCTGCGGACTGAAGGGTCCCGGGTTCGATTCCTGTCAAGGGCATGTACCTGGGTTGCGGG
>NW_005356807.1:151098-157616 GCF_000412655.1 Myotis brandtii | reverse complement strand
TCATCGATGTTTCTAACTCTCTATCCCTCTCCCTTCCTCTCTGTGAAAAAAATCAATAAAATATATATTTTTTAAAAGAATTTAAATTTTTAAAAAAAAGACCCAAATCTACGACCTAGGACGTGGGGTAGACTCCCAGGGCCTCCACCCTCAGTGAATCCGCTCATCTCCCCTCCCAGCGGATCCGGGGGAAATTAAAGCTCCCAAAACAGGACATTTCCCCATTTGCAAAAAAAACGCCTGTTTGCCAAAGCCCGGCTAATTGCGTCCTCGGATTCGCATCTGGCTCACAAAGGCGCCTGGTTGGGGCTTAATTAGGAATGTACGCGACGGCCTTTATTTCTGAAAACGCCTCATTTTGGGTGTGTGTGTGTGTAGTGATTTCTGAGATGTCTCGGGGTTTTTTTTTCATCCGAAGATGCAGAAAGTCAAAAAAAATAAAATAAAATAAAATAGGCCTGGCCGGTGTGGCTCAGTGGGTAGAGCGCCGGCCTGCGGGCTGAGGGGGCCTGGGTTCGAATTCCGGTCAAGGGCACAGGCCCGGGTTGTGGGCTCGGTCCCCAGTAGGGGGCGTGCAGGAGGCAGCCGGTCCACGATTCTCTCTCCTCGTGGATGTTTCTCTTTCTCCCTCTCCCTTCCTGTCTCCACGCTGGGGGGGCAGCCTGTCTGCTCAAATTAAGGGGTGACATTTGGACAAGAGCCTGGGTCCCTGAGTCTTTGAAGAGCAAACCTGGATGTCTGCACGCTGGGGATTTGGGGGTGCATGTGTGTGTGTGTGGGGGGGGGTGTCATCTAGAGGAGACAGGTAGCAACCCCGTGAACAGTGCACTGAACCTCGAAATCTGACATTATCTGGAGGCAAACACTGTTCAGTGAGCCGCCCCGGCTCCCCAAGGAGCCCTGAAGGTCATGACTGCCCCCCGCCCCCCAGAAGGTGGGGACTCAAGGCTTCCTACCAGCCAATCTATTTGCAGGGCTGCAGAGACGCAGATAAAAACCCTGAGCACCTCCCCGTAATCAGCCTGAGAGCAGGTCCCCCCCAAACGCCCCCCCTCTTTGTGCCAAGGATATAGAATCTGGGGTGTTCTTCAGCCCAGGGCCTCCTCACCCTGCAGACCCGTGGCTGCAAGCCCTCGGCCAGACAGAAAGCTTTGGATAAACGTGGTGTATGCACACCTGGCCGGCCTGTGTGGCTCAGTGGTTGAGCCTCAACCTATGAACCAGGAGGTCCCGGGTTCGATTCCTGGTCAAGGGCACAGGCCCGGGTTGCGGGCTCCATCCCCAGTAGGGGGAGTGCGGGAGGCAGCCGGTCCATGATTCTCTCTCATCATGGATGTTTCTTTTTTTTACTTTTATTTATGCTGGTTTTGTTTGCTTTTTTGTTTCAAGAAAAATGATTTTAAATATAATAAAGTGACATGGAATAAACATGAATATCTCACGAAAAATTGTTTTAAATATAATAATGTTACATGGAGTGAACATGAATATTTCAAGAGAAAAATGATCTTAAATATAATAACGTTACTCATCATTGACATCTCTCTCTTCGTAAATAATAATAATAATAATAATAAAGTAATGGTATAGCCCCAGCCGGTGTGGCTCAGTGGATAGAGCGTCGGCCTGCGGACGGAAGGGTCCCGGGTTCGATTCCGGTCAAGGGCACACGCCTGGGTTGCGGGCTCGGTCCAATGTGCTGGAGGCAGCCAATCCAGGATTCCCTCTCATCGTTGATGTTTCTACCTCTCTCTTCCTCTCCCTTCTTCTCTAAAATCAATCAATCAATCAATCAATCAAAATAAAGTAATGGTATATCTGTATCGGGAGGCCGTTAAATTAAATAATCCAATACATCTAAATTCTTAGACACAGCAAGAGCTGAGCAAATGTCCACCATGAATGTGATCATGTGTGTTATTAAAAAGAATACATTTTGACACCCGTTTCTCATGAAATCCGTGGGCCTCTTACCTCTGACATGTTCTACCCACAAAGCCCATCAGCGCCTCAGATTGGACAAATCTTGGGGGTGGGGGGACAATATCTGGGACTGTCCTTGCCTCCCCCCCACACACACACACA
Organism: Myotis brandtii; assembly: GCF_000412655.1. NCBI lineage: Eukaryota > Metazoa > Chordata > Mammalia > Chiroptera > Vespertilionidae > Myotis > Myotis brandtii. Next base: position 155,531 of record NW_005356807.1, on the reverse strand, counting down.
CACTGAACTGCATGGCATCCCTTCTCCTTGTCTCTCTCTTAGAACGTCAGGGTCCCAGACACCGGAGACCCGTTGCCATGGCAACCACAGACGCCTGCCCCCTGGTGGCCTTTCCTGGGAACTTCCTCCCTTTTTCTCAAAACATCTGGTCAACCTTCCATCAGAAAGTCTTCAATAGCCCTGGTGAGGGCCCATGTAGGAGGCAACCGGTCCATGTGTCTCTCTCACATTGATGTTTCTCTCTCTCTCTCTCTCTCTCTCTCTCTCTCTCTCTCTCTCCCCCTCCCTACCTACCGATCTATGTGTCTGTGTATCTATCCATCCATCCATCCATCCATCCATCCATCATCTATCTACCTGGGGCTCCAGGCACCCATGGATTAGACGCCCCCTCCCTCGCGTCTCTGCCTCCGTCTGCACATGGCTTCTCCTCTTCTGTCTCTTAATGTTTTTCTCTTCTTTTTTTTGGTATTTTTTGTATTTTTTAAATATATTTTTTTTATTGATTTCAGATAGAACAGGAGAGGGAGAGAGAGAAACATCCATGATGAGAGAGAACCATGGATCGGCCGCCTCCCGCACGCCGCCGACTGGGGATGGAGCTCGCAACCCCGGGCAGGTGCCCTTGGCCAGGTATCGAACCCGGGACCCTTTGGTCCGCAGGCCGACGCTCTATCCATTGAGCCACACCAGCCAGGGCTTGTTTTTTGTTTTTTGTTTTAAATTGGTCGTAAGGTATGTGAATGTCAAATGGCTCCATTGTACGCCTGAGACTCACAGAAAATTGTGTATCAACTATAACGAAATAAAAACGAATGTGCATTGTTTTTTAAATAGAGAGAAAGGGGAGAGAGAGAAACATCCACGAGGAGAGAGAATCACGGATCGGCTGCCGCCCGCACGCCCCCCACTGGGGATCGAGCCCACCACTGAGGTACGTGCCCTTCACCGGGAATCGAACCCGGGACCCTTTGGTCCGCAGGCTGACGCTCTACCCACTGAGCCACACCAGCCAGGGCTCTTCTGTGTCTGACAAGGACCCTGTCCTTGGAGAGAGGCCCACCCTGACCCAGAGTTCTGTTCCCAGGGTCTGGGGGTCAAGACGTGGACACATCTTTTTTGGGGGGGGTCTGGGGGGGCTCCATCGTTGGACGCAGAATCCATCTGTAAGTTGGGTGTTCGTCAGAGTATCTACAGCAGCCAGAACGCTCATCACACAAGCTGGGCATCGGTTTCTACGATGACCAAGAACAGACTTCATCTGAGCATCCCACCTCCAGGGGAAGGGAAATATTCCTGCAATGCACAAGCCCCCCCCTACACACACACAGACACCCCCACACACCCCAATATCAGGAAACCTCTGTCTCAGCAGGTCACCGCCAGCGACTCCTCTCTGCTGGTTTCTATAAACTCCCAAAGGTGTTGTCAGAGGTAATACATGTTATTTGTTTTTTCTTCAAATCATATGACTTGGCATTTCTGTATATAAATAAACCGGGTGATTCGGTCTATTTATAAACACGGCCGCCAAGATGGGCCGGTTCCAGAGGAGCCCCAGTGGGTGGCGTGCAGGAGGCAGCTGATCCATGTTTCTCTCTCATCGATGTTTCTAACTCTATCCTTCTCCCTTTCTCTCTCTGTAAAAAAATCAATAAAATATATATTTTTAAAAAATCAATAAAATATATTTTTAAAAAACAACTATGCTAAGAATTTACAAACCAGACCTAGCACGTTTGACTCAGTGGCTAGAGCCTGGGCCTGCGGACTGAAGGGTCCCGGGTTCGATTCCCGGTCAAGGGCACAGGCCCGGGTTGCGGGCTCCATCCCCAGTCGGGGGCTTGCAGGAGGCAGCCGGTCCATGATTCTCTCTCCTCATGGATGTTTCTATCTCTCCCTCTCCCTTCCTCTCTGAAATCAATAAAAATATATTTTAAAAAGCAATACAAAACCGCACTAGATGGTTGCATTGGTAGATAACAGACATTTCTGGTAATTCCATGCATGTCTGAACGATGCTGTCGGTTCAGGACTGAGGAGATGGGAGGAGGACCCTTGGGGACCGATGCTCACTTGGGTGGGTCTTCATTCTCCACCATTTCCTGGGACAGACTCTGGGGGTGGAAACTCCCATACTTTTTATTTTATTTTATTTCATTTAAAAAATATATTTTTTTGATTTTTTTACAGAGAGGAAGGGAGAGGGAGAGAGAGCTAGAAGCATCGATGAGAGAGAAACATCGATCAGCTGCCTCCTGCATGCCCCCCACTGGGGATGTGCCCGCAACCAAGGTCCATGCCCTTGACGGGAATCAAACCCGGGACCCTTCAGTCCGCAGGCCAACGCTCTATCCACTGAGCCAAACCGGTTTCGGCAATATATTTCTCTTTCTCTCTCTCTCCCTCTCCCTTCTTCTCTGAAATCCATAAAAAATATATATTTAAACAAATTTTTTTCAACCACAGAGCAGGGATGTGGGTGCTGGGACAGGGAGCCATTCTCCTGGGGCAGCTACTGATGTGTACCTGCCGGCCCCCCAGGACCCCAGAACCCCAGAACCCCAGCCCCCAAGGACCCCAGAACCCCAGGACTGACCTAGGGCAGCCTCCCCAACTCAGTAAGGCTCATCACCTAGTGATAATTAACGAGGACCCCCCTCGGGCCCCATGAAAGAGAGGCCTCAGCTAATGAGCAGGCTAAGAGGAGGCAGCAGATGCATTTAATCAAAGGTCAAGTTTCAGGGCAGGGGGTGGCAAAAGGATCCCCCGCTGGGACCCCAAACACCCACTCTGCTCGCAAACACCCTTTGATCTCCCCAGTTCACGGTCAGCGAAGGTCACGGCCTTTGATTTAAAAAGCGTGGGACTTGCCCTGACCTGTGTGGCTCAGTGGATAGAGTGTCGGCCTGAGGACTGAAGGGTCCCGGGTTCGATTCCTGGTCAAGGGCATGTACCTGGGTTGCGGGCACATCCCCAGTGGGGGGCATGCAGGAGGCAGCTGATCGATGTTTCTCTCTCATCGATGCTTCTAGCTCTCTCTCCCTCTCCCTTCCTCTCTGTAAAAAAATCAAAAAAATATATTTTTTAAATGAAATAAAATAAAATAAAAAGTATGGGAGTTTCCACCCCCAGAGTCTGTCCCAGGAAATGGTGGAGAATGAAGACCCACCCAAGTGAGCATCGGTCCCCAAGGGTCCTCCTCCCATCTCCTCAGTCCTGAACCGACAGCATCGTTCAAACATGCATGGAATTACCAGAAATGTCTGTTATCTACCAATGCAACCATCTAGTGCGGTTTTGTATTGCTTTTTAAAATATATTTTTATTGATTTCAGAGAGGAAGGGAGAGGGAGAGATAGAAACATCCATGAGGAGAGAGAATCATGGACCGGCTGCCTCCTGCAAGCCCCCGACTGGGGATGGAGCCCACAACCCGGGCATGTGCCCTTGACCGGGAATCGAACCCGGGACCCTTCAGTCCGCAGGCCCAGGCTCTAGCCACTGAGTCAAACGTGCTAGGTCTGGTTTGTAAATTCTTAGCATAGTTGTTTTTTTAAAATATATTTTATTGATTTTTTAAAAATATATATTTTATTGATTTTTTTACAGAGAGAGAAAGGGAGAAGGATAGAGTTAGAAACATCGATGAGAGAGAAACATGGATCAGCTGCCTCCTGCACGCCACCCACTGGGGATGCGCCCGCAACCAAGGTACATGCCCTTGACTGGGAATCGAACCCGGGACCCTTCAGTCCGCAGGCTGACTCTCTATCCACTGAGCCACACCGGTCAGGGCTAGCATAGTTTTCTGTTTTTTTTTCAAAAGGGTAGAGGGAGGCTGCCAAAATGTCAGCTTTCCTGCAAGCAACATGTGTTTGAAAAAAAAAGAAGAAGAAGAAGAAAGAAAAGAGAAAAACAAAAAATGAGTTTCCAATGAGAAGGCTGGTTGACCAGCTGGCTGAGGAGATGATGGAGCAACAGCGCCACCTGCTGTCCGTAGTTGCAATTGTTCGTTCACCCACTGGTCACATCTATTGGGGTGTGAGGGGCAGAAAGGACAGGGGACCAGGGGGCCACGGGAAAAGCTCTCATTTCAGAAGGAGCTGCATGAGGGGAGACCGATAATGTCCCCCAGATGCCCAAGTCCTACTCCCCGTGTGGTAGACACAATACAATAGAATAGAGCAGCAGTTCTCAACCTTCTGGCCCTTGAATACACTTCCTCATGCTGTGGGGACCCCCAACCATAACATTATTCTCGTTGCTGCTTCATCACTGTCATGTTGTTTCTGTGATGAATCATCATGGAAATATCTGATATACAGGATGGATTTTCATGGTTACACATTGAACATCATGAAAGCATAGTGATTAATCACAAAACAATATGTGATTATAGATGTGTTTTCCGACGGTCTTAGGCGACCCCT
>NW_005356807.1:146032-150376 GCF_000412655.1 Myotis brandtii | reverse complement strand
GATCCCCAGTAGGGGGCGTGCAGGAGGCAGCCGACCCATGATTCTCTCTCATCATTCATGTTTCTCTGTCTCTCACCCTCTCCCTTCCTCTCTGACATCAATAAAAAAACAATGAATCAATTAACAAAATAATGAATAAATAAAACAAGGCAATACCCACATTGTGAAGCAACTGTCCACAGAAAACCCAAGTCATTGGCTAGACAAGCGTGCAAAACAGGACACGTAGCCGAGGCCAACAGTCTATTGACTATTATTTTTAAATATTTTTTTATTGATTTCAGAGAGGAAGGGAGAGGGAGGGAGAGAGGAGAGAGAGGGAAACATCAACAATGAGAGAGAATCATGGACTGGCTGCCTCCACGCCCCCTACTGGGGATCAAGCCCACAACCCGGGCATGTGCCCTTGACCGGGAATCGAACCCGTGACCTCCTGGTTCCTAGGTCAACGCTCAACCAACCCCTGAGACAGGCCGGTGACTACTTTTGCGTGTCAATAGCAGCAGCACACCCGTAGGGGGCGCTACTTCCTGGCCAGGATGGCGCCGTACGTGCCCGGGGTCCTCTTGCACTGCACGTCCCCGAAGCCGGCGGCAGCCAGGAGAGCCCGGTACTGGGCGGGGGTCCGCTCCCGGCCCTCCGTCTGCACCAGCATGTTCAGCGAGTACAGCTGGGTGGTCAGAGGTCCCCGCCCGTCGGTGTCCAGGAGGCTCTCGACGACCAGGACCCCACCGCCTGCGACAGGGAGAGGCGGCGTGAGCGAGGGACAAAGACAGAGGCAAAGAAACTAAAATAAATTTTAATTGTAATTTAACTTTATTGTTTAAAGTGTTACAAAGAGCCCTGGCCGGTGTGGCTCAGTGGATAGAGTGTCGGCCTGTGGACTGAAGGGTCCCGGGTTCGATTCCGGTCGAGGGCATGTACCTGGATTGCGGGCACATCCCCACAACCTCCCATGCTCTGTCCCTCCCCCTAGCCAGCAGGCCCCAATCGGCCCACCACCCACCCACTGCAGTGGCGGCACAGCTGTGAAGGAAGGAGGAGGGGGGGAGGTGGGGAACTGCACGGTGGTGGGGTGCCGATGATGGCAGTGTCGGCATCCGGCATCTGTTCCTTCTTTGTCTGGCCAGGTGACCGTCACCTCCTCTCCGGCCCGGCCCGGCCCTGATCGGCCTGGCCCTGATCAGCCCTGATCGCTTGCCAGGCCTAGGGACTCCACCCGTGCATGAATTTCATGCACCAGGCCTCTAGTCTAATATATTAGATTTTTAAAGTAATATGTTAATTCTCTTTAAATGCTTGATGGGCACTCTTGTGGAAAAAGGGTTAAATTTGCTGTTTGGTTCCAGAGGGAAGAACAAGAAACAGAAAAAGCAAATTCCAACTCAGTATAAAGAACTTCTTACTAAGTTGACTGTCTTGGTAAATAATGAATTCTCTGTCATTGGAGATAGTCAAGTACAAGGTGGATGAACACTATTGGAGGAGCTTCTTGAGAGGATGTATGCTTCATTTAGGAGTTGATTAGGATCTTTCTAATTTTAAGACTCTGATTCTACTGTTCACTAGTGTGTATTGAGAGCCTTGCGTGAGCAAGGCACTATGTTTTAATGAACATTGTTTTAAGCCAATCCATGGATCTGTCACCTGTACCATTCAGCATGTGAATTATCCCTCTTTCTCCACTTCCTGAGCATCAGGCAACTTCTCTCCGGACTCTCATCTCCTGCAAGGGCTTGAGGTACCCTGTGCTCAGCCTTTAGGAACCTGAACCATCCTACGTGGACAGAAAACCTGTGAGCTGTCACTGTAGACAGGGCATCCTTCGAAGTGATGTTATCTGGCATTTGTATACAGCCTGGTGGAAGGGTTACATACAAATGATGGCTCAGAACTCTGCTCCGAATATTGATATCTGCCCGTATGTATAATGTTTCAGAAAGAGCCTCTTATCTGTAAACAAAAATGCATGCCAGTCTGGCAGTAGTGATTTTTTTCTTTATTCCCAAGATAATCTATGAGTATTTCCAGGTTTCGAAAAGCCTAATTAACATTGTGACTTACATAGTCATGAGTATTGGGACAAAAAGAAATTTTTGAGAATTATATGTTAACTCACCTCCATTTCTTTTCTGTTGTGACTTTTATTCGTTTATCTCATTTCAAAATCTTGAACAACTGGCATTCCTGAAGGCATCAGAGACTTTGTGAGGATACTGGGAATGCTTGAAGTTGGCCAGTGTGGAAAAGGACGTAAGAGAACAGCCCAGCTGGGGTTGCTCAGTGGCTGAGCATCAACCTATGAACCAGGAGGAGACAGTTGGATTCCCAGTCAGGACACATGCCCAGGACCCCCAGTAGGGGGCGTGCAGGAGGCAGCAGATCAATAATTCTCTCTCATTGATGTTTCTATCTCTCTCTGTCACTCCCTTCCTCCCTGAAATCAATAAAATAATATATATATATATATTTAAAGTTCTACATTGAGGGCGTGTCTTTGGAGGCTGGAGGAGTCACTCGGACCCCCCACCGTTGGCCTCTCCCAGCCTCGGGGACGCACCCACGTGTCCCCGGGGACACAGGCAGCAGGCGAACACCCACCTTCGTGGAAGCCGATGCGTCCTTCCTCGGGGGACAGGAAGTGATCCTTGGCCGCCCGCACCACCGATGGGATGTCGAATACGGTGACCCGGCACCCCGGGTACAGAGAGACACACTCCTTGGCCAGAGCCCCAGAGCAGCCTGGGAGTGGACACAGAGGGTGGCGGGCAGAGAGGAAGGTCTGAGCAGCCCCCATCAACCCCTGAGGGTCCAGGAGGCCTCCCCTGGGATTGCTACCCAGCATCTGGGGGAGGGGACAGGATGACGCCTTGGACTCAAGCATCCATTCTTAGGCTGGGAGACCCTGTGACGATGCTAGTGTGGCCCATGGACCGGCCACATCCTGGGAGGTTGTCAGAAACTCAGATTCTCGCTCAGTGGTTGAGCATTGACCTATGAGCCACGAGGTCCCGGGTTTGATTCCCGGTCAAGGGCACATGCCCGGGTTGCGGGCTCTATCCCCAGTAGGGGGCGTGCAGGAGGCAGCCGATCCATGATTCTCTCTCATCGTGGATGTTTCTCTTTCTCTCTCTCCCTCTCTGGAATCAAATCAATCAATCAATGAATCAATCAATAGAAGTCTACATTGCCCATGTTTACATTGCTCAATCAATCAATCAAGCAATAGAAGTCTACATAGCCCAATCAATCAATAGAGTTCTACATTGCCCAGCCAATGTGGCTCAGTTGTTGAGTGTCAACCTATGAACCAGGAGGTCACCATTCGATTCCCGGTCAAGGGCACATGCCTGGGTTGTGGGCTCCATCCCCAGTAGGGGGCGTGCAGGAGGCTGATTCTCTCTCATCATGGATGTTTCTCTCTCTCTCTCTCTCTCTTCCTCTCTGAAATCAATAAAAATGTATATATTTTTTTAAAATGCACAAAAAACAAGGGTGCAGACACTCCCCATGCAGAATTTTAAACATGTGGGTTAGAAGCTCACCCCCGAGGTCACAGACGAGAGGGAATGGTGACAGGTCAAAGGCAGCCAGCACACCGCTCCCCTGGACACTCCAGACGTCCTGCAGGGCTCGCATGAACAGCAGCCGCTCCCCCTCGGACCTGGCGTGGGAAACCCCAAAACCAAACTCCTCAACACCATGCGGAATGTGAACCAGGAGGTCCCGGGTTCGATTCCCGGTCAAGGGCACGTGCCCGGGTTGCAGGCTCGATCCCCAGTCGGGGGCGTGCAGGAGGCGGCCGGTCCGTGATTCTCTCTCATCATGGATGTTTCTCTCTCTCTCTCTCCCCATCTCCCTTCCTCTCTCTGAGATCAATAAAAATATACTTTAAAAAATTAAAAAATATTTATATATTTTTTCAGTAAAGTAAAAAAATAATAATAAGTTGGGTTTGCTCATAGTCATTCGAAGACAAGGGCAAATTCTACATCTAATCAGAACCTTGATCTACCCAGACATTACAAAGGCAAAATCTGTTTGTTTGTTTTTTAAATTTTAAATTAAATATCGACGTCGGTGTGTTTGGCTCTATTTGTACACAGTTATTCAGCCCGGAGAGGGGAACAGCTTATAAACGACATGATGGTCTAACTCTAACCATTTCCCTGTACACCTGAAACGAATCTAAAACAATATTAAATGTAAACTCTAATTGAAAAAAATTGTCAATAAAAAACTGTAAAGATAAAAATAAATAGCCCGGCCGGTGTGGCTCAGTGTTTGAGCATCGACCTAGGAACCAGGAGATCATGGTTCGATTCCCGGTCAAGGGCACATGCC
>NW_005356807.1:144861-145411 GCF_000412655.1 Myotis brandtii | reverse complement strand
TACCTTGGTTGCGGGCACATCCCCAGTGGGGGGTGTGCAGGAGGCAGCTGATCGATGTTTCTCTCTCATCGATGTTTCTAACTCTCTATCCCTCTCCCTTCCTTTCTGTAAGAAATCAATAAAATATATTTTTATAAAAAAACAGACTTTAAAATAAAATACTGCATCACCTAAAAATAATAATAATAAGCATAATGCTATGAGACTAAGGACTTTGCATTACCTGTAGATGGCGGTAAAGAGCTCCTCTGAGGGAACCCCGAAGGCCTTCAGATACTGGTTCTTCCCTTCTCTGAAATCGGGGGAGGGGGGGGAAGGAAGGCTGTCACCCAAGTTCTGAGAGATCCTTTAATTAATCAATCACCGATCCATGATTCTCTCTCATTATGGATGTTTCTCTTTCTCTCTCTCCTTCTCTGAAATCAAATCAAATCAATCAATCAATCATCAATCAATAGAAGTCTACATTGCCCAATCAATCAATAGAGTTCTACATTGCCCAGCTAATGTGGCTCAGTTGTTGAGCATCAACCTATGAACCAGGAGGTCA
>NW_005356807.1:135685-144645 GCF_000412655.1 Myotis brandtii | reverse complement strand
GTTCGATTCCAGTCAAGGTCATGTACCTTGGTTGCGGGCACATCCCCAGTGGGGGGTGTGCAGGAGGCAGCTGATCGATGTTTCTCTCTCATCGATGTTTCTAACTCTCTATCCCTCTCCCTTCCTTTCTGTAAGAAATCAATAAAATATATTTTTATAAAAAAACAGACTTTAAAATAAAATACTGCATCACCTAAAAATAATAATAATAAGCATAATGCTATGAGACTAAGGACTTTGCATTACCTGTAGATGGCGGTAAAGAGCTCCTCTGAGGGAACCCCGAAGGCCTTCAGATACTGGTTCTTCCCTTCTCTGAAATCGGGGGAGTGGGGGGAAGGAAGGCTGTCACCCCAGTTCTGAGAGATCCCTTAATTAATCAATCAATTCACACAGGTGGTCACCCCCCCTCCCCTTCAATCACAGATGGGGCACGCAGGAAGCGTAACTGATCGGCGAAACACACTCAGGCTTTCCTTTTGGGGCAAAAGACACGCGTGTTCAGGGAGACACGCGTGTTCAGGGCTGGAGGGTCCCCGACCAGCTCAGTTCTCTGACGTGAGCCAAGGAGGAATGAAAGGTAATAGAAAGAGTGACTGCCCGGCCAGTACGGCTCAGTGGTTGGGCATGGACGCATGCAGGTGACAGTCAATCAATCTATCTCTCTTATTGATGTTTCTCTCTCCCTCTCTCTCTCCCTTTCCCTTCCTCTCTCTCTAAAAATAAATTAATAAAAATATGCTTTAGCCCAACTGGTGTGGCTCAGTGGTTGAGCGTCAACCCATGAACCTGTAGGTCACAGTTCAATTCCCGGTCAAGGGCACATGCCCGGATTGTGGGCTCCATCCCCAGTAGGGGGCGTGCAGGAGGCAGCCAATCAGTGATTCTCTCTCATCATGGATGTTTCTCTCTCTCGCTCCTTCTCCCTTTCTCTGTGAAATCAATAAAAATTTATATTTTTAAACATATATAAAAAAGGAGTTTGACAATGATGTGATTTTGGGGACACCACACTCTAAAATGACTCCTCAACCAGCATTAGTGGATAGGAAATGCCTTATAACTGAAAAGCCAGCTGGTCTACCTTTGATGGGAGGGCCGGCTGGTCTACCTACAGCTAGTGGGTCGGCCAGCTGGTCTACCCCAGCTCCTCTTCCTCCTCCTCCTCCTCCATGTCCTACCCCTCCTCATCTCTCCTCCACCTGCTCCTCCTCCTCCTTCTCCTCTTCTCCCTCCTCCTCCTCCTCCTCCTCCTCCTCCCTCCCCCCCCAGGCATGTCCAGAACAACTGTCTCCCAGAAACACATCGATGGGTTGCCTCCTGCAGGCGCCCCGACCAGAGCCCGGGCCGGGGAAGAGCCTGCCACCAAGGTACATGCCCTTGACCGGAATCGAACCCTGGACCCTTTGGTCCCCAGGCCGACGCTCTATCCACTGAGCCACACCAGCCAGGGCCACAAGGACTTCTTATCAACAGATCTAGATGAAGTGACTTTTACGGGTCAACACCAGGTCACTTAACACATATCTGACGGATCCCGAGAAATCTCCCTTCATGTCACACAGTGTTTAACAAAGTCTCATCCTTTAAAAAGTCATTAGCTTGGCCCTAACCGGTGTGGCTCAGTGGATAGAGCATCGGCCTGCGGACTGAAGGGTCCCGGGTTTGATTCCAGTCAAGGGCATGTACCTGGGTTGCGGGCACCTCCCCAGTGGGGGGCGTGCAGGAGGCAGCTGATCAATGTGTCTCTCTCATCGATGTTTCTAACTATCCCTCTCCCTTCCTCTCTGTAAAAAAAATCAATAAAATATATTTTTAAAAAATTAAAAATAGATAAAAAGACATTAGCTTGAAAGAACACGTAACCAATAACTTCAAAAGGCAACGGGTATTTGATTTTAAGGCGTGCCTTTCACACGTATGTAAAACGTTATTTTGTACCTCGTCCAATAGAAACGTATCTGGCCGCTGGGCAAAGCCAGCGATAAAACGACTGGTCCGCCCTAACCGGAGTGGCTCAGTGGATAGAGCGTCAGCCTGGGGACTGAAGGGTCCCGGGTTCGATTCCGGTCAAGGGCATGTACCTTGGTTGCGGGCACATCCCCAGTGGGGGGCGTGCAGGAGGCAGCTGATGGATGTTTCTCTCTCATCGATGTTTCTAACTCTCTATCCCTCTCCCTTCCTCTCTGTAAAAAATCAATAAAATACATTTTAAAAAACAAATAAACAAAAATACGACTAGTCTGCAGTGTGTTAACATCTTCTCTGATTTTTCCCAACCGATGGTGGCCCATTTGGTTCTGCCAGGAACCTGGCATGTTGAGTCCCCAATGCCCTGAACCAGCCCTGGGGGCCGCCCTGAGATTGAGTCCGCACCATCGACGCCACACCCACCTCACCGCCTGGGCCAGGTGCGCCCAGCACAGGTAGGTAGTCCGGGCCAAGTAGAGCATCATGTGGTACTGGGAGCTGGGGCTGGACCTCAGCAGGTAGGTGCTGGAGAGCTGTGTGTTGTCATACAAAGCTGGGAACAGACCAAAAAACAACAACAAACAAAGAAAAGTAAGTTAAATTTGTAGACAGGGCTGCAGGCTGTCACAACATCATGATTTACAATTTTTTTAATAGATTTTTTTTTTATTGATTTCAGAGAGGAAGGGAGAGGGAGAGAGAGAATCATGGACCGGCTGCCTCCATGTCCCCCATTGGGGATCGACCCGGGCATGTGCCCTGACCGGGAATCGAACTCGTGACCTCCTGGTTCCTGGGTTGACACTCAACACTTGCACTACACCCGGCTGGGCTGAATTTTTTTAAAAAATATATTTTTATTGATTTCAGAGAGGAAGAGGAAGAGAGAGAGAGAGAAACATCCATGAGGAGAGAGAATCACGGACCGGCTGCCTCCTGCACGCCCCCTACTGGGCATCGAGCCCTCAACCCGGGCATGTGCCCTGACCGGGAATCGAACTGTGACCTCCTGGTTCCTAGGTCGACGCTCAATCACTGAGCCACACTGGCCGGGCTTTTCCTGGTTGTAGCATCTTTATTTTTTTTAATTTTTTTCAAAATATATTTTATTGATTTTTTACAGAGAGGAGGGGAGAGGGATAGAGAGTTAGAAACATCGATGAGAGAGAAACATCGATCAGCTGCCTCCTGCACACCTCCTACTGGGGATGTGCCCGCAACCAAGGTACATGCCCTTGACCGGAATCGAACCCGGGACCCCTCAGTCCGCAGGCCGACGCTCTAGCCACTGAGCCACACCGGTTAGGGCTGTAGATTCTTTATATTCCTCTTAGGACAGGGGTCCAGTGTGGCCTATTCATGAAGAAGAAGGGGCTAACCGTTAACCACCTCTGACCAAATTGTCATAGCGGCTGGGCACCTGTGGGTCGCTCCGATGGACCCCAAACCTGGGCCCAGAAACCAGGCCAACGTTTGCACCCACAATCCCAACAGGCACAGGACTCCTTGTTTAAGCAAAATGCTCCGTGCCTGTTGCCGCAGTCCCCCGGCCCACACTCCCCTGCTTTCTTGTACCAACTCAAGCCATGATTTCTAGACTCTGCAACTTCACGGACGGACAGACGGACGAAAATCCTTAACACGCCCTGAAGGCTCAACCCAGGGTGACCGATGTTGAATTTTGCAAAGTAAGAGCCTCCTATCTAATAAAAGGCTAATCTGCAAATTGACCCAACGGTGGAACGACCGGTCGCTCTGAGGTGCACTGACCACCAGGGGGCAGACGCTCAGCCAGAAGCCGGGCTCACGTCTGGCGAGTGCAGCGGCGGTGGCTGGAGCCTCTCCTGCCTCCAGCACATCCCCTGAGGGCTCCCGGACTGTGAGAGGGCGCAGGCCAGGCTGAGGACCCCCCCCCATCCCCACCCAAGTGCACGAATTTCGTGCACCGGGCCTCTAGCATTTTATAAAAGTGACCAGCCCAGCCCAGCTCGTGTGGCTTGGTGGTTGAGCTTCGACCTATGAACCAGGAGGTCAGGGTTCGATTCCCGGTCAAGGGCACATGCCCGGGTTGCAGGCTCGATCCCCAGTGTGGGGCGTGCAGGAGGCAGCTGGTCCATGATTCTCTCTCATCATTGATGTTTCTCTCTCTCTCTCTCTCTCTGAAATCAATAAAAAATAATATTTTCAAAGTACACGTACCTTTTCCTCCCCTCATTTCCACCTGAAGGAGGTTGAGGGACACACAGGTGTCCAACAGCAGCTCTGTCCCCCGGGAGCTGGTCCCCAGATGTGCAGCCACTGCTTCCGAGCCCAGCGGCCCCGGGGCCTCGGCGAGGACGTCAAACACTCCCAGCTCGCACGCGGCAAAGAGAACCTGGGAAGAGTTGAAAGGAGGGACTCAAGGGATCGTTGTACAGCTGTGTTCATGGCGGCATGGCTCACAGCGGCCAGGAGGCAGGAGCAACCCAAGTGCCCATCGATGGATGAGTAATACAGGGCCCGTCCAGAGTGGAATAGTATGCAGCCATGAAAAAGGACCGGCATTCTGACACCTAGTACAACAGGGATGGACCCTGAGGTCATGCAGTGACGTAAGCCAGACACGGAAGGACAAATCCCGTAGGATTCTACTTAGATGAGGTCCCTAGAGCCACAGATTCGCAGAGACAATGTCGATGGTGGGCACCAGGGGCTGGGGGAGGGGCTGGGCAGTGAGTGTTCAAGGTGGACACAGTGTCAGTACGGGCGTGCAGGAGGCAGCCGATCCATGATTCTCTCGCATCGTGGATGTTTCTCTCTCTCTCTCTCTCTCTCTTCCACTCTGAAATCAATTACAAATATATTTAAATAAAAAATATCACCCCCCTGTGGCCCCTAATTCCAGAGGCTCCTCCTACCTGCGAAACCATGAACCCCTGGGAGTACTGGTCCAGGAGCCCGGGGCTGGGGTGCCCCTCCGGGCAACTCATTTCCTTCCGGCTCTGAGGGTCCCCCGGGTGGTTCCCGGCTGCAGGGACAGTGGTGAGAGCGTGGCCGGTGTGGCTCAGTGGTTAGAGCGCCGGCCTGCGCACGGAATAAGGTCGCGGGTTCAATTCCAGGTCAAGGGCTTGAGGTACCTGGGTTGCAACTTCGCGCCCCACTGGCCCGGGAGCTGGGTGCCTGCGGGGCCACTGGGGTTTGTGTCTCTCCTCTCTCTCTCTCACTCTCTCTCTCTCAGGGGGGGGGGGGGGGGGAGGCAATGGAAAAAATATCCTCAAATGGGGATTAACAACAAAGACAATAATCCCATGAGCTTTATTAAAGGGATGATATGGCTTATACCTCCCCCAGCTGGCTTTCGGCTCACACACTCTGCCCCTAAGCCAGTGGTTCTCAACCTTCCTAAGGCCGCGACCCTTGAATACAGCTCCTCATGTTGTGGGGACCCCCAACCATAGAATTATCTTCGTTACTGCTTCATCACTATATCTATATCATCTATATCATCTATATCTATATCTATATATCTATCAGTGGTTCTCAACCTTCCTAACACCGCGACCCTTGAATACAGCTCCTCATGCTGTGGGGACCCCCAACCATAACATTATCTTCTTTGCTACGTCATCACTGTCATGTGGCTGCTGTGATGAATCGTCATGGAAATATCTGATCTGCAGGATGGATTTTCATGGTGACACATTGAACATCATGAAAGCATAGTGATCAATCACAAAAACAATGTGATTATATATGTTTTCCGACGGTCTCAGACGACCCCTGTGAAAGGGCCATTTGACGGCCAAAGGGGTCGCGACCCACAGGTTGAGAACCGCTGCCCTAAGGGATCCAGGCCGCTACGATAATTTATTACGTAATTATCAAATTTTAATGAGTTCAGGTTTAAATTAAATTTTATTAAAAATGATTTGTGCAATGGGGGGGGGAAAGGAGACATATGTACTACTATTTGTAATATTTTAAACAATAAAATAAAATTCAAAAAAAATGATTTGTGTAACATTTTTCTTGCTGGTATTCTGTTGCTATAGGATTTGGACATAAAAAGTCAGAGCTGTTCTGTATCCTTAAGGAATTTTTTTAAATCCCGTACATTTGACTAATTCATTTTCATTAAATATTAAAAATGTTTCCTGAGTCCGAGATAAAATTCGCTGTCAATTCATTTTTAACGGTAATTCTGTATTTTTCATTTCCATTGTTAGGATTTTAAATTGTCTTCTTTCCTAAGTCAAAATTAACATTTACTAAAATGTTTATAACAAAGGTTATGCCTTTAATTTCATCAATTGACTAAGTAAACTCTGATTGTCATACAGAAAAATAAAAATAAATGATTTGTGGCTATTTTCTTATTTATTTAATATATTTTTATTGATTTCAGAGAAAGGAAGGGAGAGGGAGAGATAGAAACATCAATGATGAGAATCATGGACCGGCTGCCTCCTGCACGCCCCCTACTGGGGATCGAGCCCTCAACCCGGGCATGTGCCCTTGACCGGAAATCGAACCCGGGAACCTTCAGTCCACAGGCCGATGCTCTATGCACTGAGCCAAACCGGCTAGGGCTAAATTTTATTTTTTTAATGGAAAAAAAAATATTAAAACAAAGGGGACTACATCCATCAAACGGAAACATTTTGGGCCAGTAAAGGTTGCCATTCACAAAACAAAAAAATAATGCCCTGACTGGTGTGGCTCAGTGGATAGAGCGTCGGCCTGCGGACTGAAGGGTCCCGGGTTCGATTCCGGTCAAGGGTTTGTACTTTGGTTGCGGGCACATCCCCAGTAGGGGGCGTGCAGGAGGCAGCCGGTCCATGATTCTCTCTCATCATGGATGTTTCTATCTGTCTCTCTCCCTTCCTCTGCGAAATCAACCAAAATGTATTAAAATATATATATTTTAAATAGAATAGCATGTTTTTTCTTTCAATAATAAAGATTTTTTTTAAATGACAAATATTTAAAAAAAGAATAGCATGTTTTCCCCGGCCGGCGTGGCTCAGTGGTTGAGCGTCCACCTAAGAACCAGGAGGTCACGGGTTCGATTCCCGGTCAAGGGCACAGGCCCGGGTTGCAGGCTCCGTCCCCAGTCGGGGGCGTGCAGGAGGCGGCCGATCCATGCTTCTCTCTCATCATGGATGTTTTTTTTCCTCTCTCTCTCCCGGCCCACCTCTCCTCCCCGGCCCACCTCTCCTCCGCCCGCTGCCGCTCCTCGGCCTCCTTCTCCCGCCGCTTCTGCTCCTCCCGCTGCTGCTCCAGCTCCTGCAGCTTCTGCCGCTCCAGCTGCCGCTTCTTGATGGAGGCGTCGCTCAGGTGTTTGGTCGAATCGAAGGAGACCTTCGGGGTTCCTCTCTGAAATCAATAAAGATACATTTAAAAAATTAAAAAAGGAGAGAATCTTTGGGACCGCCTTACGGACTGGCCCCGGATCGACGGCATTTGCTTGATTAAACTGTAAGCAGCCTTTCTTAAGACGGACAAATCCCACCAAATCCCCCGGCTGCGGGAGACCCATGAAATCTCCCACTAAGGCAATGACTCTGCTAATGAGATGGAGTGAGAAGGAAGGGCCCGACACGCTCCTTCAAAGGCGGGATTTGAGGCGTGAAAATCCAGGTCGGTGCCTGGACTCCCCCTCCCCCGGCAGAATCTCCAAAACAAACAGGAAGCCAGAGGCCCTGGTGACCGATGAGAATCCACGGGTTTTTCAAAGGAGAATGTATTCGGACGAGAGTTCTTTAAACACAAGCCTAGCCCGGCAGGCGTGCCTCAGGGGTTGAGCATTGACCTGTGAACCAGGAGGTCATGGTTGGATTCCCGGTCAAGGGCACCTGCCCGGGTTGCGGGCTGGAGTCCCAGTGGGGGGCGTGCAGGAGGCGGCCGGTCCATGATTCTCTCTCCTCATGGATGTTCCTCTCTTTCTCTCTCCTTTCCTTTCTCTGAAATCAATCTATAATAACAGCCTAATATGCTAGTTAGACCGGACAGCCAAACCACCTTCTGGGTGTCCTTCCAGACTAAGCCAGGGCGGGGGGAGGGGGGGGGCACGGACCGAGGCAGAGGCAGTTAGGGGTATCAGACAAGCGAGTGGTTAGCGGTGATCAGGCAGGCAGAGGGGTTAGGGGCGATAGGGCAGGCAGGCAGGAGAGCAGTTAGGAGTGATAAGGCAGGCAAGTGGTTAGAGGCGATCAGGCAGGCAGGCAGAGTGGTTAGGGGCAAGCAGGCAGGCAGGCAGGCAGAGGGGTAGGAGGTGATCAGGCAGGCAGGTGAGCAGTTAGGGGTGATCAGGCAGGCAGAGTGGTTAGGGGTGATCAGGCAGGCAGGAGAGCAGTTAGGGGCAATCAGGCAGGCAGAGGGGTTAGGGGTGATCAGGCAGGAGGGCAGTTAGGGGTGATCAGGCAGGCAGAGTGGTTAGGGGCGATCAGGCATTAGGGGTATCAGGCAGGCGAGTGGTTAGGGGCGATCAGGCAGGCAGGAGAGCAGTTAGGAGCCAGCATTCAGAATTATGAGAGGGTGCAGGCTGGGCTGAGGAACCCCTCGAACCCGTCCCCTCGTACTAATTTCGTGAACCGGGCCTCTAGTATAAATATATTTAGAGGGGAAAAAAAAAATCAACCCCAGTGAATTAGCGCTTCTAGGAAAAGCAAGTGATTCCTATCAGTTTCAAAGACACTGACCGAGGCTCAGCTGAAAGAACTCACAACAAAGCCAGCAGAACAGCAGTTCATTGGAAAAGTTTATTTCACCATAAAAATGCAAACGCCCTCTCCCCAAACTCAAACGGTACAGGCGTGGCCGAGGGTTCGCGCGCCTCCCCGGAGAGGCCGCCGATTATAAAAGTGTAAGGAGGTGGCGGCCTCAGGTCGGTGCGAAACGTTTCCGAGTAGAAATAATTTAGCAAAAACGGCTTCTTAAAAAAAAACAAAAACCACACGTGAACCTTGACTAGGAAGCCAGCTGGTGACCAACCAGCTTTCACAGCTGTT
>NW_005356807.1:131844-132867 GCF_000412655.1 Myotis brandtii | reverse complement strand
GGCTGCTCAAAGCAGGGGCCTGGGGTGCAGGCTCCATCCCCAGCCCCGGCCCAACCAGCTGATGTCTCCCTCCCGCGTCCGCGTTTCTCTCACGCTCCCCTCCCTTCCACTCCCCCTGAGTCAACGGGAAAATGTCCTCGGTGAAGGTTCACAAAAAACAAAAAGCCAGTGGGAACGGCAGAAGGTGCTCCTGCGATTCACCTTGTCAGCTCTTCACCCCAAATCCCTCGCAGCCCAGGGACCCTTCCCCCCAAATCCCTCGCAGCCCAGGGACCCTTCCCCCCAAATCCCTCGCAGCCCAGGGACCCTTCACCCCAAATCCCTCGCAGGCCAGGGACCCTTCCCCCCAAAATCCCTCGCAGCCCAGGGACCCTTCACCCCAAATCCCTCGCAGGCCAGAGACCCGGGAGGCAGCACACCCACAGGTGGGGGCTTCGCCGTCCCTCAGGGAGAGTCTGTCTGGCTACGCGAGACCCAAACCTGGAGCCCTGCAGGGAGAGCCATGGGCTGACATCATGAAGGTGTCGGCTGAACAAGACACCCCTGTGCAGGTGGGGGGCCCCCAACAGGGCAGCGCACAGGCTCCCACCTGGAAAGGAAGGTCCCCTAAAATGCCAGAGCACTCGCGGAGGGACACATCCCCATCCCGGGCTCCCACCCTTCACCCCAAATCCCTCGCAGCCCAGGGACCCTTCACCCCAAATCCCTCGCAGCCCAGGGACCCTTCACCCCAAATCCCTCGCAGCCCAGGGACCCGGGAGGCAGCGCACGCACAGGTGGGGGCTTCGCCGTCCCTCAGGGACTGTCTGTCTGGCTACATGAGACCCAAACCTGGAGCCCTGCAGGGGGAGCCTCGGGCTGACATCATGAAGGTGTCGGCTGAACAAGACACACCTGTGCAGGTGGGGGCCCCCCAACAGGGCAGCGCACAGGCTCCCACCTGGAAAGGAAGGTCCCCTAAAATGCCAGAGCACTCGCGGAGGGACTCATCCCCATCCCGGGCTCCCAGGGGGACACATCCCC
>NW_005356807.1:129166-130127 GCF_000412655.1 Myotis brandtii | reverse complement strand
CCCAGGGGGCCCAGGGGGACACAGGGCCACCCCGGGGTCCCAGGCCCCCACCTCCGCCACCCCGGGCTACAATCCCCATCCCGGGCTCCCAGGGGGACACACCCCCACCCCTGGCTCCCAGGGGGACACATCCCCCATCTTGGGCTCAGAGACTGCGTGGCACCCGGGAACCGCAGGCGGAGAGGAGGAATGAAACCCCGCCGTGCACAGCCCCAAGGAACGTTCTGGAAGCCTTCCAGAGGGGAAATATCAAGTGCACAGGACCACGCACCATAGGGTCCCCTCCATATGAGGTTCTAGAACATGCAAACCCACAATGACGGGAAGCCGGGGACGCTTGCTCGAGGGGGTGCCCTGAGTGAGGCACCAGGAGAACCCGTGTCTCAGGGAAATCCTGGGAGGCTCCCTGGAGGCGGCGGCTTTTGTCTGAAATAAATCCACTGCCAAACAGCGCGGCTCCACCAGGCTTCGGGCGGAGGGAATCCCTGACACGAGCACCCAATGCGACCAGCACGGCCTGCGACCCCCGGGAAGGTGGGGCCCCTGCCCAGCACCCGCCTCCGCTCCTCAGCTCTGAGATGGTCACACCGTCGGGGACACGGTGACAGGACTGAGGTGCTCCAGGCGGACGGGGCACAGGGAGGCACCGGGAGCTGCCGTAGGGGAACAGCTCGGGGTGCGGGCGTGGGAGCCAGAGCCCTGAAGACCAGGCACGGCCTGCGACCCCCGGGAAGGTGGGGCCCCTGCCCAGCACCCGCCTCCGCTCCTCAGCTCTGAGATGGTCACACCGTCGGGGACACGGTGACAGGACTGAGGTGCTCCAGGCGGACGGGGCACAGGGAGGCACCGGGAGCTGCCGTAGGGGAACAGCTCGGGGTGCGGGCGTGGGAGCCAGAGCCCTGAAGACCAGGAAGGAGCCGGGCACAGAGGGGCCGCGCCCAGGCCTCCCTCGCACTCAGGG
>NW_005356807.1:127932-128222 GCF_000412655.1 Myotis brandtii | reverse complement strand
ACCCCCCCCCCCCCTCCAGTGTCAGAGACAGAACCGCACACACAGGCCAATGCTCCACCCAACAGGCAGCGGCAGGGACGGAAGACGCAGAATCTGCTTCCCCCCAAAACCGGGGAGAGCGAGGGTCACGGTGTTTATCAGTCACAGCCACACGGCCGAGCGGCGAACCGGCCGAGGAGGGAACGGGCAGGTCCGACCCCTGAGCCCGGTTCGTCCTGGAACCCGGCCACCCCCTCCCTTGGCCTCTCCCTCCTGCTGTTTGGGGCCTGAGTTCTGGGGCAGGACCAGGG
>NW_005356807.1:126483-126704 GCF_000412655.1 Myotis brandtii | reverse complement strand
AGTGCTCCCACCCCTTCGGGAGCCGCCCCACCCGGGATCGGGGCCGGAACCCCAGTTTCTGGCTCCAGACTGAGCCCCAACCATGACGCCCCCGTTCAACGGGGGAGGACGAACTCGCCCGAGACGATCCCCTGCCTTCGCCGCTCGCTGGGCGTTAGAAAGCTGCCCCTGGCCCAGGAGGGTGGCTCGGGGGTTGAGCATCGTCCAAAAGGCGGCCGGTT
>NW_005356807.1:123960-125986 GCF_000412655.1 Myotis brandtii | reverse complement strand
CTTGTACATGAGCTTCATGCCGCGCAGGGCGCTCATGGCCTGGATGAAGCCGGCGTACTCGCAGTACTGCACGTAGGCCTCGAAGTTCAGGTGGCCCCCGAAGCTGAAGGTGTGGAAGTTGCGCCCCGTCATCTCCTCGCGGTAGGGGTCCAGCATGGGGATGTCCACGTTGCGGATCGCCCCGAACCTCTCGAACACGCGGACCAGCACGTCCTCGCTGGGCTTCTCAGCGCCCGCCTCCCGCCGCGCGAACCACTTGCAGGGCAGCCCCTCCAGGTGGATGGTGTCGGGCCGCTCGCCGGGCAGCGTCTCGTTCATGTCCTTGGCGTCGCGGAAGAAGGAGTCCCAGTCGTGGCGGGTGGGGAAGTCGATCTTGAACTCGGCGGCCCGCACCTTGAGGATGTCGGAGAAGCCGCTGAGCTTGATGGTCTTGCCGTCCAGGCAGGCCAGGAAGGCCCTGACCATGCTGCGGTTCTCCACCTCGCCCTCGAAGCGGATGAAGTCCATGGTGCTCTTGGAGATGCGCAGCGTGGAGAACTGGTGGTGGTGCACCATGCCCTTCAGCCGCTCCATCACCTCCCAGTTGGAGATGGACTTGCCCGGCTGCTTCAGCTGCGGGAGGGCCACGCTGATGGTCATCTTGGTGATGGGCTTCAGGTAGAGGCCGTACGCGGGGCACAGCTCCACCGCCTCCGACGTGTCGTGCACGATGGTGGCCGCGGCCATAGCCGCCCGGGACCTGGGGCCTGAAATGGACAAAGTGGTCAGTTTTCTGTGTGTGTGTCTGTGTGTTTTAATATATATTTTTATTGATTTCAGAGAGGAAGGGAGAGGGAGGGTGAGAGGAACATCCATGATGAGAGAGAAGCACGGACCGGCTGCCTCCTGCACGCGCCCCACTGGGGATCCAGCCTGCAACCCGGGCAGGTGCCCTTGACTGGGAATCGAACCCAGGACCCTTCAGGCCACAGCCCATGCTCTATCCACGGAGCCACACTGGCTAGGGCCAGAGCGGTCAGCTCGGGAGGCCAGGGAGAACCAAGACCGCTTCTCCAGCTTGTCCGAGGAAGGGTGTGGACCTCAGCAAGGGCCCTCCGCACCGGAGATGGCTCTGTCCGTAAGTCATCAGGTTACTCGAAGGGGAAAAACCTGCACTGCTACTAAAAACAGCCCGGCGTCCGCGCCTCCGTCCGCGCTGACCTGGGCCCAGGACCTGAGGCAGCCGTCCCGGGGCCAGCTCCCCGCCCTCCGTGCAGCCAGGAGCGGGCAGAGAAGCGAGAGCCGCCTCGCTCCCCGGAAGGTGCTGGAAACCTGCTGGAGAAGGGACTCAGCTGGGCTCCGGGCCCCTGGGAGGGTGCGGGGGAGGCCGCCTGGCGTTGGCTTCGATGAAACAGAAGTTTCCTGCTGATAAAACCGCCTCGCTCGCCCCGGCCGGTTTGGCTCAGCGGATAAGAGCGACGGCCGGAGCCGTGGACAGAAGGGTCCCGGGTTCTATTCCCGTCAAGGGTCAAGGGTCAAGGGCATGTACCCTGGTTGCAGGCTCGATGCCCAGCCCTGGTCTGGGGCATGCGGGAGGCAACCCATCGATGTCTCCCTCTCACGTCGATGTTTCTGTCTGTCTCTTCCCCTCCCTCCCACTCTCTCTAAAAATCAATGGAAAAATATCCTCGGGTGAGGATTAACCAAAAAAACAAACAAAAAAGCCCTGGCTAGTGTGGCTCAGTGGATAGAGCGTCTGCATGCGGACTGAAGGGTCCTGGGTTCGAATCCGTCAGGGCACCTGCCCGGGTTGCGGCTCGATCCCCAGTAGGGGGTGTGGGGGAGGCAGCCGGTCCATGATTCTCTCTCCTCATGGATGTGTCTCTCTTCTCCCCTGTCCCTTCCGCTCTGAAATCAATAAAAACATTTTTAAAAACAACAACAAAATGAAGAAAAGAAACACACAACCTCCCTCTGGCCCAAGTTCCCGCTGAGGAGCCCGCCCGCTGGGCCCCTCCTCCCCACCCGCTGGGGGCGCCCTCCCCGC
>NW_005356807.1:123434-123635 GCF_000412655.1 Myotis brandtii | reverse complement strand
CCATGGCCCTGCCCCCCCACCCTTGGTGCCCCTGGAACCCCAGTCCCCGGGGCGCATCCCTAATCCCTCTGCCCCCCCATCGCTCCCCTGCCATCGGGGCCCTCGTTCCCCCCATAACCCTCAGCACCCGCTCCTCCAGACCACGTGGTCCTGGCCCCGCCTCCTACAGCGGCCGCTGCCCCCGCGGTCTCCATGGCAACC
>NW_005356807.1:122781-122994 GCF_000412655.1 Myotis brandtii | reverse complement strand
ACCCTCAGTACCTCCAGCCCAAGACTCTCAGTACCCCGGCCCCCCAAGATCCTAAATACCCCGAACCCCGCCCAGGCCCTCGGTATCCACGGACACCCTGACCCCGGCCCCCCAAGACCCTCAGTACCCGGACGTCAGTCATTCAGGCCCGGACCGCCCGAGGACCCCGGACCCCAAAGACCCAGAACCCGCGACACCCACAGCCCTCGGCCC
>NW_005356807.1:120107-121957 GCF_000412655.1 Myotis brandtii | reverse complement strand
CTGCGACCCGATCCACCTGCGGGCCAGGTGGGCGCGCGTCCGCGTCACGTCGCCTAGAGACGGGGCCTGGCGTTTGCGCCTAAATTCCTATGATAATCACATATAAGATAGCAATGCACATTAATTATACATTATTCATTATCTAATCATTCATTTATTATTATTCTACGTATACATCCTAGAGAATATACCGACGCAATTGAATTATAAATATTTAATTATAAATGCTTATTGCTATACATCCTAGATAATACAGCTATGCAATTTAATTAGGAATATTTAATTATGAATATTTATTACTATACATCCTAGATAATATAGCTATGCAATTTAGTTATAAATATTTAATTATGGATATTTATTACTATACATCCTAGATAATATAGCTATGCAATTTAGTTATAAATATTTAATTATGGATATTTATTACTATACATCCTAGATAATATAGCTATGCAATTTAGTTATAAATATTTAATTATGGATATTTATTACTATACATCCTAGATAATATAGCTATGCAATTTAGTTATAAATATTTAATTATGGATATTTATTACTATACATCCTAGATAATATAGCTATGCAATTTAGTTATAAATATTTAATTATGGATATTTATTACTATACATCCTAGATAATATAGCTATGCAATTTAGTTATAAATATTTAATTATGGATATTTATTACTATACATCCTAGATAATATAGCTATGCAATTTAGTTATAAATATTTAATTATGGATATTTATTACTATACATCCTAGATAATATAGCTATGCAATTTAGTTATAAATATTTAATTATGGATATTTATTACTATACATCCTAGATAATATAGCTATGCAATTTAGTTATAAATATTTAATTATGGATATTTATTACTATACATCCTAGATAATATAGCTATGCAATTTAGTTATAAATATTTAATTATGGATATTTATTACTATACATCCTAGATAATATAGCTATGCAATTTAGTTATAAATATTTAATTATGGATATTTATTACTATACATCCTAGATAATATAGCTATGCAATTTAGTTATAAATATTTAATTATGGATATTTATTACTATACATCCTAGATAATATAGCTATGCAATTTAGTTATAAATATTTAATTATGGATATTTATTACTATACATCCTAGATAATATAGCTATGCAATTTAGTTATAAATATTTAATTATGGATATTTATTACTATACATCCTAGATAATATAGCTATGCAATTTAGTTATAAATATTTAATTATGGATATTTATTACTATACATCCTAGATAATATAGCTATGCAATTTAGTTATAAATATTTAATTATGGATATTTATTACTATACATCCTAGATAATATAGCTATGCAATTTAGTTATAAATATTTAATTATGGATATTTATTACTATACATCCTAGATAATATAGCTATGCAATTTAGTTATAAATATTTAATTATGGATATTTATTACTATACATCCTAGATCATATACCTATGCAATTTAATTAGGAATATTTAATTATGAATATTTATTACTATACATCCTAGATCATATAGCTATGCCATTTAATTAGGACTGTTAATTATAAATATTTTTACTATACATCCTAGATCATGTACCTATGCAACTGAATTATAAATATTTAATTATAAATGCTTATTACTATACATCCTAGATAATACAGATATGCAATTGAATTATAAATATTTATTAATGAGTGTTTATTACTATACATCCTAGATAATATAGCTATGCAATTTAGTTGTAAATATTTAATTATGGATATTTATTACTATACATCCTAGATCATATACCTATGCAATTTAATTAGGAATATTTAATTATGAATA
>NW_005356807.1:119277-120069 GCF_000412655.1 Myotis brandtii | reverse complement strand
CTCTCTGTCCCTCTCCCTTCCTCTCTGTAAAAAATCAATAAAATATATATTTTTTAAAAATATAGATGCTACGGTGCCCAACCAGAATGATCAGATCCAGGCCCAGGACTGGGGTCCCCATAGGAGGCCCCCATAGAGCGAGTCCCACTGGGCGGTCTTGGGATGTCCGGTTCTGAGCTGGGAGGGGGGGAGAGGGGTGTGAGGCTAGAATCCCCGTGACCAATGAACTGAATGAGGATTCAGTGTCACAGGACTGGGTGGCCGCCATTGTCCTCTCCGCCTGTCTCTCCGTCCGTCCATCCCTCATCCATCCACCTGTCCACACCTCCATGTAACTACCCATCAGTTCACACCTTCAGCCAGCCAGCCATCCATCCATCCATCCATCCATTCATCCTCCCACACGTCCATCCATCTACCCATTTACACCAGAATGATCAGATCCAGGCCCAGGACTGGGGTCCCATAGGAGACCCCCATGGAGGGAGGCCCACCAGAGAGACTTGTGGGCAGTCCTGGGACGTCCAGTCCTGAGCTGGGAGGGGAGGAGGGGGGTGTGAGGCTAGAATCCCTGTGACCAGTGAACTAGAGAAGGATTCATACTCACAGGACTGGGTGGCCGCTGTTATCCTCTCTGTCTCTCCGTCCGTCCATCCCTCATCCATCCACCTATCCACACCTCCATCAGTTCACACCTTCAGCCAACCATCCATCCATCCATCCATCCACACATACATCCAGCTTCCCAGGCATCTATCTATCTATCTATCTATCTATCTATCTATCTATCTA
>NW_005356807.1:117686-119206 GCF_000412655.1 Myotis brandtii | reverse complement strand
ATCCATCCATCCATCCATCCACCCATCCATCCATATACTCATCTATTCATCCATCCATTGATATATCGATCCATCCATTCACCAATATATCCATCTATCCATCCATCCATCCATTTACCCATTTACCCATGTACCCATCTGTTCATCCATCCATCCATCCATCCATCCATCCATCCATCCATCCACCCACACATCCATCCAGCTACCCAGGCATCTATCTATCTACCCTTCTAATCACACCTTCAGCCATTAATCCATCCATCCATCCATCCATCATCCATCCATCTACCCAGGCATCCATCTATCTACTCTTCCATTCACATCTTCAGCCACCCATCCATCCATCCACCCACCCACATATCCATCCATCCACCCATTCATGTATCCATCCATCCATCCATCCATCCATCAACCCATTCAACCAGCCATCATCCATCCATCTACCCAGGTATCCATCTATCTACCCTTCCATTCACATCTTCAGCCACCCACCCACACATCCATCCACCCACCCATCCATTTATCCATCCATCCATCCATCCATCCGTCCATCTACCCTTCCCTCCATCCACTCATCTATCCATGATCCATCCATCCATCTACCTACACACATATCCATCCATCTACCATCAATCCATCCATCTATTCATCCAGCCAGCTAGCCATCTACTTATCCATCCACCCAACCATCTATCTACCCACTGATCCATCTATCCACCCTTCATCCATCCATCTACCCAGGCATCCATCTATCTACTCTTCCATTCACATCTTCAGCCACCCATCCATCCATCCACCCACCCACATATCCATCCATCCACCCATTCATGTATCCATCCATCCATCCATCCATCCATCCATCCATCCATCCATCCATCTATCCATCCATCCATCTATCCAGCCAACCAGCCAGCCAGCTAGCCATCTACTTATCCATCCACCCATCCATCTATCTACCCACTGATCCATCTATCCACCCACACATCCATTTATCTACCCATCCATTTATCCACACCTTCAACCATCCATTCATCCATCCATCCATCCATCCATCCATCCATCCATCCATTATCCATCCATCCATCCATTCAACCAGCCATCTTTTTCATATTTCTCCACTCCTGACTTTAATGAAAGTGTGCTCCCCAAAACCATTCTCAAAGTCTCCTCCTTCACCACCTCACTTTCAACTCAGAGACTATCCATATTTCACAATTTCTCCTGACCAAGTGGCCGTCAACCTTTCATAATGTTTAATCACCTCCCTCTCACTTGTCCTGGCCTTATTTTAAATAGTCATGTTTTGCCCTAACTGGTGTGGCTCAGTGGATAGAGCATCGGCCTGCGGACTGAAGGGTCCCGGGTTCGATTCCCGGTCAAGGGCATGTACCTGGGTTGCGGGCACATCCCCAGTGGGGGGCGTGCAGGAGGCAGCTGATGGATGTTTCTCTCTCATCATCGATGTTTCTGACTCTCTATCCCTCTCCCTTCCTCTCTGTAAAAAATCAATAAAATATATA
>NW_005356807.1:111157-112751 GCF_000412655.1 Myotis brandtii | reverse complement strand
AATTTACAATTTTTAATGATAAACCTGTGTTTTCTATCACAATTACTTCTTGCGTGACTTTTGGGACAACCTTTATATATATACATTATATACATATCCCATGTTCAAAGGCTGTTAAATTTCAACAAAAGAGTGCGTCTGTGCCAGCAAAGCCATGGAGGCCATGGACCCGATGTGCTATTCTACACATAACCCTAGACTGTGTCCTTTATGAATCAATAAAAAATTTACAATTTTTCATGATAAACCTGTGTTTTCTATCAAAATGACTTCTTGCGTGAATTTTGGGACACCCTGTAGCTAGACAAGGATAGATAGAGATAGATAGGTAAGTAGTCATCCGACTGATACATCGATAAACAGAGAGAAGCCAGGCATTCAGGGTCACACGGCCCGTGATTCCATTCGTGTGAACCGTTCACAACAGGCATTTCCCCGCAGAGACAGACAGAGGGTGGGTTAGTGGTTGTCAGGGGCTGGGGGGAGGGCGTGGGTGTGGTGGCCCCTGGGAACGGATTTCCTTTGGGGGTGATGACAAGATGTCGAAACCAGATCGAAGTGGCGATTACACAACAGGGCCCACGTGTGAGTGGCTCTACATGAGACGCTTCAGAAGCTCAACAGAGGCCCCAGCTGGTGTGGCTCAGTGGGTAGAGCGTGGGCCTGCAGACCGAAGGGTCCCGGGTTCGATTCCCGGTCAAGGGCACAGGCCCGGGTTGCGGGCTCCATCCCACAGGTTGAGAACCGCTGGTCCAAAGCCTCTAGTTTAAACTACTAATCTATACTATCATGTTTGATTTAACACCCTTTACTATTTTAAAAGATAAGATTAAGTAATAAAATTAAAATTTTGTTATATATAGTACAGGTTCATTCCTCCTTCATCATGTTCAATGTCTTCATTCCTTTATGTCTTTCTATTAAAATTATATTCTTATCGCCCTGGCCGGTTTGGCTCAGTGGATGGAGCGTCGGCCTGGGAACTGAAGGGTCCCAGGTTTGATTCCTGGTCAGGACACATGCCCGGGTTGTGGGCTGGATCCCCAGTAGGGGGCGTGCAGGGGGCGGCTGATGCATGATTCTCTCTCATCATGGATGTTTCTCTCTCCCTCTCCCTCTCCCTTCCTCTCTGAAATCAATAAAAATTCAACAAAATATTTTTTTTTAAAAAAGAAAGAAAACAATATAGAGTTTCCTCAAATAATTAATTATGGACCCAGGGATCCTACTTCTAGGAATAGATCCCCAGAAACCAGAAACACCCATCAGAAAGGACATATGCACCCCTATGTTCATAGCAGCGCCATTGACAAGCGCTAAGATCTGGAAACAGCCCAAGTGCCCATCGGGAGACGAGTGGATAAAACAGCTGAGGTCCATCGACACCGTGGAATACTACGCAGCCCTGAAAAAGGAGGCTCTCTTACCCTTTGAGATGGCAGGGAGGGACCTGGAGGGCATGATGCTGGGTGACACAAGACGGTCAGAGAAAGACACGTATCCCATGATCTCACTCCTATGTGGGATCGAATGAACCAAATAAACTGATGAAGAAAAATAGAACCAGAGACATAGAAGCATCGAACAGAGTCCG
>NW_005356807.1:107106-110333 GCF_000412655.1 Myotis brandtii | reverse complement strand
ACACACACACAGACACACACAGAGACACACACAGACACACAGACACAGAGACACACAGACACACATATGGACACAGACACACACACAGACACACACGGACAGACACACACACAGACACACACAGACACACACACACAGAGACACACACATAGACACACACAGACACAGACACAGAGACACACAGACACAGACATACACACAGACACACAGATACACAGACACACACACACACAGACACACAGAGACACACACACACACACAAACGCACAGCAAGGCCAACCCTTCTGTTCCCCAATGTTCACCCTTAGCTCTGGGTGTCCCTGGGGCCTGCAGGCAGCTCTGTGCCACCCACTGACTCTCACACAAGCGGATCGACCCCTGGCTGGACCGCCCGGGGTTAACAGTGAGACCACAGCTGAGGAGAGCGAGGTGGCCAGCCTGAGGGGCCTCCAGGGCCTGTATCTGAGCCTCCTGCCCATCCCTTCTGCCCCTCCCTCTCCCCAGCCTGGCAGGAGGAGGGCCGCGGGCCCCCCGGGACACACCCTGGCAGCAGCCACCGCAGGCAGGAAGCGACAGAAAGGTGCCAACGTCCGTACCCTGAAACAACAGGAAAGGCTGCATGTGTGGCACAGAGGGGTTCAGAGGGAGCAGGTGCAAAGAGGGGGAGCTCGCCTCCCATCCAACAGGTGCCAAGGAAAGCAGCCTAGGGGTGCCCCTGGGTAGGGGGGTCCAGGGGCGGCCGTAACGAGGTGCAGGGGGCAGATGTGGAGTCGTAAAACCACAGGGATGGGCCCTTTCTCCGAGGGAGAAACCTCAAGTGTGAGATGATGGAGAGATAGGGTGAGGTCGTCGTCGGCAGCATCCCGCGCTGTGGGGCTGAGCCCGTCGTCGTTGGCTGAGAATTTCCAATACAAGAGGGTCACAGGTTATGCAAGAGTAATGTGTGAAAATAGATGCTGGATGTAGAGATAGATGATAGATAGATAGATAGATAGATAGATAGATAGATAGATAGATAGATAGATGATAGAGTGGATGGATGGATGGGTGGATGGATGGATAGGTGGATAGATGGGTGGCTGGATGGATGGATGGGTGGATGGATGGATAGGTGGATAGAGGATGCATAGATGGATGGATGGATGGATGGATGGATGACCGATGGCTGGGTGAATGGATACTTGGCTGGCAGGCTGATGGATGGATAGATAAATGGGTGGATGGGTGGATGGATGATGGATGGATGGATGGATGGATGGATGGTTGGATCAATGGATGGATCGATGAATTGATGGATGTATGCATGCATAGATGGCTGGCTGATGGATGGATAAATAGATTGATGGATGGATGGAGGGAGGGAGGGATAGATGGATGGAGGACTGGATGGTTGGATGGGATCGATGCATGCATGCATTGATGGCTGGCTGATGGATGGATAAATTGATGGATGTATGAGTAGATGGATAGATAGATGGCTGATGGATGGATAGATAAATGGGTGGATGGATGGATGGATGGGTGGATGGGATGCATGGATGGATGGATGGGTGGATGGATGGATGGTTGGATGGATGGGTGCATGGATGATGGATGGGTGGATGGATGGATGGTTGGATCAATGGATGGATCCATGAATCGATGGATGCATGCATGCATTGATGGCTGGCTGATGGATAGATAAATAGATTGATGGATGGATGAGTAGATGGATAGATAGATGGTTGATGGATGGATAGATAAATGGGTGGATGGATGGATGGATGATGGTAGGAGATAGATAGATACAGATGATAGATGACATACAGATGGATATAGATGGTAAATAATATCGATGATAGCTATAGATTAATGATAGATAGTATATAGACTGTCATAGATGATTAACAGATAATAGAGACATAGTGATACATATACAGTCTGTACAATATCGATAGATAGACATACATGCATTCCCTGGGTCAATATTTGCCAGTTCACCATCCCAGCAACTCTTATTTTTAAAATATCTTTATTGATTTCGGAGAGGAAGGGAGAAGGAGAGAGAGAGACAGACACTTGGATGATGAGAGAGAATCCTGGATCAGCCTGCCTCCTACAGGCCCCCGACTGGGGATCGCATGTGCCCTGATGGGGAATCGAACCCTGACCTTCTGGTTCCTAGGTCAATGCTCAACCCCTGAGCCCACCCTGGCCCTGAAACTCCCGCGTGGGGGAGAGTGGGTGTGGCCCCTGGCCGTTCTCGGGGCTATGAGTCAGGCCTGTGAAACGAGAAACAAACACCACCTTCCGCTTCAGACCAAGCGATGTCACAACGTTGCACCCACTTTGAACACCCGTGCCAATCTATTTGGGGAGTACATACTTCTTTTTAACTTGTTTTTTTTTATATTAAAAAAAAAATATATATATATAAGAGCCAGGGGCCGTCGCATCCGAAACAACTGAATGGACTACCGAACAGGCTGAGTGGGGCGACCAGGCTGGCAGGGGGGCAGTTAGGGGCAATCAGGCAGGCAGGCAGGTGAGCAGTTAGGAGCCAGTGGTCCTAGATTGTGAGGGGGATGTCTGATTGCCAGCAGTCGGACATCCCCTGAGGGGTCCCGGATTGGAGAGGGTGCAGGCTGGGCTGAGGGGCTCCATCTAAACATGTCACTTCAGTTCGGCGCCTGCTATAAGGTCAGGCGTCTGGCCTGGCCGGGCGTGGCTCAGCGGTTGAGTGTCGACCCATAAACCAGGAGGTCACGGGTTCGATTCCCGGTCAGGGAACATGCCCGGGGTTGTGGGCTCGATCCCCAGTAGTGGGCATGCAGGAGGCAGGCAATCCATGATTCTCTCTCCTCGTAGATGTTTCTCTCTCTCTCTCTCTGAAATCTATAAATTTTTTTTTAAAAAAAACCTTTATTGTTGAGTCCTAGCTGGTTGGGCTCAGTAGATAGAGCGTCGGCCTGCGGACTAAAGGGTCCCAGGTTCGATTCTGGCCAAGGGCACATGCCCGAGGGGCGGGCCCTATCCCAACCCCGAGTAGGGGGTGTGCAGGAGGCAGCCAATCAATTATTCTCTCTCATCATTGATGTTTCTCTCCCCCCCTCTCTCTCTCTCTCTCTCTCTCTCTCTCTCTCTCTCTCTCTTTCTCTCTCTCTCCCTTTCTCTCAGAAATCAATAACAAAATATATTTTTAAAAAATCTTTATTGTTGAAAGGATTACATATGTCCCCGTTTCCCCC
>NW_005356807.1:99763-106221 GCF_000412655.1 Myotis brandtii | reverse complement strand
CCGGCCCCCCCTCTACCTCTTTCCCCCTCCGCAGGTTGGGCCTCCCCGTGCGCAAACAAGACAGTTATATACAGGAAACTCAACGCGGGTTTCCTCTCCACCTGACCTCCGCACCCCTCACTGCTGCGCCTTGAAGTATTTGCATTCGGGGCGCGCGCGCGCGAGAGCTCGCCCGTGCCCCGTTTGCAACTCGCTGGGGCGCACGACCCAGGACGGGGAGCAGGGGCGGGGTCCTGGAACCGGAGCGCTGCCGCAGACGGACAGAAGGACGGACAGAGGGACAGCCTGGCCTCCTGAGACCCGGATCCCAGCCCCTGAGTCCTGAACCCGCGGTTCCCAGGCGCTCAACTCCCCGCCGGTGAGTTCGCTGCCTCTTGGGGTGTGTTTTTTCCTTTCTAAGCGCGCGCGCGCGCGCGCGATCAGGAATCCGAGGAGGGGCCCTGGCCGGTTTGGCTCAGTGGAGAGAGCTGTCAGGCCCGGGGACTGAAGGGTCCCGGGTTCGAGTCCCAGGTCAAGGGCGCGGAGCTCGGTTTCCAGGCTTCAATTCCCAGCCCTGGTTGGGGCGCGCAGGGG
The DNA here is from genome assembly GCF_000412655.1 of Myotis brandtii. Lineage (NCBI taxonomy): Eukaryota > Metazoa > Chordata > Mammalia > Chiroptera > Vespertilionidae > Myotis > Myotis brandtii. The sequence goes on along the minus strand of NW_005356807.1, from coordinate 105,648 downwards.
CGCGCGCGCGAGGCAAACCAATGGATGTGTCTCTCTCACATGGATGTGTCTCTCTCTCTCTGTGTCTCTCCCGCTCCCTTGCAATCTCTCTAAAATAATCCTTGGAGCCCTGGCCGGTGTGGCGCAGTGGATGGAGCGTCAGCCCGGATTCGAGTCCCGATCAAGGGCGGGTAGCTGGGGTGCGGGCTCCATCCCCCGGGGTGGGGCGTGCAGGAGGCAGTCGATCCATGATTTCCTCTCATCATGGATGTTTCTCTCTCTCTCTCTCTCTCTCTCTCTCTCTCTCTCTCTCCCTTCTTCTCTGAAATCAATACAAATAGCTTATTTTTTAAAGAAAAAAATCCCTTAGTGAGACGCATCTGGCTAGGGGTCCCCTCACCCACCGACAGAGGGGGGGTGCGTAGCGAGTCTGTGTCAATCAATCAGGCGGCTGAAACCACAGACAGCCCGTTGGCGCGCGATGCACCTACAAACCCCGCTCCTTGGTCCATTTTCCTGACCGTCTCAGAGGAGTTTGGAGAAAGGGGTGGGGGTGAGCCAAGTTGGGAGCGGCGCTGGCTGGGGTGGCCCCGTGGGGGATTCCCGCTGAGGCGCACACGAGGCGACGGTCACCCCCCGGGGTGTGGGTCCCGTCCCGCGAACAGGAACTACTGAGCGGGCGGTTCTGTTTTCAAACAGAACCAGGTCGGTTGCGTGTTTGGTTTTGGTTTTGTTTTGTTTTCTGCCCTGGACACGGTTGTTCCCCTGTGCGTGGTCCTAGCGTGCCCTGACGCAGGAGGGCGAATCGAGGAGATGGGTGTTATCATTGGTGGGGGCGGATGCATGGATGGATGGATGGATGGATGGATGGATGGATGGATGGATGAGTGGGTGATCATATGGGTGGGTGGGTATATGGATGGATAGATGGATGGATGGATTGGTGGATGGATGGATCGATAGATCGATGGATCAATGGATTGATGGAGGAGTGGTTGGGTTGATGGATGCATGGGTGGGTGGATGGATGAATGGATGGATGAATAGATGGGTACATGGGTATATGGATGGATGGATGGATGGATGGATGGATGGATGGATAGATAGATATATGAGTGGATGGATGGATGGATGAGTGGGTGAGTGATGGATGGACAGATGGGTGTATGGATGGGTAGGTAGGTGTATGAGTGGATGGGTAGGTGGGTGGATGAATGTATGAATGAATGGGTATATGAATGGGAGGGGGTATGATTGATGGATAGACATCTAATAAAATAACGATGACTAGAAAGATGAATGATGGATGAATAGATAGGTACATGGGTACATGGATGGATGGATGGATGGATGATGGATGGATGGATAAATATATGGATGGATGGAGGATGGATAGATGGATGGATATATGGGTGGATGGGTAGATAGGGATTTTGGTGGATGGATGGATGGATGAGTGGGTGAGTGATGGATGGATGGGTGGATGGATGGAAGGATGACTGGGCAGGTATATGAGTGGATGGATACATGAGTGGATGAGTGGATGGGTAGGTAGGTGGATGAATGTATGAACGAATGGGTATATGAGTGGGATGGGGTCTGATGGATGGATAGACGTCTAATAAAATAACGATGACTAGAAAGATGAACGATGGATGAATGAATAGATTCTCGAGACGGTAGAAAAGAAGTTTCTCTTTCTAGGTCAAACCCAAAGTAAGTAGAAGGAGGGACAGGATTAAGAGCAGGTATCCACAGAACGGAAAACAAATACGCCCTCGAGAAAAAACTACAAGAATGGATTGTTTGGGGGGAGTTTTTTGTTGTTGTTTGTTGTGTGTTTTTTTTTTTAGATAGAGCTGCAGTTATATTCTGCATGCCTTCAAGTTTTTATTTGTATAAATTAAATTACTCGCTTGTCAACTGGAGGCTAGGATTTCAACTCATAAATGTTTTAAAGGTTTTGAAATGAAACTATTCCAAAAGGTTTTCAGGGGTTTCTCCTACTTTCCTTTCACTTCTCATTTGCAGAGATGAGACATGTCTCATGGAAGAGTTTGGTGTCCATTGGTTGTGCTTTAAAAAAAAATTGGGCCCTGACCGGTTTGGCTCAGTGGATAGAGCGTCGGCCTGCGGACTGAAGGGTCCCGGGTTCGAATCGCGGTCAAGGGCACATGCCCGGGTTGTGGGCTCCATCCCCAACCAGTAGGGGGCGTGCAGGAGGCAGCCAATCAGTGATGCTCTCTCATCATGGATGTTTCTCTCTCTCTCTTCCTCTCTGAAATCAAAACATATACATATATATTTTAAAAAATAATGTATACATATCGATAATCATATAGATATAATATAGCTGGTGCTACAGGCAGATTTTCAATGGATCCTTCAGCCAAAGACACACACACACATACACACACACACATACACACACAGTCAAGGGCATGTACCTTGGTTGCGGTACATGGATGGATAGATATATGAATGGATGGATGAATAGATGGGTATATGGATGGATGGATGGGTGGATGGGTGCATGGGTACATGGATGGATGGGTATATGGCAGCTGATCGGTGTTTCTCTCTCATCGATGATTCTAACTCTCTATCCCTCTCCCTTCCTCTCTGTAAAGAATCAATAAAATATATTTTTAAAAAATTGGTTTAGAGTGACTATGGAGATCATGGTTCTGACTTTATAAGTATTTATCAAGTCCTCCTGCATGCTGAGCAGTGTGCTAGGTGCTGTGGAGAAGGTACGAGATATTTACCGTGCGTACTCTTGTGAAAGTTTCAAAATATTGGGAGGAATAATTGCATATTTCAAACTGGAAGATCATCTATTCTGATTCCATCATGTTTTTCAGAACATAAAAGTATGTCCCAGGATGATGAAGTGACTTTTTTAAGTTTAAAATGAAGAGAGAGAGAGACCTCATTTTTAGAAAGCAGAGGTCCTGATTTCTGGCCACATACATGACTTTTTCGCTAAGTCATTCATTCATTCAACAAATTTTAACCGAGGGCCTACTGTGCCAAAAGACCGTTCTAGTCATTCATGGTAAATCTCGCGACTTTTTCATCTGCATTTGCCTCTGGAGGGTAGCAGGAATAGATTCACCATCCTCACAGCATTCAATCAGCAGAGTTGACGGACAACTGGGTGTGGCTTACATCTGGACCCTCCACTTTCAATTTATAATAATTCCAGCTTGTTCCTGGGAGCACGTCCGTGCAGCCTCCTTCAATTCTGCCACCATTTTTAATCCCTGGGCGGGGGGGGGGGGGGGGGAGTTTTGACGGTTGAATAAGACGCATCGGTTCGATGCTGGTGGAACAAGTCTGATAAATGGTGTTCTTGTTGGAGGTATATTCCAAACTCTGAATGATAACTCGTTCTTAGTGCTTAACTCATAAAACTCATAGAAGCAACCATTGATCCACTGCCTCCTGCACGCCTCCTACTGGGGATGGATGTGTGGGTGGATGGATGGATGGATGGATGGATGGATGGATGGATGGATGGATGGATGGATGAACAGATGGGTACATGGGTAAATGGGTAAATGGATGGATGGATGGATAGATGGATATATTGGTGAATGGATGGATCGATATATCAATGGATGGATGAATAGATGAGTATATGGATGGATGGGTGGATGGATGGATGGATGGATAGATGGATGGATGGATATATTGGTGAATGGATAGATAGATATATAAGTGGATGGATGAATAGATGGGTATATGGATGGATGGATGGGTGGATGGGTGCATGGGTACATGGATGGATGGGTATTTGGGTGGATGAATAGATGGATGGATGGATATACTCAGCAGTCAACCCGTCGATGTGTCTCTCTCACATCGATGTTTCCCTCTGTCTCTCCCTCTCTCTTCCTCTCTCTCTAAAAATCAATGGGAAAATACCATCGGAGGAGGATGAAAATAAATAAATAAGTAATAAATTAGAGATGGGCCCTAGCTGGTATGGCTCAGTGGATAGAGCGTCGGCCTGCAGACTGAAGGGTCCCGGGTTCGATTCCCCACCAGGGCACATGCCCGGGTTGCGGGCTCGATCCCCAGGTGGGGGCGTGCAGGAGGCAGGCGATCCATGATTCTCTCTCTCTCTCATCATGGATGTTTCTCTCTCTCTCTCTCCTTCCCCCTTCCTCTCTGTAATCAATAAAAAAATATTTTTTTTTTTAAAAAAAACACACATCGCAAGGTGCTCGTCCACCAAGCGTGACAACCTTCTAAATAGACACGGCCCACCTGCCGTTGCCATTTCTAAACAATCCATGCAAATGAGAGAGACAGGAGGGTCAGGCTTGTGCACACGGGGCCCTGGGCAGCCCCCCTTGGGTGCAGCCAGAGACCACCTGGTGGACTGGATTTCCGGTTCACCAGGGTCCCAGAATGAGATGCCCGTCTACCCGGTTCGACGCATGCTGGCGGCTCTGTACTGATTAATACCAGGCCCTCCCGGCTGGCATGGCTCGGTGGTTGAGCGTAGACCTAGGAACCAGGAGGTCACGGTTCGATTCCCGGGCAGGAGGGGACATGCAGGAGGCAGCCGATCCATGATTCTCTCTCAACATGGATGTTTCTCTCTCAGTCTATCTCCGTCTCCCTACCTCTCTGAAATCAATCAAAAAATATATATTTTTTTTTTAAAAAAGAAAGATGATGGATGGATAGATAGATGATAGGTAATAAAGGGTGTCCCAAAATTCACGCAAGAAGTAATTTTGATAGAAAACACAGGTTTATAATTAAAAATTGTAAAATTTTTATTGATTCATAAAGTAAACAGTCTAGGGTTATGTGTGGAACAGCACATCGGGTCAATGGCCTCCCCGGCTTTGCTGACACAGACGCAAAGCCGCGGTCTTCATGTGTCTTCGCTGTCCCTGCTCCTGGGCCGTCATTGGTACTTGGTGATGCTGATCAAATCGAAGGGATTGACCTCAAAGGGCAACAGATATTAGAATCTGATTCAATAAACCCAGTCAAATTCGGCTTTTATTTTTTTGTTGTTGTTGTTGTGAATGCTCACCCAAAATTCAAGTCTTGCGTGAATTTTGGGACACCCTATAGATGGATGGATAGATACATGAATAGATGGTTGGATGCATAGATTCAAACATGGGTACATACCTCCATAGTTAGATCATACACTGAGTGGCCAGATGACTGACTGGCCAGATTATGATGACCACCCCATCAGTCCTTCACAGACACGTCCAAAAATACTGAATATTGGAAACTTCCTAAGCAAATACTCTCAAGGTTTTATTATTATTATTTGCATAACTAATTCACTTCATTGTACCGACGGGATGGTCATCATAATCTGGCCGGTCATCATAGTCTGGCCACTCAGTGTAGATAGATGAGAGAAAGAAAGAGACAGACAAAGATGAGAGACTCTCTCGTGTTTAACTCGGTTTCTCAACCTCAGCCCGACTGACACCTGGGGCTGGGTGACTGTCTGATGTGGGGGTGCCCTGTGCCCTGTAGGGTGTTGAGCAGACTCCCCAGTCTCCACTCGCCAAATGGCAGCAGCACCCCTTCCCAGTTGCGACAACCCAAAAGGACTCCAGACATTGCCCAGCGTCCCTGGGAGGCCCGATCATTGACATACCTTGGCTATTCCTCAGCCCGGTTGGACAGCTTTGGCTGCAGCTCATTGGCCGACCACCCGGAGCTTTGAGGAACCCGGGGATGTCTTGTCATTTTGGGAAACTCCCAAGAATATTGACCAGAAAATCAACATGGAGTGTGTTAGATCCGATCCACCTTCACCAGCCCTTGGTTTGTTTGTTTTTAAATATATATATATTTTTAAATATGTTTTTATTGATTTCAGAGAAGAAGGGAGAGGGAGAAAGAGATAGAAACAT
>NW_005356807.1:98527-99519 GCF_000412655.1 Myotis brandtii | reverse complement strand
CACGCCCCCTACTGGGGATGGAGCCCGCAACCCGGGCATGTGCCCTTGACCGGGAATCGAACCCTGACCTCTTGGTTCATAGGTCGACGCTCAACCACCGAGCCACGCCGGCCGGGCCAGCCCTTGGCTCTTCCCCCAAAACCCACAGCGTGTCTGTCTGGGGGCTCCATGATGATGCAGAATCAGACGCCCACACACCCTGTGGTCCTGGGTGAGGTCAGGAGCCGGAAGGTCAGGACCACAAGAGAGAGAGGATCCTGGCGTGCCTTTGCCCTCTGACATATGGGTCCCAACCATCACCAGCCGTGTCTGTGTGGGTGGCCACGGCCACCCTGTGACCTCACGAGTTAACCTCAATTTCCTCTTCGCTCGAACAAGAACAAGAGGTACTTTCTCTCCCCGTCATGGTCCTGGGAACGCTTTGCTAATATAAGTGGGTTCCTGTCCGTCTCAACCTCCACAGGGCCTCGAACCGTGGACCGAGGTGGCGTGGAATAGTAGCACCACCCATGACAAGGGGGGGCCCAGGTGGTCCACGGGGGACCTTCTGCTGGCTCCGAATGAGGGGTTCCTCAGACCCTCGAGCCTCAGTTTAGCAATCCATACAATGGGTGGGTCCTGCTCCACAGCCTTATGTGTGTGCATTTTTTCTTAATATATTTTTAACAGAGGCCCGGTGCACAAATTCGTGCACCAGTGGGGGGGTCCCTTGGCCTGGACTGCGGGGATCGGGGTGAAACCGGCTCTCCGACATCCCCTGAGGGGTCCCGGATTGCGAGAGGGTGCAGGCCAGGTCGAGGGACCCCCGTGGTGCACGATCGGGGACGGGGAGGGACACAGGAGGCTGGCCAGCCAGGGAGGGACCGCAGGAGGGCTCCAGGGTGTGTCCGGCCAGTCTCGCTCAGTCCTGATCGGCTGGACCCCAGCAGCAAGCTCACCTACCAGTTGGAGCATCTGCCCCCTGGTGGTCAGTGCACGTCATAGCGACTGGT
>NW_005356807.1:91842-97094 GCF_000412655.1 Myotis brandtii | reverse complement strand
ACTAGTGGCCCGGTGCACAAAATTCGTGCACATTAAAAGGGGATTAATTTAGATGAAATATGTTAATATGGCTATTTGACCTTTCTCTATAATAGAAGTGTCAGAGATGAAAGGAAATTAGTAAAATGTACTAATGAAAATCTCCCTTCTGTCAGAGTCTGGGGCGGGACGCGGGGCCCAGAGTCAAGTCCCCGCCCACCCGCGTGGGCCTCGAACTCATGACCCAGACCCGACCGGCCCCACCCCCGTCAAGGCCTGCAGGGCGGGGGGTTCGGCCTCAGGTCCCCCGGTCCTGGAGCGAGGACACAAGGGCTCGAGGGCGTGATGACCATTTGCAAATTAGCTCTTTATTATATAGGATATGGTATATGTATATATTATTGATTTCAGAGTGGAAGAGAGAGAGAGAAGCATCCATGATGAGAGAGAATCATGGACCGGCCGCCTCCTGCACGCCCCCTACTGGGGATGGAGCCCCCAACCCGGGCATGTGCCCTTCTCTGGGTATTGAACCCTGACCTCTTGTCTCCTAGGTGGACGCTCAACCATTGAGCCACGCCGGCCGGGCAATAATTTTATTTTTTACTTTTATGTTCAGTGACTGTGTAGCCATGTGTCTATTGAATTTAAGGCCCTCAGATCCTTCTGTGTTTTGATTTTTTGTTTGTTTGTTTGTTAATCCTCTCCATTGATTTTTAGAAGATCGAGAGAAAGACAGAGAGAAACATCGATGTGAGAGAGACACATCGATGGGTTGCCTCCTGCATGAGCCCCATCCAGGGCCCGGTCCAGGGAGGAGCCTGCATCCGAGGTCCGTGCCCTTGACCAGGAATCGAACCCGGGACCCTTCCATCTGCAGGGCGACTCTCTATCCACTGAGCCACACCGGCCAGGGCTCCTCAGATCCGTCTTGGTCCCAGTGACCATTGAATCAGAAGGAACTAGGTGGTTACGGAACCGAAACAGGTGTCTACGTTTGAATGCACACACACACCTGTTTTTGTTCTCCTGACTCCGATGGTTACAAAGCTCGCAAACAAAACAGCCCCGCGTAGCTGCAAGGGATGCTGGGACACGCATCCGGGAACAAGAGGGTAGACGAAGCCCGGCTGGTGTGGCTCAGTGGTTGAGCGTCGACCTAGGAGCCAGGAGGTCAGGGTTCGATTCCCGGTCAAGGGCACATGCCCGGGTTGCGGGCTCCATCCCCAGTAGGGGGCGTGCAGGAGGCGGCCGGTCCATGATTCTCTCTCCTCATGGATGTTTCTCTCTCTCCCTCTCCCTCTCTGAAATCAATAAAAAGATATTAGAAAAAATATATATATTTAAAACATAAATAAAATATCCATTCACAAAATGCCTTTGCAGCCAACGAATTTGTAAAAGACACTAGTTAAGAACCAGTATGTGTGTTTGAACCACTGCTTGTATATACACTAGAGGCCTAGTGCACGAAATTTGTGCACTGTTAGGGTTCCTAGCAGCTGCCGGCTGCTGGCTGTGGACGCCCTCCCTTCCCCCGGCTGGCCCTGGCCCCTGGTCGAACTCCCGGGAGACCTCCCAATTGAGGGGACAATTTGCATACTATGCTTTTATTATAGAGGATATCGAGACCGGGTGTCCCAGGGCCCTGCTCCCTCCTGTCGATCCTGGAGACCGGGTGTCCCAGGGCCCTGCTCCCTCCTGTCGATCCTGGAGACCGGGTGTCCCAGGGCCCTGCTCCCTCCTGTCGATCCTGGAGACCGGGTGTCCCAGGGCCCTGCTCCCTCCTGTCGATCCTGGAGACCGGGTGTCCCAGGGCCCTGCTCCCTCCTGTCGATCCTGGAGACCGGGTGTCCCAGGGCCCTGCTCCCTCCTGTCGATCCTGGAGACCGGGTGTCCCAGGGCCCTGCTCCCTCCTGTCGATCCTGGAGACCGGGTGTCCCAGGGCCCTGCTCCCTCCTGTCCATCCTGGAGACCGGGTGTCCCAGGGCCCTGCTCCCTCCGGTCGATCCTGGAGACCGGGTGTCCCAGGGCCACGCTCCCTCCTGTCCATCCTGGAGACCGGGTGTCCCCAGGGCCAATCCCTCCTGTTGATCCTGGAGACCGGGCGTCCCAGGGCCACGCTCCCTCCTGTTAATACTGGAGACCGGGTGTCCCAGGGCCCTGCTCCCTCCTGTCGATCCTGGAGACCGGGTGTCCCAGGGCCGATCCCTCCTGTCGATCCTGGAGACCGGGTGTCCCAGGGCCACGCTCCCTCCTGTCGATCCTGGAGACCGGGTGTCCCAGGGCCACGTGCATGGTAACAGTGTAACACTCGCTAATTCTGTGGCCGACTGCATGGCAACTATGTAACACTTGCTAACACCATGGCAACCATGAAACTTTTTCAAATAGGTTTTCCGGGTATTGGTTTTGTCCGGCCGGGAAAACAAACCACACAAAACCACGCAACTGGGCGCCTTAAAACCACAGACATTCGTCCTCTCTCCGCCCTGGAGACCAGGCGTCTGAGATCAGGGGTCCCAGGGCCAATCCCTCCGGAGCCTCCAGGGAGGGTCCCCCTGCCTCCGCCAGCTCCTGGGGCTCCAGGCGTCCCCGGGCTGGTGGCCGCCTCCCCCCATCTCTGCCTCCCTCCGTCTCCACGTGGCTGCTCCTCTGTGTCTGCGTCTCCTCTTCTGTGTCCGACAAGGACCCTGTCCCTGGAGGGAGGCCCCCCTGACCCAGGACGGCCTCGTCTCCGAGCCTTCACTCCATCCCGTCTGCAAAGAGCCTGTTCCAATAGGAGGTCCCATCCCCAGGTTCTGGGGGTCAGGACGGGGATGTCTGTGTTTTGGGGGGGAGCCACCATTCAGCCGTCCGCCCCGAGGGAATCAACTCATCAGGGTTTGCAGGTGGAGGTTGTTCTGTGGCCTCACTTCTATGGGTTGTCTCACAGACAGACAGGTAGAGGCCCCAGGGTGTGTGTGTGGGGGGGGGCTGGCAGGCACAGGGACCCACAAAAGGGGCATTTGGGGGTAGCAGTCAGGGTCCCCCTGAGAGGGAAGCGAAAGAGGAACCAGCCTCGAATGCAGCTCGACCCTCTGTCGCCAACGCCAACCCCGTGTCGGGCCTGGGGGAGGGCCGGGGAGATTTGAATAAGGGTCCACGCGTTTAGTATCGTATTTGCACACCTTACGCTCGCTGGCGTGGCCGGGCCAGCAAGCAGCTGCTGGTGGATGACTTGATCCCCAAATAGAAAAATGAAATCGAGCCCAGGCCGGCGGGGCTCAGGGGTTGAGCGTCGACCTAGGAACCAGGAGGTCAGGGTTCGATTCCCGGTCAAGGGGACATGCCCGGGTTGTGGGCTCGATCCTCAGTGCGGGGGCGTGCAGGAGGCGGCCGATCCCTGATTCTCTCTCCTCATGGATGTTTCTCTCTCTCTCTCTCCCTTTCTCTCTGAAATCAATATATATATATACTAGTGGCCCGGTGCACGAAATCCATGCACAGAGGAGGGGGGTCCCTCAGCCCAGCTTGCACCCTCTCCCAATCCGGGACCTCTCTGGGGATGTCCAACATCCCTCTCGCAATCCAGGACGGCTGGCTCCTAACCACTCGCCTGCCTGCCTCATTGCCCCGAACCCCTCTGCCTGCCTGATCACCCCTAACCCCTCTGCCTGCCTGATCGTCCCTAACTGCTTGTCTGCTGTCTGCCTGCCTGATCGCCCCTAACCCCTCTGCCTGCCTGATCCCCCCTAACCACTCTGCCTGCCTGCCTCATTGCTCCTAACCACCTCTGACTCGGCCCCCGCTGCCGCAGCGTCATCTGGAAGGACAACTGGAATGCTGTCCGCAAGATCATTCAGCTGTCCGGTCTAATTAGCACATTACGCCTTTATTATTATAGACTAGTGGCCTGGTGCACGAAATTCATCCACTGAGGGCGGGAGTCCCGCAGCCCGGCCTGTGCCTTGTTACAGCGCAGGAGCCCCGCGATCCATCACCCCAAAGAGGTAGGCCTCGCGCACCCATCCGGGGATCCTCAACAGATCGCCACAAAGAGGTAGGTCAGAGCCCGGGGTCCCGCCACCTCGCCATGCGGAGCTGCGGGAACCCCAGGCCTCAGTTCACAGAGGCTTCCGCTGGGCCCCAGGCCTCTTGGTGATGGAGTGTGACAGCGTGACACAAGTCCCCGCCCACCCTCACCTGCTGTGCACGCAGCCTCCTGCTGATTGGTCGTTACAGTGTGAGGGCGTGACGACCATTCACATACAGTGTGAGGGCGTGAGGACCATTCGCATACGGTGTGAGGGCGTGACGACCATTCGCATACGGTGTGAGGGCGTGACGACCATTCGCATACGGTGTGAGGGCGTGACGACCATTCGCATACGGTGTGAGGGCGTGACGACCATTCGCATACGGTGTGAGGGCGTGACGACCATTCGCATACGGTGTGAGGGCGTGACGACCATTCGCATACGGTGTGAGGGCGTGACGACCATTCGCATACGGTGTGAGGGCGTGACGACCATTCGCATACGGTGTGAGGGCGTGACGACCATTCGCATACGGTGTGAGGGCGTGACGACCATTCGCATACGGTGTGAGGGCGTGACGACCATTCGCATACGGTGTGAGGGCGTGACGACCATTCGCATACGGTGTGAGGGCGTGACGACCATTCGCATACGGTGTGAGGGCGTGACGACCATTCGCATACGGTGTGAGGGCGTGACGACCATTCGCATACGGTGTGAGGGCGTGACGACCATTCGCATACGGTGTGAGGGCGTGACGACCATTCGCATACGGTGTGAGGGCGTGACGACCATTCGCATACGGTGTGAGGGCGTGACGACCATTCGCATACGGTGTGAGGGCGTGACGACCATTCGCATATTAGCTCTTTATTATATAGGATATGTAGGGTGTCCCAAAATTCACGCAAGAAGTAATTTTGATGGAAAACACAGGTTTGTAATGAAAAATTGTAAATTTTTTATTGATTCATAAAGGACACAGTCTAGGGTTATGGATGGAACAGCAAATCGGGTCCATGGCCTCCCCGGCTTTGCTGGCACAGACGCAAAGCCGCGGTCTTCATGGGTCTTCCTTGTCCCTGCTCCTGGGCCGTCATTGGTACTTGGTGATGCTGATCCAATCGAAGGGATTGATATCCAAGGGCCACAGATATTAGAATCTGATTCAATAAACCAAGTCAAATTAGGTTTTTATTTATTTTTTGTTGTTGTTGTTAATGCTCACGCAAAATTCAAATCTTGCGTGAATTT
>NW_005356807.1:90925-91466 GCF_000412655.1 Myotis brandtii | reverse complement strand
ATCTATATCTATATCTATATCTATATCTATATCTATATCTATATCTATATCATCTACATCTACATCTACATCTATATCTATATCTATATCTCTATCTCTATCTCTATCTATATCATCTATATCTATATATTTTTTTAAGTCTGTAATGAAAAAGCAAACATGAAAAGGTCAGGGTTGAAAATCCCCACTGCCCACTGGACACAGTTCCTGGGGCGACACCAGGAACACTTCCCTCCTTGTCACCCAGGCGGACGGGTGACTGGCTCGCCGGCAGCGAGGGACTTTCTGGATTTTGCCCCGAAAGTCCCTTGTCCTCGGAAGTCCCCAGTCCCCACGAATCCCGGGCAGCTGGCGGCCACAGCTGAGAGTCAGCTGCCCCTGCCCGGGCGAGTCCTCAAATGTCACGGGGGCCCTGGCTGGTGTGGCTCAGTGGATAGAGCGTCGGCCTGCGGACTGAAGGGTCCCGGGTTCGATTCCCGGTCAAGGGCACGTACCCGGGTTGCGGGCTCCATCCCCAGTGGTGGGCGTGCAGGAGGCGGCC
>NW_005356807.1:86754-90481 GCF_000412655.1 Myotis brandtii | reverse complement strand
TCGACCAGCTGCCTCCTGCACGCCCCCCACCGGGGATGTGCCTGCAACCAAGGTACATGCCCTTGACCGGAATCGAACCTGGGACCCTTCAGTCCGCAGGCCGACGCTCTACCCACTGAGCCACACCGGCCAGGGCGGGACCCCTCCCTCTTTACAGCCCGGATTCTGGCTGAGTGGGGCTCCCCCTGTGGGAGCGTCTGCCCCCTGGTGGCCAGTGCACGTCATAGCGACCGGTCGTTCGGCCGTTCAGTCCATTTGCATATTAGCCTTTTATTATATAGGATTTTTTTTTTAAATAAAATCTTTTAAAAGAATGTATTTTAAGCCCTCGCCCGTCTGGCTCAGGGGATAGAGCGTCGGCCTGCGGACTGAAGGGTTCTGGGTTCGATTCCCGCTCAAGGGCACATGCCCGGGTTGCGGGCTCCATCCCCAGTAGGGGGCGTGCAGGAGGCGGCCGATGCTTGATTCTCTCTCGTCATGGATGTTTCTCTCTCCCTCTCCTTCTCCTTCCCTCTCAAATCAATAATAATATATTTTTAAAAAAAAAAAAAAGAAAAGAATTTCTTTTGAAAACATGTGCGCCCTCCGTGACTGTCTGTGGCCCCGGGGGACCCATCTTGAAAAAGGGGAAGTTGGTGGCGGTGGGGGATCCATTGGGGAAAAAGGAGGCGTATGTAAAACTTTAGACAATAAAAAAAAAATACAAATAAATTACAAAAAAGAAAAAGAGGAACTTGTCCCACATCCACTGCGGTTCTGGGTTTTGTAACTCAACCTAGGATGACAGTTTGCTGTTAACAGCCACCCACCAGGTCCCTGGAGGGTTGGGGACCGTGGGGTTCGCATGTGCGATTGGGGGGCAGACGGACGGGGGGGGGGTCCCCAGGAGACCTGGGAGCTGGCTGTCTCGGCTCCTTTGTTGTCAGCAGCTCTGTCCGAAGGCTGCACCCCCTCTGGTCCCTGAGCCCGGCTCTCACCAGCTCGTCCAGGACCCCAACTGTAAGTCTGGGAAGACGGGGGGCCCCCCCAGGCCAGGGTCCCCTGGGGGGTGAGGCCGACCTAGATGAGGCATGTGTGTGACTCCTAAAGACACTGGTTAGCCATAGCTGGTTGGGCCCAGTGGTTGAGCGTCGACCTCGGAACCAGGAGGTCAGGGTTCGATTCCTGGGGTTGTGGGTCCATCCCCAGTAGGGGGCGTGCGGGAGGCAGCCGGTCCATGATTCTCCGTCATCATGGATGTTTCCTTTTTAAAAAAATGTATATGTGTATTGATTTCAGAGAGGAAGAGAGAGAGAGAGAGAGAGAGAGAGAGAGAGACATCGATGATGAGAGAGAATCATGGACCGGCTGCCTCCTGCACGCCCCCTACTGGGGATCGAGCCCGCAACCCGGGCCTGTGCCCTTGAGCGGGAATCGAACCCTGACCTCCTGGTTCATAGGTTGAGGGTCAACCACTGAGCCAAACTGGTGAGGGCTGGTTATTTGTTCCTTTCATCTGTCTAGGCCGTCTGTCATCTGTCCATCCATCCTATCTGTCATCTATCATCTATCTATGCATCCATGTGTCTTATCTGTCCGTCTGTCTGTGTATCCATCCATCCATCATCTAACTATACCTGTCATCTATCTATCTTTCTATCTATCTAACTATCTATCTATCTATCATCTATATCATTTATCTATCTATCTATCTATCTATCTATCTATCTATCATCTATCTATCCATCTCTATCATCTATCATCTATCTATCTATCTATCTATCTATCTATCTATCTATCTAAATATCTATCCATTCTATCTGTCTATCATCTATTTATCTATTATCTATCTCTGTCTATCTATCTATCATCATCTATCTCTATCATCTATCTCTATCTATCTATCTATCTATCTATCTATCTATCTATCTATCTATCTATCTATCTATCTATCTATCTATCTATCTATCTATCTATCTATCTATCTATCTATCTATCTATCTATCTATCTATCTATCTATCTATCTATCTATCTATCTATCTATCTATCTATCTATCTATCTATCTATCTATCTATCTATCTATCTATCTATCTATCTATCTATCTATCTATCTATCTCTCTATCTATCTATCTATCAATCTATCACCTATCACAGGGATGGCGAACCTATGACACGCGTGTCAGAGGTGACACGCGAACTCATTTTTTTGGTTGATTTTTCTCTGTTCAATGGCATTTAAATATATAAAATAAATATCAAAAATATAAGTCTTTGTTTGACTGCGGTTGCAAATATCAAAAAATTTCTATAGGTGACACGGCACCAGAGTTAAGTTAGGGTTTTTCAAAATGCTGACACGCCGAGCTCAAAAGGTTCGCCATCACTGGTCTAGGCCGTCTGTCATCTGTCCTTCCATCCTATCTGTCATCTATCATCTATCTATGCATTCATGTATCTTATCGGTCCGTCTGTCTGTGTATCCATCCATCCATCCATCCATCATGCATCTAACTATACCTGCCATCTATCTATCTATCATCTATCTATCTATCTACCTATCATCTATCTCTATCATCTATCATCTATCTCTATCATCTATCTGTCTTTCTATCTCTATCACTTATCTATCATCTATTTATCTATCATCTATCTATCTATTTTCTATCTCTATCTATTATCTATCTATCTCTCTATCTATCATATATCTATCATCTATCTTTATCTATTATCTATTATCTATCTATCTATCTATCTATCTATCTATCTATCTATCTATCACCTACCTATCATGCATTTATCTGTCTACCAGAGGTCCCAGTTCAGGAATTCGTGTACGGGTGGGGTCTGGCCAGCCCACACCAATTGGGCCAGGATGGCTGGGGGGAGGGGCCGCAGGTGGTAGGCTGGCCGACCGGCACGCCCCCTGGTCAAACTCCCAGTCAAGAGAACAATTTGCATATTAGCCTTTTATTCTACAGGATCATTTCTATCATCTGTCTTCTATCATTTCTTTCTATATTTATCATGTGTTTATCTGTTTATCTATCTTTCCATCTAAGATCTCTCATTTCTATCTGTATCTTACCTATGTATTCATCCATTCTTTCCTTCGTCGTATCTATCTATCTATCTATCTATCTATCTATCTATCTATCTATCATCTTCTATATCTATCTATCTATCTATCCATGTATATATCTTCTGTATCTATCTATCTATCTATCTATCTATCTATCTATCTTCTATATCTATCTTCTATATCTATGTATCTATGTATCTATCTTCTCTATCTATCTATCCATCCATGTATCTATCTTCTATATCTATCTATCTATCTATCTATCTATCTATCTATCTATCTATATCTATCTATCTATGTATCTATCTTCTATATCTATCTATCCATGTATCTATCTTCTATATCTCTCTATCTATCTTCTATATCTATCTATCTATCTATCTATCTATCTTCTATATCTATGTATCTATCTATCATGTATCTATCATCTATCTATCTATCGTGTACTTATCTGTCTGTCTTTCTATTGACTTATGCATCTATGTCTCTCTCTCTCTCTCTCTCTCTCCCTCCTCCTGTCTCCCCTCCCCTCCCCCTCCACACCCCAATCTGTTAACCAAATCTCTCCAACCATGATCCCTGCTGGCGTCCTGTCTCACCCCTGGTCCAAGTGCCTGAACCCCACAGAATGCGCTCCTTGCAAAGTCCCATGTCCCCCCACAGGCT
>NW_005356807.1:84524-85721 GCF_000412655.1 Myotis brandtii | reverse complement strand
GGGGGTCGGGGGGAGGCTGCTGTCTTGCAGGAGCCACAGATCAAACGGTACCGGCCCCGGAGACAGAGCCCAACATGCAAATCACATGTCTGTCCCCCCCAACTTGGGTTGTGCAATCCACAGGCTAATGCACAGGGGAGACAGGTCTTATGTGTCTGTGGTTGGGGGGGGGGGGGGGGGGGCGTCTCGCGCTGTGGTGTCCTGTGGGCTGAGGGCTCTGCCCAGAAGGCAGATGGGCCCGTGCCCTGTCCCCCCAACCCTGCCCCCCTCGTCTTAGCTCGCCATCCGCCCTTGGGCGCTGCTGCCTGTGAATTTACTTTGAAATCAGTAGAACATCATGTTCGCCTGGAGATGTGAGGGTGCAGGGGTAGGTTCCTGGTGCCCGCCAAGAGAGGAAATGGTGAGGGTGGGCGAGAGCCGGGCAGGTGCGCCGGGCACCCAGAGGCACGTCAGGGGCATGAGATGGTGCCGGCAGGTGTAGTTCGGTGGTTAGCGTCGGCCTAGGCGCCAGGAGATGAAGGTTGGATTCCCGGTCAGAGCACATGCCCGGGTTGTGGGCTCGATGTCTGTCATGGTACATAAGGAAGGCGGCCGATCGATGTTTCTCTCTCTCTCTCTCTCTCTCTCTGTCTCTCTCTCCTTTTCTCTCTCTCTAAAGAGCAATAAAAATATATCCTGGAGTGAGGATTAAAATATATACAGAGGAGTTGGTCAGGACAGTGTGATATTGGAGGACAGAATTATCCCTGGTTGTTAAACACTAAGATAGATAGAGACAGAGAGAGAGAGAGATGGATGGATGGATGGATGGATGGATGGATGGATGGATGGATGGATGGATGGATGGATGGATGGATGGATGGATGGATGGATGGATGGATGGGTGGATAAGTGGATGGATAGATAGATGATAGATGGATGGGGGATGGATGGATGGATGAATGAACGGTAGGTGGATAGATGGATGGATACATAATGATAGATAGATAGAGAGATAGATGCATGATGTATGGATGTATGGATAGATAGATAGATAGATAGATAGATAGATGATGGATGGATCAGTGGATGGATGATGGATGAATGAATGGTAGGTGGATAGATGGATGGGTACATAAATGATAGATGATAGATAGATAGATAGATAGATAGATAGATAGATAGATAGATAGATATAGATAGATAGAGCATGATGGA
>NW_005356807.1:79189-84481 GCF_000412655.1 Myotis brandtii | reverse complement strand
GATAGATAGATAGATAGATAGATAGATAGATAGATGATGGATGGATCAGTGGATGGATGATGGATGGATAGAAGGTGGATGGATGGATGGATGGATGGACGGATGGATGGATAGATAGATGATGGATGGTGGATGGATCAATGGATGGGTCAGTGCATGGCTGGATGAATGAATGGTAGGTGGATAGATGGATGGATACATAAATGATAGATAGATAGATAGATAGATAGATAGATAGATAGATACATGATGGATGGATGGGTGGATGGATCAGTGGATAGATGATGGCTTGATAGAAGGGTGGATGGGTGCATGGATGGATGGATGGATGGATGGATGGATGGATGGATGATAGATACAGAGGTGGATAGATACATAGATAGGTAGGTAGATAGATAGATAGATAGATAGATAGATAGATAATGAATGGATGGATAGATAGAAAGTGTGTTAGAGGTTGTCAGCAGCTGGGGAGGGGGACGAAATGGGGAGGGACTGTTCATGGCTATGGGTCTCCTTTTAGAATGATGGTTAGGCCCTGGCTGGTGTGGCTCAGTGGGTACATCGTCGGCCTGCGGACTGAAGGGTCCCGGGTTCGATTCCCAGTCAAGGGCACAGGCCCAGGTTGCAGGCTCGATCCCCAGTAGGGGGTGTGCAGGAGGCAGCCGATCCATGATTCTCTCTCATCATGGATGTGTGTGTGTCTCTCTCTCTCCCTTCCTCTCTGAGATCAATTTTTTTAAAGGCTGGTGTTCTGACTCGTGAATCTCAATTTTTATTTATTCTTAATTTTTTAAAAAACAATCTTGATCGTTGAAATTAATTCTTAAACGTGTATAAATATGGTCCGAGGAGGCGGGGGGAGTTCGGTGGCTTTGCAATTAGACCGTGGCCTGCGCCTCGGGGACAATACTATATTCAAAACCACTCGAGCTGTATACCCTCTGAACCAGGGCCCCGTCTGGTATGTAAACGAACCCGCAATAAAGCCGTTGAGAGAGAAGAAAAAATAAAAGTGTGGAGAGATGTGGGCAGATAAGCCGTGGGCCGATTCTCAGATCTGCAAGGAGCTTCAGACACAACTTCCCACCTGTCACCTTTGAGGGCTTGTCTGTAACAGATCAGCTGCTCGGGGAGCCGAGAGACCACCGTTTTGGGGTTTTTTTTATTTTTATTTTTTGTATTTTTCTTGGCTCATTTCATAATCTTTCCATCCCGCCACCCGAGCCTCCGCCAGGTCTAGGCAGCAAGCGCTGTGTCTGTGAAAGTGAAATCAGCATTTTTGTGTCTTTTTTTTTTTCTTGCCAAGGGCAATGTTTAGTTTTTTTAAATATATATTTTATTGATTTTTTTACAGAGAGGAAGGGAGAGGGATAGAGAGTTAGAAACATCAGTGATGAGAGAGAAACATCGATCGGCTGCCTCCTGCACGCCCCCCACTGGGGATGTGCCCGCAACCCAGGTACGTGCCCTTGACCGGGAATCGAACCCGGGACCCTTCGGTCCGCAGGCCGACGCTCTATCCACTGAGCCACACCGGTTAAGGGCAAAGGGCAATGTGTTATTGGCTTGATTTTGAAAGTGTTCACTGAGAATCAATTTCTTTTTTATTGTTGAAAGTATTACAGAATGCCCAGCGGGAGCGGCACAGTGATTGGGCGTTGACCGATGAACCCAGAGGTCAGGGCACCTGCCCAGGTTGTGGGCTCCATCCCCAGTGGGGGTGGGGGTGTGTGCAGGAGGCAGCTGATCCATGGTACAACAGAGGGAATATAGTCAATAATATTTCAATGGCTATGTGTGGTGCCTGGTGGATACCAGACTTATCAAGGGGATCACTTCTAAAGTTATATAAATGTTTAACACTATGCGGTACACCTGAAACTAATATAAAGTAATATTGAATGTCAACTGTAATTGAGAAAATATGATTAAATAAATAAATAAAAATAAAATCTATATTTAATACTAGAGGCCCGGTGCATGAAATTTGTCCCTCAGTCCAGCCTGTACCTTCTCCAATCTGGGACTCCTTGGGGAATGTCCGACTGCCGGTTTAGGCCTGATCCCGCAGTCGGACATCCCTCTCACAGTCCGGGACTGCTGGTTCCTAACTGCTCACCTGACTGCCTGCCTGATTTCTCCTAACCACTTCTGCCTGCCAGCCTGATCACCCCCTAACCGCTCCCCTGCCAGCCTGATTGACACCTAACTGCTCCCCTGCTGGCCCGTTTGCCCCCAACTGCCCTCTCCTGCCAGCCATCTTGTGACAACGTGGGGCAGCCATCTTGTGATGACATGGGGGTAGCCATCTTGTGACATGAAGGCGTGAGGGTCAATTTGCATATTACCTCTTTATTATATAGGATTTCTGTATATAAAATGTAGGTAGATAAAGATAGATGATAGATTATAGGTAGATAGTTGATGATAGATAATAGATAGATAGATAGATAGATAGATAGATAGATAGATGATAGATAGATATTAAAATTGAATCAGAATCTTTTCTGATATACAGTGAAAAGACACCTGTGCAGCTGGAAGAAAGAACTGAACTACCAAGGCTAAGAAATGTCAGCAGGTACCAAAAACCAAACTACTTTTCATATAAGCAACAATTCATTGTTAATAAGTTCTGTCAAGCTAGACTACATTTCCCTCAAGCAATCTTTTACATATGCAAAACCTGATATTTCATCTTGTTTGAAAATCTTATATAAATATAAATCAAGCAGCTCAAAAAATCACTTTTATGACATAATAGAATTTTTACCCCAAGTTATATCCAGAGTATCAAAGTAAAAAATTAGATTTCATAATAAATCTAGATGACACACCTTTCAGTATTTCTGAAGTTGTTTTCCTGGATCTACAGGGAAGTAGCTTACACTATCACATGATCATCATTCCCACGTAAGTTCTGGGATGGCAGAACAATGTTAAGATGAGCAGTCAGTTATTTGCCCTTTCAAAGTCTGACACAGAACCCTATCTATAATAATAAAAGCATAATATGCTAATTAGACTGGACAGCCGAAAGACCTTTCGGACGTCATTCCGGACGTCCTTCCAAATGAAGCCACAGCAGCAGGGCAGGCAGGTGAGGGGTTAGGGGCCATCAGGCAGGCAGGTGAGCGGTTAGGGGTGATCAGGTAGGTAGGCGAGTGGTTAGGGGTGATCAGGCAGGCAGGCGAGCGGTTAGGGGCAATCAGGTAGGCAGGCAGGCCAGTGGTTAGGGGGGATCAGGCAGGCAGGCAGGTTAGCAGTTAGGAACCAGCAGTCCCGGATTGTAAGAGGGTGCAGGCCAGGCTGAGGGACCCCCTCCCCTGCCGTGCACGAATTTCATGCACCGGGCCACCTCTAGTCATAAATAAAAATATACTTTTATTGATTTCAGAGAGGAAGGGAGGGAGAGAGAGCAATAGAAACATCCATGAGGAGAGAGAATCATGGATCAGCGGCCTCCCGCACGCCCCCTACTGGGGATGGAGCCCACAACCCGGGCATGTGCCCTCGACCGGGAATCGAACCCGGGACCTCCTGGTTCCTAGCTGGACGCTCAGCCGCTGACCTACACCAGGGGCGGGGCCTCTCTCACTCCCTGTTTCTGCAAACGGCCACCTTCCGGTCTCTCCCTTCTGGGTGTCCATCCGCCGCCCCCAGGGGACCCTGAGAAGAAACTGGGGCGCGTGCTGCTATGGGGGTGCCCCCCTCTGGATGGCAGGGCCCGGGGGCCGCCCCCACAAGTCTATGCAGAATCTTTGCAGCGCGCACCTGGCCGGGCGGATGGGCTGTCGCGTGCCCACACTCAGAGCGAAACTGGGTCGAGTCCGCGGGGTGGCCGGGGGCACCTCGGTTTGAGGAACCGCTTTTGCGCGGAGGCTGGCTGGTGGGGACGCCTGACATGTGAGTGTCAATCCAGCCCCGTGTGTTTCCTGCGGGTGGAGGGTCAGGGAAGGGGTCCCCCAGCCCCCCCACTCCCCACACCCCTCCCCGTCCCCCAAAGGGCCAACGCCCAGGCCAGGTGCCCTTGGAGAGATTTGAGTGGCAGCAGGCGGAACCGCGCCCACCCCAGTAGAGGGCGGTTTTTGGGGTCCCCCGTCTGTGCTAGAGGGTGTTTCGGGGAGGCCAGCTACTCCAGGGGACCCCAATCTTTTTCATTTTTTTTTCTTATAGATTTTTATTGATTTCAGAGAGGAAGGGGGAGAGAGAGAGAGAGAGAGAGAGAGAGAGAGAGAAGCATCCATGATGAGAGAGAACCATGGACCGGCTGCCTCCTGCCTGCCCCCCACACTGGGGGTCGAACCCACAACCCGGGCATGTGCCCTTGACCAGGAATCGAACCCTGACCTCCTGGTTCATAGGTCGATGCTCAACCACTGAGCCACACTGCCCTGACATGCATTGATTTTATTTTTTTTAAGAGACAGTGAAATGGAGAGAGGGAGAGAGAGAAACATCCAGGTGCCCTAGACTAGCCGGTTTGGCTCAGTGGATAGAGTGTCGGTTTGCAGTCTGAAGGGTCCTGGGTTCGATTCCGGTCAAGCGCTCATACCTGGGTTGTAGCTTCCATCCCCGGGCCCTGGTTGGGGCATGTACGGGGGGGCAACCAATTTATGTGTCTCTCTCACATCAATGTTTCTCTCTCGCGCTGTCTCTCCCCCTTCCTTCCCCTCGTTCTAAAAATCAATGAGAAAATATCCTTGGGTGAGGATTAATGAAAGAGAGAGAGAGAGAGGGAAAGAGAGAGAGAGAGAAGAAAGGCAGAAAGATCAATGTGAGAGAGAAACATCAATTGGTTGGTTGCCTTCTGCACCCGCCCCAACCGAGGCCGGGGAATGAGCCCATAACCCGGGTAGGCGACCTTGACCGGGAATCGAACTGCGACCGCCTGGTTCCTAGGTCGATGCTCAGCCACTGAGCCACACTGGCTGGGTTGTATTTTTTTCCTTTTTTAAAAAAAATTACATTTATGGGGGCGACACTGGTCAATAGGATCATATAGGTGTCAGGTGTGGGTTTCTGTGTTGCGGGATCAGGTCTGTATATTTCATTGTGTGCCCACCACCCAAAGACAAACCTTCTCACACCTCATAGAATAAAAGCCTAATATGCTAAGTGTCCGGTTGACCAGTTGTCTGTTCAACCAATCAGAGCGTGATATGCTAATGATATGCTAAGGCCGCTCAAGCGCTTGCTATGATGTGCACTGACCACCAGGGGGCAGACAGTCAACTGGTCGACCAGTCGCTATGACGTGCACTGACCACCAGGGGGCAGACAGTCGAC
>NW_005356807.1:78318-79032 GCF_000412655.1 Myotis brandtii | reverse complement strand
ACTGGTGGGGGTCCCTCAGCCTGGCCTGCCCCCTCTCGCAATCCGGGACCCCTCGGGGGATCCCATAGGCCAGGCCGAGGGACCCCACTGGTGCACGAATCCGTGCACCGGGCCTCTAGTCACCTTATATCAGGACTCCCTTCACCTTTTCCTCTGGTAGCGACCCCTGCTGTTAATGTTCACGACTTTCCATTTTATTTTATTTTATTAAAAATATTTTTTTTCAGCCCTAACTGGTGTGGCTCAGTGGATAGAGCGTCGGCCTGCGGACTGAAGGGTCCCGGGTTCGATTCCGGTCAAGGGCATGTACCTTGACTGCATGCACATCCCCAGTAGGGGGCGTGCAGGTGGCAGCTGATCGATGCTTCTAACTCTCTATCCCTCTCCCTTCCTCTCTGTAAAAAATCAATAAAATATATTTAAAATATATATATATTTTTTTCATTGATTTCAGACAAGTGAGAGGGAGGGAGAGAGAGAAGCATCCATAATGAGAGAGAACCACGGACCGGCTGCCTCCTGCACGCCCCCTACTGGGGACAGAGCGCACAACCCAGGCATGTGCCCTGGACCGGGAATCGAACCCTGACCTCCAGGTTCCTAGGTCATCCCTCCACCCACTGAGCCACACCAGCCAGGCTGTGGCCGCCTCTCACTCCTGTGCCCTTTGCCTTTCAGATCGTCCCCGCGCAGGGAGCCCTCGCCTGGGTGCCC
>NW_005356807.1:77347-77756 GCF_000412655.1 Myotis brandtii | reverse complement strand
TGGTGCCTCCTGCTCGCCGCGCTCTCGCCGCTGGCGCGCACCGACCTCACCTACGCGGTGGAGGAGCTGGGTATCGTCACCTGCTTCGACGTGCTCAAGTCCACGATGCTGCCCAGCGTGGCCATGTGGGCCATCTTCCTCTTCACCCTCTTCGTCGTCCTGTTCCTGGTCCCGTTCGTGGTCACCGTGGCCTGCTACACGGCCGCCGTGGTCCTGCTCGCCTTCGTCACCTGCTTCGCGCCCAACAACTTCGTGCTCCTGGCGCACATGGTGAGCCGCCTCTTTTTGGGGACCAGCTACTACCACGTCTACAAGCTGACGCTCTGCCTCAGCTGCCTCAACAACTGCCTGGACCCCTTCGTGTACTATTTCGCCTCCCGCGAGTTCCAGCAACGGCTCCGGCGCTACG
>NW_005356807.1:74065-76953 GCF_000412655.1 Myotis brandtii | reverse complement strand
CAGCTGCGCGTTGGAGCGGCGCCTCTTGCTGCAAAGCTGGGCGCATCCAGGACCCCTGGCGTTGGAGCCACGCCCCACGCACGTCCGAACCAGGACTCCTGCCCGTTGGAGCCATGCCCCCCGCGCGTCGGAATTCACGCTTCCTGTTGCACATCCGGACCTTCACTGATCCCTGCGCGTGGGAACCTCACCTCTTGCTCCAAATCGGTTCCCTTCCTGGACCCCTGCGCGCTGGAACCAGCCTCCTGCCAGTCAGAACCAGGCCTCCTGCTCCCAAATCAGGGAGCTTCCTGGGCCCCTGCCCATCAGAACCGCGCCTCCTGCCAGTCGGAACCGCGCCTCCTGCTCCCAAATCAGGGCGCTTCCCAAAACCCTGCCCATCGGAACCGCGCCTCCTTCTCCCAAATCAGGGCGCTTCCCAAAACCCTGCCCCAGGTTATGGTGAAGGCACCCCATACTGTCTCTGAAGCCGGTTCCGACTCCCAGCGTCCACGCACCGGCGCTGGCCCACGGACAGAACCCAGGGACTGACAGCCACGGGGGACTCACGGTGCTGGGTTGGGGGTCCTTGGACAGAAGGTCCGCCCTGGAGCCTGCAAACGGAGAGCTAAGACGGGCCTTTGGTGGCGGGATCGGGGCGCACAGGGAGGGGCGCGATGGGGGGCAGGGTGTCTCCGGGGCAGGCGGCCTCCTCCTTGGAAATCCAAGCTGGAGATCGGATCCTGCTGGCTGCTCTCATGGCTAAGGAAGGAAGCAGACACAAAGGAACTGGGGTGAAGACTGTCCCCCCAAATCCACGTCCACCCAGGACCTCAGTGCCGGGGTCCAGCCCAGGCGGTCCAGGGGTCCCCAAAGGTGTGGACGGAGTCGGCGAAGAATGAAGGATCCAGGCACAGCGTTCAGACCATCAGCACATCCACTATTCTCCTGTTACATCTGTATTTGTACCATTTGATCCCATAAGCACGCCTCTGCAGTTGCATCATCATCTGTTTGGGGTTCCGCCACTGACCCCCTACAATTCCTTGTTTTATGTTTATCGTTTCGTATCTGACCTTTTGCTAAAAATCTGATCTCTATCTAGCTCTGCGGATCTTCATCTTGTCTAGGTTGGTCTCTGTGTGTTCCATTAGAAGGCCTGGTTTGTTGTCTCTGTTCCAAGCTCATTATCTTATTGTTCTACTGTTAAGCTGTCCTATATAATAAAAGCCCACTGACCCAAGGGCAGAAAAACCAGTCGACCGGTCGCTATGACATTAGTTGCCGTTTTCAGAAAAACAGTGCTTTCAAACATTACGAATTCCTGTTTATAGAGCTCAGAATTGGTGTATAAAGCCTTTAAATGAGGAGGATCCTGTTTATATTTTACAATCGAGGCTGAATTGGTTGGCGGTTTTGGAAGAAAACAGTTTAAATCCTGAAGATGCATGTATATACTGCCAAGAAAAACTGTCTAATTGTGGTAAAACTCTTAAAATACACAGTGATAGTCCCAGGAAATGATTAGGAATGCGTAAGAAACACTGGAAGTACAAGTAAATAGAGCCGTAATATCTCTATGGCCGTGTCAAATCACCGAGATTACTGGTAGAAAGCTGAGAAATGACAGGAATACTCATAATATTTACAATTCCGGCGACAGTAGGAATTGTAGATATTATCAGTACCAGTGCGATCCCACAGCGGGCCGATCCCCGAAGGCCATGCCCCCCCACCAGTGCACGAATCTGTGCACCGGGCCTCTACTAAGGAAATAACTGAAGGAGATGTTCCTATTCTATGACCTGAGTAAGGATTATGTACCTTGTGATGTGTGATTTTTTGTAGTTAAGGTGACTAACTACCCGCCTGACACTTAGTTAAGGGGTTTTACTGATTTATTCCCTTCCCTAACCCCGTTCATCTCTAACTCCAAGGAAACATCCCCACCTGGGGAAACCACCTTTCTCGGGGAGGTGGCCCTGCTTAGAACACATAGCGCTAAGAAGGGGAGCAAACATATTAAGAAAAGGATGCCGTAGACGCCAGGTCCCTTGGAACATAGGCTGTGCAGATGTTTCTTCCGTGCAGCGACTATGTCAAGCAGCAAGGATGGAGCGGCTCCCGGCATCTCCCCCTTTCTTATTTTTTTAAACGTAGCGCGTGGAAATCAGCGGCCATCTCTCGGATTGGGTTGTTTAGGACTCGGAAGAAGACCGGCAAGCAATGAGAGCATTGGCATTGAAATACATAAAATAAATGTCAAAAATATAAGTCTTTGTTTTACTGTGGTTGCAAAGATCAAAAAATTTCTATGTGTGACACGGCACCAGAGTTAAGTTAGGGTTTTTCAAAATGCTGGCACGCCGAGCTCAAAAGGTTCAACATCACTGTTGGAGAACATGATGAGGAGAGGAATACTTAAACTCATTTTCTTGTATCGAGGTATGACTGCTTTGGACTTATTAAATGTTAAATAA
This sequence comes from Myotis brandtii, assembly GCF_000412655.1. NCBI lineage: Eukaryota > Metazoa > Chordata > Mammalia > Chiroptera > Vespertilionidae > Myotis > Myotis brandtii. The sequence goes on along the minus strand of NW_005356807.1, from coordinate 74,494 downwards.
TTGTTGTGATTAGATGAACCATCAATAAAATTTTTTTAATATTTCAGGAACAGTTGCGTGTACAGTACAGTTACGTTTTCTCAGACACTCATTTATTTCAATTAGCCAATTTAAATTAATTTGAAATAAAGCTCATTATTTAACTTCGTCTTTGTTAACAGTAGCTAACATTAATTGGATCACAGCTATCGGTCCCTTTAAGGACTTTGACATAAGCTATTTAACTTTTGTTTAGGGAGGGGAAATATAAATCATTAACCTTTCATTGTCCTTAGTTTAATGACATTGAAGGCATATTATTTTATTTTTTAAAAAATATATTTTATTGATTTTTTTACAGAGAGGAAGGGAAAGGGAGAGTTAGAAACATCGATGAGAGAGAAACATCGACCAGCTGCCTCCTGCACACCCCCCACTGGGGATGTGCCC
>NW_005356807.1:72041-72794 GCF_000412655.1 Myotis brandtii | reverse complement strand
AGAACCAAAAAAAAGAAAAAAAAAAAAGGTGTGAGAAACCTCAAACCAGCCACCAGACAGGATTCTGGGCCACAGGGGCTGGGCCGGCAGCCAAGATGCAGGGGGGGGGGTTTGGTTAATCATGGTCCCCCCAAAACGGGACATGAGAGTCCCCCGTCCTTGGCTCACACAGGGATGCAAGCAGGCATAGGCCGGCATTTCGTCACCGTTAATATTATTATTTTTTAAAATATATTTATTTTATTGATTTCAGAGAGGAAGAGGGAAAGAGAGACATTAATGATGAGAGAGAATCACGGATCGGCCGCCTCCTGCACGCCCCCTACTGGGGATGGAGCCCGCAACCCGGCATGTGCCCTTGACCGGGAATCGAATCCTGACCTCCTGGCTCCTAGGTCGACGCTAACCACTGAGCCACACCGGCCGGGCTAGAAACATTTTTTAAAATATTTCTTAAATTTATTTTTGTTTTACATATTTTTGTTGACTTCAGAGAGAAGAAGGGAGAGGAAGAGAGAGAGACATCGATGATAAGAGAGAATCATGGTCCGGCTGCGTCCTGCACGCCCCCTGCTGGGGATCGAGCCTGCAACCCGGGCATGTGCCCTTGACCGGGAATCGAACCCGGGACCCTTCAGTCCGCAGGCCGACGCTCTATCCACTGAGCCACACTGGCCAGGGCACACTCTGGTGTTTTGTTTTTTATATCTATCATCTATCTATCTATCAATCTATCTATCATCTATCTATCTA
>NW_005356807.1:71172-71518 GCF_000412655.1 Myotis brandtii | reverse complement strand
ATCTATCTATCTATCTATCTATCTATCATCTATCTATCTATATCAATAATCTATCTATCCATCATTTATCATCTATCATCTATCATCTATGTATATCTATCTATCTATTTATCTATCATCTATCTATAACCTATCTATCCATCTATTATCTATCTATCGATCTATCATATATCTGTATCTATATCTATCTATCGATCATCGATCATCTATCAATATCACTAAACGAGGCTCTCAACTGAAATTGGTTCTGTCCCAGGAACAGGCGGCCACGTCTGCAGACACGGTTCCTGGTCACAGCTGGGCGGGCCGGTGCTGCCACCTGCTGGGCAGACTCCAGGGCGGCAGC
>NW_005356807.1:65581-67000 GCF_000412655.1 Myotis brandtii | reverse complement strand
TGCCAGTCCCCTCTCTGCCTGCAGCCAGGCGGGCGCTCTGCCAGGGGACGGCGAGTTTATTTACCCTCGGGGGTCAAGGCCCACTCACCCTGCCCCTCAGTGTCCATCGCCGGGGCCTGCCGCCTGCAGGGACCGCCCGCTCGGGGCAGCATTAACAAAGACATACGGGAAGCCCTGGCCGGTGTGGCTCAGTGGGTAGAGCGCCGGCCTGCAGACGGAATTCCCGGTCAAGGGCACATGCCCGGGTTGCGGGCTCGATCCCCAGTAGGGGGCGTGCAGGAGGCGGCCGGTCCCTGATTCTCTCTCATTATGGATGTTTCTCTCTCTCCCTTCCTCTCTGAAATCGATAGAAATATATATTTTTTAAAAAAATAAAAGACATAGTTTCCCTTCACACAGCTTTTTTATAAATTTAATTTTATTTATTTAGGTTATTTTTTTTAAATATAATTCTTTATTGTTGAACGTGTTACATATGTTCCCCTTCCCCCCCCATTGACTTCCAATTTTATTATTTTACTATTTTTATTTTATTTTATTACTTTTAATTTTTTAAATTTTATTCATTTTATTGATTTCAGAGAGGAAGGGAGAGGGAGAGGGAGAGAGATAGAAACCTCAGTGATGAGAATCACGGACCGGCCGCCTCCTGCACGCCCCCCACTGGGGATCGAGCCCACAACCCGGGCAGGTGCCCTGGACCGGGAATCGAACCCGGGACCCTTCACTCCACAGACCAACGCTCTATCCACTGAGCCAAACTGGCTAGGGCTCATACAGCATTTTTGTTTTATTTAATTTATTTGATTATGTTATTTTATTTTATCTTATTATTTTACTTTCTTATTTTATTTATTTTATTATTTTACTTTATTTTATTTTATCTTATTTTACTTTATCTTACTTTATTTTATCTTACTTTATTTTTTTTCTTATTTTATTTGATCTCATTTTGTTTTATTTCTGGCGGGAAGACTATTTCCAGTCTCGGCCCCTGTGGGGGTGAGGCCCCGGCCTTGGGGACGCTTGGGGAGCCCTTTGACCCCCGGTCCCCAGGGTGACCAGCAGCTGAGTCATTACCACCCCATGACGTCCCTGTGGCTGACGTGGGCAGCGGTGCCCGTCCAGGTCAGCGGCCCGGAGGGGACAGTGGGTGAAAGTTCAGTCATCAGGAAAAGGCCACGCGTCTGGGGACCCTCCCCCGTTCTGTCCCTCGTCCTTGCCGTCCTCGAACCCCCCGCCCCGTCCCCCCTCTTCTCGGTTGCAGGGTCTCAGGTTCGAGGTGGTGCCCTCCCGGTTTAAGGAGAAGCTGAACAAAGCCTCGTTCCCCACGCCGTACGCCTACGCCATCGAGACGGCCAAGCAGAAGGCACTGGACGTCGCCCGGAGGATGCACCAGGCGAGGGGGGCTCCGCGTCG
>NW_005356807.1:63322-65454 GCF_000412655.1 Myotis brandtii | reverse complement strand
ATATGTATATATTTTTTTAAATATATTTTATTGATTTTTACAGAGAGGAAGGGAGAGGGATAGAGAGTGAGAAACATCGATGAGAGAGAAACACCAATCAGCCGCCTCCTGCACGCCCCCTACTGGGGGTGTGCCCGCAACCCAGGTACATGCCCTTGACCGGGAATCGAACCCGGGACCCTTCATTCCACCGGCCGGGGCTCTATCCACTGAGCCAAACCGGTCAGGACAAAAAATATATATTTTTTAAATTTATGTTTATTTTTCATAAGATTTTACTTATTTTTTTGCTCATCCTCACCTGAGGGTATTTTTCCACTGGTTTTTAGGGAGAGTGGAAGAGGGAGAGACAGAGAAACGTCGATCGGTTGCCTCCTGCACACGCCCCGACCAGGACCAGGGCCAGGGAGGAGCCTGCAGCCGAGGTACGTGCCCTTTGACTGGAAATCGAACCCGGGACCCTTAGGTCTGCAGGCTGGCACTCTATCCACTGAGCCACACCGGCCGGGGCTAATATATTTTTTATTGATTTCAGAGAGGAAGGGAGAGGGAGAGAGAGAGAGAAACATCCATGATGAGAGAGAACCCTGGACCGGCTGCCTCCTGCACGCCCCCCACTGGGGATCGAGCCGCAACCCGGGCCTGTGCCCTTGGCCGGGAATCGAACCCGGGACCCTTTGGTCCACAGGCCGACGCTCTATCCATTGAGCCAACCGGTTAGGGCTCAATCATTGATATTTCTCTCTCTCTCTCTCTCTTCCTCCCCCCTTCCCCTCTCTCTACAATCAATAAAAACACATTTTTAAGAGATAAAATAAGAATAGATGCCCTTCATAGTATGCAATGAATGCGGTTTATTCATTGGTCAGTGTTGCCGTGTAGTAAACTATCATACTTCTACCAGAGGCCTGGTGCACGAATTCGTGCACAGGTGGGTCCAGCCAGTCCGCCCCCGAGGGGCGGCGGGTGGTTGGCCGGCTGGCCCCGCCCCCTGGTTGAACCCCCGGTCGAGGGGACAATTTGCCTATTACCCTTTTACTATACCCTTTTACTTACGTACTAGGGCTGCTCTGTGACTTTGCACGAAGCTGTTATAATTAACGTAACAGTTTCCTATCCAACAAAGAGATGACATCGCCTGTCTATTAGGTTGTTACCAGATAATATGCTATTTTAATTAAGACGACACTTACAATAAAGGATTGCGATAGCTGGTCTCTCACTTTGTTACTGTATAACGTACTATCGTAATTTACAGTGTCATTTATGATAAAGAATTAGCATAAGTTGTCTATTACCTTGTTGCTATATAATATGCTATCGTAATTAACCCTGTCATTTATGATAAGGCATTAAGATAGGTTATCTATGACTTTGTTGCTATATAATGTGCTATCGTAATTCACAGTATCATTTACTGTAAAAATTAATACAGCCCTGGCTGGTGTGGCTCAGTGGATAGAGTGTCGGCCTGCGGACTGAAGGGTCCTGGGTTCGATTCCCGGTCAGGGCACATGCCCAGGTTGTGGGTTCGATCCCCAGTGGGGGGCGTGCGGGAGGCAGCCGATCCATGATTCTCTCTCACCATGGATGTTTCTATCTCTCTCTCCCTCTCTCCCTTCCTCTCTGAAATCAATAAAAATACATTAAAAAAAAAAGAATGTAGCTTATCTATTACCCGATGTCACGTTATAACCTGCGATTGTAATTAATAGTGTCGTTCATATAATCTGGGTAATGAATTAGTTCGTTACTGTGCAGTAAGCCACGGCAATGAACCTGACAGTGTCATTATATAGAATTGGTGTAACATCTATTTCTATGTGTCATTATGCAACATCCTGTTAGAATGAATATAATCATCTCTTTCACAATATGGAATCCATGTAGCTTATCACTACGTATTGAATACTATCCTATTGCAATTAATAGAATAAATGCATTTTAGTTAGTGCTATAGGGACTCACATAAACAAATGCATATTTTTAATAAAGATATTTTTTTTTAATATATTTTACTGATTTTTTACAGAGAGGAAGGGAGAGGGACAGAGAGTTAGAAACATCGATGAGAGAGAAACATCGATCAGCTGCCTCCTGCACGCCCCCCACTGGGTATGTGCCCGCAACCA
>NW_005356807.1:61258-61481 GCF_000412655.1 Myotis brandtii | reverse complement strand
ACAGCCCCGTCCCAGCTCCTGCCTTCTCTTTACCTCTCCCCCCTGACTCCTCCCTAAAAAAAATCGTTATGATTTTATGGATTTTTAAACATTTGATTTGCAACTATTTTGAAAATATGTGCTGCTCCTAGAGGAGAGGAAGAGAGAGGGAAGGAGAGAGAGAGAAACATCCATGAGGAGAGAGAATCATGGACCGGCTGCCTCCAGCACGCCTACTGGGGAT
>NW_005356807.1:60809-61206 GCF_000412655.1 Myotis brandtii | reverse complement strand
AACCCGGGACCCTTCAGTCCACAGGCCGACGCTCTATCCACTGAGCCACACTGGCGTGATTTTTTTTTTTTTTCATAGAGAGAATGGAAAGGGAGGGGGAGAGACAGAGAGAGAGAAACATTGATACGAGAGGGACACATCGATTGGTTGCCTCCTGCACGCGCCCAGCCTGAGCCCGGGGATCAAGCCTGCAACCCGGGTACACGCTCCGGACCGGAATTGAACCCGGGACCCTTCAGTCCGAGGCCCGGCGCCCCACCCACTGAGCCACACGGTTGTATCTTGCAGGTTGAACGGGAAGGAACACAGCGTGTTCACAGGTGTCACCATCATCCAGTGCTCCTGCCGAGGTACCCGGCCGGCTCCACCCCTCCCCAGGCTCAGGGCGGGGCCCGGG
>NW_005356807.1:59479-59925 GCF_000412655.1 Myotis brandtii | reverse complement strand
GGAGCCACGCCGGCCGGGCTGTTTCCTGTAATTTTCTTCTAATATTTCCCTCTACATTGAACCTTTTCCCCCGCGTTCATGATCCACATCTGAGCCGCACACATCGCTGGGGCAACGCCCCCCCCACCCAGAGGCGGCCCCCCAAACTCGGGGACGCGGAGGCGACGCGTGTCCCGACCGCGGGCCTCTTGTCCCCGCAGACAGCCGGCTGGACATGGAGATCTCGGAATTCTACGAGGAGACGCTGGTGAAGTTCTCGCAGCTGTCGGAGGAGCTGCTGTGGGATTATATCCACAGCGGGGAGCCCATGTGAGTGTCCCCGTCAGGGCCGGGCGGGGCTGCATCCACTCCCCATGGCTCAGGCTCAGGGAGAGAGTCCACACCGACCGGCCTTTTATTCTCTTTGGATTTATTTTTAAAAAAAAATTTTTTTTTTTTTTAGTATT
>NW_005356807.1:58265-59357 GCF_000412655.1 Myotis brandtii | reverse complement strand
AGGGAGAGAGAGAAACATCCATGATGAGAGAGAATCAGGGATCGGCCGCCTCCTGCACGCCCCCTACTGGGGATCGAGCCCACAACCTGGGCATGTGCCCTTGACGGGAATCGAACCCGGGACCTCCTGGTTCCTAGGTCGACGCTCAACCACTGAGCCCCGCCTGCCGGGCCCCTGCCCTGTGTCTTATCATCCCTCCCGCCCCCCGACTCAGGGACAAGGCCGGCGGTTACGGGATCCAGGCGCTGGGCGGGATGCTGGTGGAGTACGTCCACGGAGACTTCCTCAACGTCGTGGGCTTCCCCCTGAACCACTTCTGCAAGAAGCTGGCGGAGCTGTACCTCACCCGGCACCCCGAGGACCTGCTGCCAGCCGAGCCCGACTCCATCCCCGCCGTCGACACCTTCGAGAACCTCAGCGACCTCAGCGACGTGGAGGGCCGCGGCCGGGGCGGGGCCCAGGTGCACGGCGACCAGCCTCGGGCTCTGGGCCGGAAGAACTCAGTTCCTAGCAGGATGGTGGACAGCCTGCCCCCGACGCCCCTCCTGGAACTGCTGGACGGCTTCAAAGCCTCCAAGGTACCTCCACGGCCACCCTGGGGCGGCCAAGATGAAGGACCACACACGGGGGCTTCACTGCAGAGATTCCTCCTGTCGATCCTGGAGACCAGGTGTCCCAGGGCCCTGCTCCCTCCTGTCGATCCTGGAGACCAGGTGTCCCAGGGCCCTGCTCCCTCCTGTCGATCCTGGAGACCGGGTGTCCCAGGGCCCTGCTCCCTCCTGTCGATCCTGGAGACCGGGTGTCCCAGGGCCATGCTCCCTCCTGTCGATCCTGGAGACCGGGTGTCCCAGGGCCACGCTCCCTCCTGTCGATCCTGGAGTCCAGGTGTCCCAGGGCCCTGCTTCCTCCGGAGCCTCCAGGAAGGGTCCCCCCTGCCTCTCCCAGCTCCTGAGGCTCCAGGCGTCCCCGGGCTGGTGGCCGCCTCCCTCCCTCCCGCCTCTGCCTCCCTCCGTCTCCACGTGGCTGCTCCTCTGTGTCTGTGTCTCCTCTTCTGTGTCCGAAGAGGACCCTGTCCCTGGAGGGAGGCCCCCC
>NW_005356807.1:56777-58237 GCF_000412655.1 Myotis brandtii | reverse complement strand
GGAGGATGGATGGATGGATGGATGGATGGGTGGGTGGGTGGATGGATGGATGGATAATTAAAGCTGTAAATGGATGGGCAGATGGATGATTAGTGAGGTAGGTGGATGGATGGATCGATGGAGGATAATTAAAGGTGTGCATGGATGGAAGGATGGGTGGATAGGTAGATGGATAGATAGGTGGATGGATGGATGGATGGATGGATGGATAGGTAGGTGGATGGATGGATCGATGGAGGATCAATGCATGGAGGATAATGAAAGGTGTGCATGGATGGAAGGATGGATGGGTAGGTAGATGGAGGATGGATGGATAAGTGAAGGTATAGATGGATGGATAGGTAGGTGGATGGATGGATGGATGGATGGATGGATAGATTGATAATTAAAGGTATAGATGGATAGATAGGTGGATGGATGGATGGATGGATGGATGGATGGATGGATGGATGGGAAGATGGATGGATGGATGGGTGGATGGATGGATGGATAATTAAAGGTATAGATGGATGGATGCATAGATAGATGGATGGATGGTATAGATGGATGGATGCATAGATAGATGGAGGATGGATGGATAAGTGAAGGTGTAGATGGATGGACGGACGGGTGGATAAGTGAAGGTGTAGATGGATAGTAGGTAGGTAGGTAGGTAGGTCGGTGGAGATACTGGGTGGATCGATGACTTCCCTCACCTTGACAGCCTTGCCCTCTGCCTTTGGGCCTGTGGGAGGGAAACATCCCCGATAAGTCACACACCGAGGCTGACGGTCCCGGTTTCCCACGGACAGGCCCTGTTCACCGCCTGCAAGATGAAGGTGTTCGATCTATTGCAAGACGAAGCCCCCCTGAGTGCCACGGAGATCGCCCAGAAGATCGAGGCCTCCGAGTGCGGGACCGGGCGGCTGCTGGACGTGTGTGCGGCCCTGGGGTTGCTGGAGAAGACGGAGAGAGGTGAGGGGACTGGGGGGTGTTTTGCCGAGAACCTCGGGAGGCGGGAGCCAGTCACTGAGTGACGGGGGGACCCAACTGGCTGTCCCTGTGCCCTCGGGAACACGGCTGCTTCCTGGAGGGTGAGAGACCAGGGATGGATGGAAGGAAGGACACCGGTGTGTGTGTGTGTGTGTGTGTGTGTCCGTGCACACGTGTGTTAGGAGAATGACTTCTTATGGGTTCTGGTCTCACAGGGGCTGTATCAGTGTGTGTGTGTGTGTGTGTGTGTGTCCGTGTCCGAGCACACGTGTGTTAGGAGAATGACTTCTTATGGGTTCTGGTCTCACAGGGGCTGTATCAGAGAAGCAGAACCAATAGGATATATGCGTGTGCCCAACATGGATGCTTATTTATTTAGATAGACAGACAGATGACATGGAGGGGTGGATAGATGACAGATAGATGATAGATTGATAGATAGATAGATAGATAGATAGATAGATAGATAGATATAGAGGAGAGATAGA
>NW_005356807.1:34120-51620 GCF_000412655.1 Myotis brandtii | reverse complement strand
AGCACACGTGTGTTAGGAGAATGACTTCTTATGGGTTCTGGTCTCACAGGGGCTGTATCAGTGTGTGTGTGTGTGTGTGTGTGTGTCCGTGTCCGAGCACACGTGTGTTAGGAGAATGACTTCTTATGGGTTCTGGTCTCACAGGGGCTGTATCAGTGTGTGTGTGTGTGTGTGTGTGTGTCCGTGTCCGAGCACACGTGTGTTAGGAGAATGACTTCTTATGGGTTCTGGTCTCACAGGGGCTGTATCAGTGTGTGTGTGTGTGTGTGTGTGTGTCCGTGTCCGAGCACACGTGTGTTAGGAGAATGACTTCTTATGGGTTCTGGTCTCACAGGGGCTGTATCAGTGTGTGTGTGTGTGTGTGTGTGTGTCCGTGTCCGAGCACACGTGTGTTAGGAGAATGACTTCTTATGGGTTCTGGTCTCACAGGGGCTGTATCAGTGTGTGTGTGTGTGTGTGTGTGTGTCCGTGTCCGAGCACACGTGTGTTAGGAGAATGACTTCTTATGGGTTCTGGTCTCACAGGGGCTGTATCAGTGTGTGTGTGTGTGTGTGTGTGTGTCCGTGTCCGAGCACACGTGTGTTAGGAGAATGACTTCTTATGGGTTCTGGTCTCACAGGGGCTGTATCAGTGTGTGTGTGTGTGTGTGTGTGTGTCCGTGTCCGAGCACACGTGTGTTAGGAGAATGACTTCTTATGGGTTCTGGTCTCACAGGGGCTGTATCAGTGTGTGTGTGTGTGTGTGTGTGTGTCCGTGTCCGAGCACACGTGTGTTAGGAGAATGACTTCTTATGGGTTCTGGTCTCACAGGGGCTGTATCAGTGTGTGTGTGTGTGTGTGTGTGTGTCCGTGTCCGAGCACACGTGTGTTAGGAGAATGACTTCTTATGGGTTCTGGTCTCACAGGGGCTGTATCAGTGTGTGTGTGTGTGTGTGTGTGTGTCCGTGTCCGAGCACACGTGTGTTAGGAGAATGACTTCTTATGGGTTCTGGTCTCACAGGGGCTGTATCAGTGTGTGTGTGTGTGTGTGTGTGTGTCCGTGTCCGAGCACACGTGTGTTAGGAGAATGACTTCTTATGGGTTCTGGTCTCACAGGGGCTGTATCAGTGTGTGTGTGTGTGTGTGTGTGTGTCCGTGTCCGAGCACACGTGTGTTAGGAGAATGACTTCTTATGGGTTCTGGTCTCACAGGGGCTGTATCAGTGTGTGTGTGTGTGTGTGTGTGTGTCCGTGTCCGAGCACACGTGTGTTAGGAGAATGACTTCTTATGGGTTCTGGTCTCACAGGGGCTGTATCAGTGTGTGTGTGTGTGTGTGTGTGTGTCCGTGTCCGAGCACACGTGTGTTAGGAGAATGACTTCTTATGGGTTCTGGTCTCACAGGGGCTGTATCAGTGTGTGTGTGTGTGTGTGTGTGTGTCCGTGTCCGAGCACACGTGTGTTAGGAGAATGACTTCTTATGGGTTCTGGTCTCACAGGGGCTGTATCAGTGTGTGTGTGTGTGTGTGTGTGTGTCCGTGTCCGAGCACACGTGTGTTAGGAGAATGACTTCTTATGGGTTCTGGTCTCACAGGGGCTGTATCAGTGTGTGTGTGTGTGTGTGTGTGTGTCCGTGTCCGAGCACACGTGTGTTAGGAGAATGACTTCTTATGGGTTCTGGTCTCACAGGGGCTGTATCAGTGTGTGTGTGTGTGTGTGTGTGTGTCCGTGTCCGAGCACACGTGTGTTAGGAGAATGACTTCTTATGGGTTCTGGTCTCACAGGGGCTGTATCAGTGTGTGTGTGTGTGTGTGTGTGTGTCCGTGTCCGAGCACACGTGTGTTAGGAGAATGACTTCTTATGGGTTCTGGTCTCACAGGGGCTGTATCAGTGTGTGTGTGTGTGTGTGTGTGTGTCCGTGTCCGAGCACACGTGTGTTAGGAGAATGACTTCTTATGGGTTCTGGTCTCACAGGGGCTGTATCAGTGTGTGTGTGTGTGTGTGTGTGTGTCCGTGTCCGAGCACACGTGTGTTAGGAGAATGACTTCTTATGGGTTCTGGTCTCACAGGGGCTGTATCAGTGTGTGTGTGTGTGTGTGTGTGTGTCCGTGTCCGAGCACACGTGTGTTAGGAGAATGACTTCTTATGGGTTCTGGTCTCACAGGGGCTGTATCAGTGTGTGTGTGTGTGTGTGTGTGTGTCCGTGTCCGAGCACACGTGTGTTAGGAGAATGACTTCTTATGGGTTCTGGTCTCACAGGGGCTGTATCAGTGTGTGTGTGTGTGTGTGTGTGTGTCCGTGTCCGAGCACACGTGTGTTAGGAGAATGACTTCTTATGGGTTCTGGTCTCACAGGGGCTGTATCAGTGTGTGTGTGTGTGTGTGTGTGTGTCCGTGTCCGAGCACACGTGTGTTAGGAGAATGACTTCTTATGGGTTCTGGTCTCACAGGGGCTGTATCAGTGTGTGTGTGTGTGTGTGTGTGTGTCCGTGTCCGAGCACACGTGTGTTAGGAGAATGACTTCTTATGGGTTCTGGTCTCACAGGGGCTGTATCAGTGTGTGTGTGTGTGTGTGTGTGTGTCCGTGTCCGAGCACACGTGTGTTAGGAGAATGACTTCTTATGGGTTCTGGTCTCACAGGGGCTGTATCAGTGTGTGTGTGTGTGTGTGTGTGTGTCCGTGTCCGAGCACACGTGTGTTAGGAGAATGACTTCTTATGGGTTCTGGTCTCACAGGGGCTGTATCAGTGTGTGTGTGTGTGTGTGTGTGTGTCCGTGTCCGAGCACACGTGTGTTAGGAGAATGACTTCTTATGGGTTCTGGTCTCACAGGGGCTGTATCAGTGTGTGTGTGTGTGTGTGTGTGTGTCCGTGTCCGAGCACACGTGTGTTAGGAGAATGACTTCTTATGGGTTCTGGTCTCACAGGGGCTGTATCAGTGTGTGTGTGTGTGTGTGTGTGTGTCCGTGTCCGAGCACACGTGTGTTAGGAGAATGACTTCTTATGGGTTCTGGTCTCACAGGGGCTGTATCAGTGTGTGTGTGTGTGTGTGTGTGTGTCCGTGTCCGAGCACACGTGTGTTAGGAGAATGACTTCTTATGGGTTCTGGTCTCACAGGGGCTGTATCAGTGTGTGTGTGTGTGTGTGTGTGTGTCCGTGTCCGAGCACACGTGTGTTAGGAGAATGACTTCTTATGGGTTCTGGTCTCACAGGGGCTGTATCAGTGTGTGTGTGTGTGTGTGTGTGTGTCCGTGTCCGAGCACACGTGTGTTAGGAGAATGACTTCTTATGGGTTCTGGTCTCACAGGGGCTGTATCAGTGTGTGTGTGTGTGTGTGTGTGTGTCCGTGTCCGAGCACACGTGTGTTAGGAGAATGACTTCTTATGGGTTCTGGTCTCACAGGGGCTGTATCAGTGTGTGTGTGTGTGTGTGTGTGTGTCCGTGTCCGAGCACACGTGTGTTAGGAGAATGACTTCTTATGGGTTCTGGTCTCACAGGGGCTGTATCAGTGTGTGTGTGTGTGTGTGTGTGTGTCCGTGTCCGAGCACACGTGTGTTAGGAGAATGACTTCTTATGGGTTCTGGTCTCACAGGGGCTGTATCAGTGTGTGTGTGTGTGTGTGTGTGTGTCCGTGTCCGAGCACACGTGTGTTAGGAGAATGACTTCTTATGGGTTCTGGTCTCACAGGGGCTGTATCAGTGTGTGTGTGTGTGTGTGTGTGTGTCCGTGTCCGAGCACACGTGTGTTAGGAGAATGACTTCTTATGGGTTCTGGTCTCACAGGGGCTGTATCAGTGTGTGTGTGTGTGTGTGTGTGTGTCCGTGTCCGAGCACACGTGTGTTAGGAGAATGACTTCTTATGGGTTCTGGTCTCACAGGGGCTGTATCAGTGTGTGTGTGTGTGTGTGTGTGTGTCCGTGTCCGAGCACACGTGTGTTAGGAGAATGACTTCTTATGGGTTCTGGTCTCACAGGGGCTGTATCAGTGTGTGTGTGTGTGTGTGTGTGTGTCCGTGTCCGAGCACACGTGTGTTAGGAGAATGACTTCTTATGGGTTCTGGTCTCACAGGGGCTGTATCAGTGTGTGTGTGTGTGTGTGTGTGTGTCCGTGTCCGAGCACACGTGTGTTAGGAGAATGACTTCTTATGGGTTCTGGTCTCACAGGGGCTGTATCAGTGTGTGTGTGTGTGTGTGTGTGTGTCCGTGTCCGAGCACACGTGTGTTAGGAGAATGACTTCTTATGGGTTCTGGTCTCACAGGGGCTGTATCAGTGTGTGTGTGTGTGTGTGTGTGTGTCCGTGTCCGAGCACACGTGTGTTAGGAGAATGACTTCTTATGGGTTCTGGTCTCACAGGGGCTGTATCAGTGTGTGTGTGTGTGTGTGTGTGTGTCCGTGTCCGAGCACACGTGTGTTAGGAGAATGACTTCTTATGGGTTCTGGTCTCACAGGGGCTGTATCAGTGTGTGTGTGTGTGTGTGTGTGTGTCCGTGTCCGAGCACACGTGTGTTAGGAGAATGACTTCTTATGGGTTCTGGTCTCACAGGGGCTGTATCAGTGTGTGTGTGTGTGTGTGTGTGTGTCCGTGTCCGAGCACACGTGTGTTAGGAGAATGACTTCTTATGGGTTCTGGTCTCACAGGGGCTGTATCAGTGTGTGTGTGTGTGTGTGTGTGTGTCCGTGTCCGAGCACACGTGTGTTAGGAGAATGACTTCTTATGGGTTCTGGTCTCACAGGGGCTGTATCAGTGTGTGTGTGTGTGTGTGTGTGTGTCCGTGTCCGAGCACACGTGTGTTAGGAGAATGACTTCTTATGGGTTCTGGTCTCACAGGGGCTGTATCAGTGTGTGTGTGTGTGTGTGTGTGTGTCCGTGTCCGAGCACACGTGTGTTAGGAGAATGACTTCTTATGGGTTCTGGTCTCACAGGGGCTGTATCAGTGTGTGTGTGTGTGTGTGTGTGTGTCCGTGTCCGAGCACACGTGTGTTAGGAGAATGACTTCTTATGGGTTCTGGTCTCACAGGGGCTGTATCAGTGTGTGTGTGTGTGTGTGTGTGTGTCCGTGTCCGAGCACACGTGTGTTAGGAGAATGACTTCTTATGGGTTCTGGTCTCACAGGGGCTGTATCAGTGTGTGTGTGTGTGTGTGTGTGTGTCCGTGTCCGAGCACACGTGTGTTAGGAGAATGACTTCTTATGGGTTCTGGTCTCACAGGGGCTGTATCAGTGTGTGTGTGTGTGTGTGTGTGTGTCCGTGTCCGAGCACACGTGTGTTAGGAGAATGACTTCTTATGGGTTCTGGTCTCACAGGGGCTGTATCAGTGTGTGTGTGTGTGTGTGTGTGTGTCCGTGTCCGAGCACACGTGTGTTAGGAGAATGACTTCTTATGGGTTCTGGTCTCACAGGGGCTGTATCAGTGTGTGTGTGTGTGTGTGTGTGTGTCCGTGTCCGAGCACACGTGTGTTAGGAGAATGACTTCTTATGGGTTCTGGTCTCACAGGGGCTGTATCAGTGTGTGTGTGTGTGTGTGTGTGTGTCCGTGTCCGAGCACACGTGTGTTAGGAGAATGACTTCTTATGGGTTCTGGTCTCACAGGGGCTGTATCAGTGTGTGTGTGTGTGTGTGTGTGTGTCCGTGTCCGAGCACACGTGTGTTAGGAGAATGACTTCTTATGGGTTCTGGTCTCACAGGGGCTGTATCAGTGTGTGTGTGTGTGTGTGTGTGTGTCCGTGTCCGAGCACACGTGTGTTAGGAGAATGACTTCTTATGGGTTCTGGTCTCACAGGGGCTGTATCAGTGTGTGTGTGTGTGTGTGTGTGTGTCCGTGTCCGAGCACACGTGTGTTAGGAGAATGACTTCTTATGGGTTCTGGTCTCACAGGGGCTGTATCAGTGTGTGTGTGTGTGTGTGTGTGTGTCCGTGTCCGAGCACACGTGTGTTAGGAGAATGACTTCTTATGGGTTCTGGTCTCACAGGGGCTGTATCAGTGTGTGTGTGTGTGTGTGTGTGTGTCCGTGTCCGAGCACACGTGTGTTAGGAGAATGACTTCTTATGGGTTCTGGTCTCACAGGGGCTGTATCAGTGTGTGTGTGTGTGTGTGTGTGTGTCCGTGTCCGAGCACACGTGTGTTAGGAGAATGACTTCTTATGGGTTCTGGTCTCACAGGGGCTGTATCAGTGTGTGTGTGTGTGTGTGTGTGTGTCCGTGTCCGAGCACACGTGTGTTAGGAGAATGACTTCTTATGGGTTCTGGTCTCACAGGGGCTGTATCAGTGTGTGTGTGTGTGTGTGTGTGTGTCCGTGTCCGAGCACACGTGTGTTAGGAGAATGACTTCTTATGGGTTCTGGTCTCACAGGGGCTGTATCAGTGTGTGTGTGTGTGTGTGTGTGTGTCCGTGTCCGAGCACACGTGTGTTAGGAGAATGACTTCTTATGGGTTCTGGTCTCACAGGGGCTGTATCAGTGTGTGTGTGTGTGTGTGTGTGTGTCCGTGTCCGAGCACACGTGTGTTAGGAGAATGACTTCTTATGGGTTCTGGTCTCACAGGGGCTGTATCAGTGTGTGTGTGTGTGTGTGTGTGTGTCCGTGTCCGAGCACACGTGTGTTAGGAGAATGACTTCTTATGGGTTCTGGTCTCACAGGGGCTGTATCAGTGTGTGTGTGTGTGTGTGTGTGTGTCCGTGTCCGAGCACACGTGTGTTAGGAGAATGACTTCTTATGGGTTCTGGTCTCACAGGGGCTGTATCAGTGTGTGTGTGTGTGTGTGTGTGTGTCCGTGTCCGAGCACACGTGTGTTAGGAGAATGACTTCTTATGGGTTCTGGTCTCACAGGGGCTGTATCAGTGTGTGTGTGTGTGTGTGTGTGTGTCCGTGTCCGAGCACACGTGTGTTAGGAGAATGACTTCTTATGGGTTCTGGTCTCACAGGGGCTGTATCAGTGTGTGTGTGTGTGTGTGTGTGTGTCCGTGTCCGAGCACACGTGTGTTAGGAGAATGACTTCTTATGGGTTCTGGTCTCACAGGGGCTGTATCAGTGTGTGTGTGTGTGTGTGTGTGTGTCCGTGTCCGAGCACACGTGTGTTAGGAGAATGACTTCTTATGGGTTCTGGTCTCACAGGGGCTGTATCAGTGTGTGTGTGTGTGTGTGTGTGTGTCCGTGTCCGAGCACACGTGTGTTAGGAGAATGACTTCTTATGGGTTCTGGTCTCACAGGGGCTGTATCAGTGTGTGTGTGTGTGTGTGTGTGTGTCCGTGTCCGAGCACACGTGTGTTAGGAGAATGACTTCTTATGGGTTCTGGTCTCACAGGGGCTGTATCAGTGTGTGTGTGTGTGTGTGTGTGTGTCCGTGTCCGAGCACACGTGTGTTAGGAGAATGACTTCTTATGGGTTCTGGTCTCACAGGGGCTGTATCAGTGTGTGTGTGTGTGTGTGTGTGTGTCCGTGTCCGAGCACACGTGTGTTAGGAGAATGACTTCTTATGGGTTCTGGTCTCACAGGGGCTGTATCAGTGTGTGTGTGTGTGTGTGTGTGTGTCCGTGTCCGAGCACACGTGTGTTAGGAGAATGACTTCTTATGGGTTCTGGTCTCACAGGGGCTGTATCAGTGTGTGTGTGTGTGTGTGTGTGTGTCCGTGTCCGAGCACACGTGTGTTAGGAGAATGACTTCTTATGGGTTCTGGTCTCACAGGGGCTGTATCAGTGTGTGTGTGTGTGTGTGTGTGTGTCCGTGTCCGAGCACACGTGTGTTAGGAGAATGACTTCTTATGGGTTCTGGTCTCACAGGGGCTGTATCAGTGTGTGTGTGTGTGTGTGTGTGTGTCCGTGTCCGAGCACACGTGTGTTAGGAGAATGACTTCTTATGGGTTCTGGTCTCACAGGGGCTGTATCAGTGTGTGTGTGTGTGTGTGTGTGTGTCCGTGTCCGAGCACACGTGTGTTAGGAGAATGACTTCTTATGGGTTCTGGTCTCACAGGGGCTGTATCAGTGTGTGTGTGTGTGTGTGTGTGTGTCCGTGTCCGAGCACACGTGTGTTAGGAGAATGACTTCTTATGGGTTCTGGTCTCACAGGGGCTGTATCAGTGTGTGTGTGTGTGTGTGTGTGTGTCCGTGTCCGAGCACACGTGTGTTAGGAGAATGACTTCTTATGGGTTCTGGTCTCACAGGGGCTGTATCAGTGTGTGTGTGTGTGTGTGTGTGTGTCCGTGTCCGAGCACACGTGTGTTAGGAGAATGACTTCTTATGGGTTCTGGTCTCACAGGGGCTGTATCAGTGTGTGTGTGTGTGTGTGTGTGTGTCCGTGTCCGAGCACACGTGTGTTAGGAGAATGACTTCTTATGGGTTCTGGTCTCACAGGGGCTGTATCAGTGTGTGTGTGTGTGTGTGTGTGTGTCCGTGTCCGAGCACACGTGTGTTAGGAGAATGACTTCTTATGGGTTCTGGTCTCACAGGGGCTGTATCAGTGTGTGTGTGTGTGTGTGTGTGTGTCCGTGTCCGAGCACACGTGTGTTAGGAGAATGACTTCTTATGGGTTCTGGTCTCACAGGGGCTGTATCAGTGTGTGTGTGTGTGTGTGTGTGTGTCCGTGTCCGAGCACACGTGTGTTAGGAGAATGACTTCTTATGGGTTCTGGTCTCACAGGGGCTGTATCAGTGTGTGTGTGTGTGTGTGTGTGTGTCCGTGTCCGAGCACACGTGTGTTAGGAGAATGACTTCTTATGGGTTCTGGTCTCACAGGGGCTGTATCAGTGTGTGTGTGTGTGTGTGTGTGTGTCCGTGTCCGAGCACACGTGTGTTAGGAGAATGACTTCTTATGGGTTCTGGTCTCACAGGGGCTGTATCAGTGTGTGTGTGTGTGTGTGTGTGTGTCCGTGTCCGAGCACACGTGTGTTAGGAGAATGACTTCTTATGGGTTCTGGTCTCACAGGGGCTGTATCAGTGTGTGTGTGTGTGTGTGTGTGTGTCCGTGTCCGAGCACACGTGTGTTAGGAGAATGACTTCTTATGGGTTCTGGTCTCACAGGGGCTGTATCAGTGTGTGTGTGTGTGTGTGTGTGTGTCCGTGTCCGAGCACACGTGTGTTAGGAGAATGACTTCTTATGGGTTCTGGTCTCACAGGGGCTGTATCAGTGTGTGTGTGTGTGTGTGTGTGTGTCCGTGTCCGAGCACACGTGTGTTAGGAGAATGACTTCTTATGGGTTCTGGTCTCACAGGGGCTGTATCAGTGTGTGTGTGTGTGTGTGTGTGTGTCCGTGTCCGAGCACACGTGTGTTAGGAGAATGACTTCTTATGGGTTCTGGTCTCACAGGGGCTGTATCAGTGTGTGTGTGTGTGTGTGTGTGTGTCCGTGTCCGAGCACACGTGTGTTAGGAGAATGACTTCTTATGGGTTCTGGTCTCACAGGGGCTGTATCAGTGTGTGTGTGTGTGTGTGTGTGTGTCCGTGTCCGAGCACACGTGTGTTAGGAGAATGACTTCTTATGGGTTCTGGTCTCACAGGGGCTGTATCAGTGTGTGTGTGTGTGTGTGTGTGTGTCCGTGTCCGAGCACACGTGTGTTAGGAGAATGACTTCTTATGGGTTCTGGTCTCACAGGGGCTGTATCAGTGTGTGTGTGTGTGTGTGTGTGTGTCCGTGTCCGAGCACACGTGTGTTAGGAGAATGACTTCTTATGGGTTCTGGTCTCACAGGGGCTGTATCAGTGTGTGTGTGTGTGTGTGTGTGTGTCCGTGTCCGAGCACACGTGTGTTAGGAGAATGACTTCTTATGGGTTCTGGTCTCACAGGGGCTGTATCAGTGTGTGTGTGTGTGTGTGTGTGTGTCCGTGTCCGAGCACACGTGTGTTAGGAGAATGACTTCTTATGGGTTCTGGTCTCACAGGGGCTGTATCAGTGTGTGTGTGTGTGTGTGTGTGTGTCCGTGTCCGAGCACACGTGTGTTAGGAGAATGACTTCTTATGGGTTCTGGTCTCACAGGGGCTGTATCAGTGTGTGTGTGTGTGTGTGTGTGTGTCCGTGTCCGAGCACACGTGTGTTAGGAGAATGACTTCTTATGGGTTCTGGTCTCACAGGGGCTGTATCAGTGTGTGTGTGTGTGTGTGTGTGTGTCCGTGTCCGAGCACACGTGTGTTAGGAGAATGACTTCTTATGGGTTCTGGTCTCACAGGGGCTGTATCAGTGTGTGTGTGTGTGTGTGTGTGTGTCCGTGTCCGAGCACACGTGTGTTAGGAGAATGACTTCTTATGGGTTCTGGTCTCACAGGGGCTGTATCAGTGTGTGTGTGTGTGTGTGTGTGTGTCCGTGTCCGAGCACACGTGTGTTAGGAGAATGACTTCTTATGGGTTCTGGTCTCACAGGGGCTGTATCAGTGTGTGTGTGTGTGTGTGTGTGTGTCCGTGTCCGAGCACACGTGTGTTAGGAGAATGACTTCTTATGGGTTCTGGTCTCACAGGGGCTGTATCAGTGTGTGTGTGTGTGTGTGTGTGTGTCCGTGTCCGAGCACACGTGTGTTAGGAGAATGACTTCTTATGGGTTCTGGTCTCACAGGGGCTGTATCAGTGTGTGTGTGTGTGTGTGTGTGTGTCCGTGTCCGAGCACACGTGTGTTAGGAGAATGACTTCTTATGGGTTCTGGTCTCACAGGGGCTGTATCAGTGTGTGTGTGTGTGTGTGTGTGTGTCCGTGTCCGAGCACACGTGTGTTAGGAGAATGACTTCTTATGGGTTCTGGTCTCACAGGGGCTGTATCAGTGTGTGTGTGTGTGTGTGTGTGTGTCCGTGTCCGAGCACACGTGTGTTAGGAGAATGACTTCTTATGGGTTCTGGTCTCACAGGGGCTGTATCAGTGTGTGTGTGTGTGTGTGTGTGTGTCCGTGTCCGAGCACACGTGTGTTAGGAGAATGACTTCTTATGGGTTCTGGTCTCACAGGGGCTGTATCAGTGTGTGTGTGTGTGTGTGTGTGTGTCCGTGTCCGAGCACACGTGTGTTAGGAGAATGACTTCTTATGGGTTCTGGTCTCACAGGGGCTGTATCAGTGTGTGTGTGTGTGTGTGTGTGTGTCCGTGTCCGAGCACACGTGTGTTAGGAGAATGACTTCTTATGGGTTCTGGTCTCACAGGGGCTGTATCAGTGTGTGTGTGTGTGTGTGTGTGTGTCCGTGTCCGAGCACACGTGTGTTAGGAGAATGACTTCTTATGGGTTCTGGTCTCACAGGGGCTGTATCAGTGTGTGTGTGTGTGTGTGTGTGTGTCCGTGTCCGAGCACACGTGTGTTAGGAGAATGACTTCTTATGGGTTCTGGTCTCACAGGGGCTGTATCAGTGTGTGTGTGTGTGTGTGTGTGTGTCCGTGTCCGAGCACACGTGTGTTAGGAGAATGACTTCTTATGGGTTCTGGTCTCACAGGGGCTGTATCAGTGTGTGTGTGTGTGTGTGTGTGTGTCCGTGTCCGAGCACACGTGTGTTAGGAGAATGACTTCTTATGGGTTCTGGTCTCACAGGGGCTGTATCAGTGTGTGTGTGTGTGTGTGTGTGTGTCCGTGTCCGAGCACACGTGTGTTAGGAGAATGACTTCTTATGGGTTCTGGTCTCACAGGGGCTGTATCAGTGTGTGTGTGTGTGTGTGTGTGTGTCCGTGTCCGAGCACACGTGTGTTAGGAGAATGACTTCTTATGGGTTCTGGTCTCACAGGGGCTGTATCAGTGTGTGTGTGTGTGTGTGTGTGTGTCCGTGTCCGAGCACACGTGTGTTAGGAGAATGACTTCTTATGGGTTCTGGTCTCACAGGGGCTGTATCAGTGTGTGTGTGTGTGTGTGTGTGTGTCCGTGTCCGAGCACACGTGTGTTAGGAGAATGACTTCTTATGGGTTCTGGTCTCACAGGGGCTGTATCAGTGTGTGTGTGTGTGTGTGTGTGTGTCCGTGTCCGAGCACACGTGTGTTAGGAGAATGACTTCTTATGGGTTCTGGTCTCACAGGGGCTGTATCAGTGTGTGTGTGTGTGTGTGTGTGTGTCCGTGTCCGAGCACACGTGTGTTAGGAGAATGACTTCTTATGGGTTCTGGTCTCACAGGGGCTGTATCAGTGTGTGTGTGTGTGTGTGTGTGTGTCCGTGTCCGAGCACACGTGTGTTAGGAGAATGACTTCTTATGGGTTCTGGTCTCACAGGGGCTGTATCAGTGTGTGTGTGTGTGTGTGTGTGTGTCCGTGTCCGAGCACACGTGTGTTAGGAGAATGACTTCTTATGGGTTCTGGTCTCACAGGGGCTGTATCAGTGTGTGTGTGTGTGTGTGTGTGTGTCCGTGTCCGAGCACACGTGTGTTAGGAGAATGACTTCTTATGGGTTCTGGTCTCACAGGGGCTGTATCAGTGTGTGTGTGTGTGTGTGTGTGTGTCCGTGTCCGAGCACACGTGTGTTAGGAGAATGACTTCTTATGGGTTCTGGTCTCACAGGGGCTGTATCAGTGTGTGTGTGTGTGTGTGTGTGTGTCCGTGTCCGAGCACACGTGTGTTAGGAGAATGACTTCTTATGGGTTCTGGTCTCACAGGGGCTGTATCAGTGTGTGTGTGTGTGTGTGTGTGTGTCCGTGTCCGAGCACACGTGTGTTAGGAGAATGACTTCTTATGGGTTCTGGTCTCACAGGGGCTGTATCAGTGTGTGTGTGTGTGTGTGTGTGTGTCCGTGTCCGAGCACACGTGTGTTAGGAGAATGACTTCTTATGGGTTCTGGTCTCACAGGGGCTGTATCAGTGTGTGTGTGTGTGTGTGTGTGTGTCCGTGTCCGAGCACACGTGTGTTAGGAGAATGACTTCTTATGGGTTCTGGTCTCACAGGGGCTGTATCAGTGTGTGTGTGTGTGTGTGTGTGTGTCCGTGTCCGAGCACACGTGTGTTAGGAGAATGACTTCTTATGGGTTCTGGTCTCACAGGGGCTGTATCAGTGTGTGTGTGTGTGTGTGTGTGTGTCCGTGTCCGAGCACACGTGTGTTAGGAGAATGACTTCTTATGGGTTCTGGTCTCACAGGGGCTGTATCAGTGTGTGTGTGTGTGTGTGTGTGTGTCCGTGTCCGAGCACACGTGTGTTAGGAGAATGACTTCTTATGGGTTCTGGTCTCACAGGGGCTGTATCAGTGTGTGTGTGTGTGTGTGTGTGTGTCCGTGTCCGAGCACACGTGTGTTAGGAGAATGACTTCTTATGGGTTCTGGTCTCACAGGGGCTGTATCAGTGTGTGTGTGTGTGTGTGTGTGTGTCCGTGTCCGAGCACACGTGTGTTAGGAGAATGACTTCTTATGGGTTCTGGTCTCACAGGGGCTGTATCAGTGTGTGTGTGTGTGTGTGTGTGTGTCCGTGTCCGAGCACACGTGTGTTAGGAGAATGACTTCTTATGGGTTCTGGTCTCACAGGGGCTGTATCAGTGTGTGTGTGTGTGTGTGTGTGTGTCCGTGTCCGAGCACACGTGTGTTAGGAGAATGACTTCTTATGGGTTCTGGTCTCACAGGGGCTGTATCAGTGTGTGTGTGTGTGTGTGTGTGTGTCCGTGTCCGAGCACACGTGTGTTAGGAGAATGACTTCTTATGGGTTCTGGTCTCACAGGGGCTGTATCAGTGTGTGTGTGTGTGTGTGTGTGTGTCCGTGTCCGAGCACACGTGTGTTAGGAGAATGACTTCTTATGGGTTCTGGTCTCACAGGGGCTGTATCAGTGTGTGTGTGTGTGTGTGTGTGTGTCCGTGTCCGAGCACACGTGTGTTAGGAGAATGACTTCTTATGGGTTCTGGTCTCACAGGGGCTGTATCAGTGTGTGTGTGTGTGTGTGTGTGTGTCCGTGTCCGAGCACACGTGTGTTAGGAGAATGACTTCTTATGGGTTCTGGTCTCACAGGGGCTGTATCAGTGTGTGTGTGTGTGTGTGTGTGTGTCCGTGTCCGAGCACACGTGTGTTAGGAGAATGACTTCTTATGGGTTCTGGTCTCACAGGGGCTGTATCAGTGTGTGTGTGTGTGTGTGTGTGTGTCCGTGTCCGAGCACACGTGTGTTAGGAGAATGACTTCTTATGGGTTCTGGTCTCACAGGGGCTGTATCAGTGTGTGTGTGTGTGTGTGTGTGTGTCCGTGTCCGAGCACACGTGTGTTAGGAGAATGACTTCTTATGGGTTCTGGTCTCACAGGGGCTGTATCAGTGTGTGTGTGTGTGTGTGTGTGTGTCCGTGTCCGAGCACACGTGTGTTAGGAGAATGACTTCTTATGGGTTCTGGTCTCACAGGGGCTGTATCAGTGTGTGTGTGTGTGTGTGTGTGTGTCCGTGTCCGAGCACACGTGTGTTAGGAGAATGACTTCTTATGGGTTCTGGTCTCACAGGGGCTGTATCAGTGTGTGTGTGTGTGTGTGTGTGTGTCCGTGTCCGAGCACACGTGTGTTAGGAGAATGACTTCTTATGGGTTCTGGTCTCACAGGGGCTGTATCAGTGTGTGTGTGTGTGTGTGTGTGTGTCCGTGTCCGAGCACACGTGTGTTAGGAGAATGACTTCTTATGGGTTCTGGTCTCACAGGGGCTGTATCAGTGTGTGTGTGTGTGTGTGTGTGTGTCCGTGTCCGAGCACACGTGTGTTAGGAGAATGACTTCTTATGGGTTCTGGTCTCACAGGGGCTGTATCAGTGTGTGTGTGTGTGTGTGTGTGTGTCCGTGTCCGAGCACACGTGTGTTAGGAGAATGACTTCTTATGGGTTCTGGTCTCACAGGGGCTGTATCAGTGTGTGTGTGTGTGTGTGTGTGTGTCCGTGTCCGAGCACACGTGTGTTAGGAGAATGACTTCTTATGGGTTCTGGTCTCACAGGGGCTGTATCAGTGTGTGTGTGTGTGTGTGTGTGTGTCCGTGTCCGAGCACACGTGTGTTAGGAGAATGACTTCTTATGGGTTCTGGTCTCACAGGGGCTGTATCAGTGTGTGTGTGTGTGTGTGTGTGTGTCCGTGTCCGAGCACACGTGTGTTAGGAGAATGACTTCTTATGGGTTCTGGTCTCACAGGGGCTGTATCAGTGTGTGTGTGTGTGTGTGTGTGTGTCCGTGTCCGAGCACACGTGTGTTAGGAGAATGACTTCTTATGGGTTCTGGTCTCACAGGGGCTGTATCAGTGTGTGTGTGTGTGTGTGTGTGTGTCCGTGTCCGAGCACACGTGTGTTAGGAGAATGACTTCTTATGGGTTCTGGTCTCACAGGGGCTGTATCAGTGTGTGTGTGTGTGTGTGTGTGTGTCCGTGTCCGAGCACACGTGTGTTAGGAGAATGACTTCTTATGGGTTCTGGTCTCACAGGGGCTGTATCAGTGTGTGTGTGTGTGTGTGTGTGTGTCCGTGTCCGAGCACACGTGTGTTAGGAGAATGACTTCTTATGGGTTCTGGTCTCACAGGGGCTGTATCAGTGTGTGTGTGTGTGTGTGTGTGTGTCCGTGTCCGAGCACACGTGTGTTAGGAGAATGACTTCTTATGGGTTCTGGTCTCACAGGGGCTGTATCAGAGAAGCAGAACCAATAGGATATATGCGTGTGCCCAACATGGATGCTTATTTATTTAGATAGACAGACAGATGACATGGAGGGGTGGATAGATGACAGATAGATGATAGATTGATAGATAGATAGATAGATAGATAGGTAGATAGATATAGAGGAGAGATAGATATTGATAACAGAGAGATGATACATAGATGATAAAAGAGAACAGATAGATAATACATAGATGACAGAAGATATGGATAATGGATGGAAAATGAATAAATAGGTGGGTGGGTGGGTGCCTGGCTGGATAGATGGATGGATGGATGGCTGGCTGGATGGATGGATGGATGGATAGTGGAAGGTGTAGGCGGATGGATAGATGGGTGGATGGATGGATGGATAGATAGTAGATGACAGGTGAGATAAAAGGGTGGATGAATGGGTGGGTGGATGGTAGATGACAGATGAGAAAAATGGATGGATGGATGGATAGAAGGTGGATGGATGGATAGACGGATAGATGGATGGGTGGATGGATAATTAAAGGTGTAGATGGATGGGTGGAGAGATGGCTAGGTAGGTAAGTAGAAATAGTGGGTAGATGGATAGATACATAGTAGATGGCAGATAAGATGAATGGATGGATGAATGGATGGATGGTTGGTAGATGACAGATGAAAAAAATGGATGGATGGGTGGATGGATGGATGGATAGATAGTAGATGATGGATGAGATAAAAGGATGGATGGATAGTTGAAAGTGTAGATAAATGGGTTGATGGATGGATGGATAGGTAGGTAGAAATAGTGGGTGGACAGATGGATAAATAGTAGTGACAGATGAGATGGATGGATGGATGGATGGATGGATTGATGGATAGTAGATAACAGATGAGATAAGTGGATGGATGGGTGGATAGTAGATGACAGATGAGATGAATAAATGGATGGAGAGATGGATAGGTAGGTAAGTAGAAATAGTGAGTGGGTAGATGGATAGATACATAGTAGATGGCAGATAAGATGAATGGATGGATGAATGGATGGATGGATAGTAGATGACAGATGAGATGGATGGATGGATGGACAGACGGACAGTAGATGACAGATGAGATGGATGGATGGATGGACAGACGGACAGTAGATGACAGATGAGATGGATGGATGGATGGACAGACGGACAGTAGATGACAGATGAGATGGATGGATGGATGGACAGACGGACAGTAGATGACAGATGAGATGGATGGATGGATGGACAGACGGACAGTAGATGACAGATGAGATGGATGGATGGATGGACAGACGGACAGTAGATGACAGATGAGATGGATGGATGGATGGACAGACGGACAGTAGATGACAGATGAGATGGATGGATGGATGGACAGACGGACAGTAGATGACAGAT
Source organism: Myotis brandtii (assembly GCF_000412655.1). Classification (NCBI taxonomy): domain Eukaryota; kingdom Metazoa; phylum Chordata; class Mammalia; order Chiroptera; family Vespertilionidae; genus Myotis; species Myotis brandtii. The sequence continues at coordinate 34,778 of NW_005356807.1, read as the reverse complement.
GAGATGGATGGATGGATGGACAGACGGACAGTAGATGACAGATGAGATGGATGGATGGATGGACAGACGGACAGTAGATGACAGATGAGATGGATGGATGGATGGACAGACGGACAGTAGATGACAGATGAGATGGATGGATGGATGGATGAATGGATGGATGGATAGTAGATGACAGATGAGATGGATGGATGGACGGACGGACGGACGGACGGACAGTAGATGACAGATGAGATATAAATAAATGGAGGGAGGGATGCGTGGGGGAGGATGGGAGGATGAAACGTGTTTGCTGGGTTGAACTGAACTCTCTGAACTCTCGAGCGTGGTCCCTGAGCAGGGGCTCTGGATGGTGCCTGAGAAGTAGGAAGAGTGGGGGGGGGGGCCCGACGTTCCCAGACCCGGAGAGGCAGCCAGACCCCGTGTCCCCTCAGGGTACAGCAACACAGAGCTGGCCAGCCGGTACCTGCCCTCGGGCGGCAAGTACTCCCTGCACCCCCTCATCGTCTACAACGACGAGCACACCTGGGACTTCTTCACGCAGCTGGAGTCCGCCGTCCGCGAGGGGACCAGCCGGCACCGCGGGGCTCAGGGGAGGACGGTGGACAGCCTGTTCCAGGTACCCCGACGGGGCCTTCCTCTCCCCGCACCTGCCACC
>NW_005356807.1:32755-33417 GCF_000412655.1 Myotis brandtii | reverse complement strand
AGAGCGCACGTGAGGGGTCCGTCGGGTTCTGCCTGTGACACGGGAAGGAGGGTGATGGAGCGCGTGGCGAAGTCGCCTGTGGGGCAGAGGGACAGACAGACAGGCAGACAGAGAGGGGCTCTGGGCAGGGAGGGACAGACAGAGACAGACAGAGGGACAGACAGACACACAGAGGGACAGAGACAGAGAGAGAGGGACAGACAGACACAGAAAGAAATTCACCAGGGACACGGACGGATATAAGGGGACGGAGAGGGATAGACAGACAGAGGGACAGACAGACGGATCCCCGAGCAGAGTCTGTGGCTGGGGGGACGCTCGGAACACGCCCTGTGAGGCCCGAGGGGGAGAGAGAGGGACGGGAGAGAGACAGACAGACAGACAGACAGGGAGGGAGGGAGGCAGAGAATGAAAACACAAAGCTGCCCTGAACCCCCCCCACCCCCAGAGTTGCTGGCGAGGTGGGGGGGGGGGCTGTCCCTCCATCCTGGCCCTGAGGAGAGCCTGCCCCCCCCACGCTGCCCCAGGCCGCGGTGACGCTCAGGGGTGTTACCAGGCAGATCTGAATGGCCTTGCCCTCTCCCCGGGACCCGACCCACAGCCATGCTCAGCCCCTCCTCCCAGCCCAGCTCCCCACCCCTCCAGCCCCCAAGCCCCCAGCC
>NW_005356807.1:29733-31921 GCF_000412655.1 Myotis brandtii | reverse complement strand
GGGAAGGGAGAGGGAGAGAGAGAAACATCCATGAGGAGAGAGAATCACGGACCGGCCGCCTCCTGCACGCCCCCCACTGGGGATGGAGCCCGCAACCCGGGCCTGTGCCCCTGATCGGGAATCGAACCCTGACCTCCTGGTTCATAGGAGCCACCCCGGCCGGCTGGCTGGGGGAGGGGTGTCATGGGATCGGGGTCCCAAGAGGACGCCTTACATTCTTTTTTTTTTCTTTTGAGCATTTTTATGAGTTTATTTGACCCAAACTGACAACACAGGCTGGGGGGCAAGACCTCCATTGCCCCCCCACCTTCCATTTCCCCTCCTCTGCACACACACCCCGTTTGGTGGCCCAGAGCGGCTGCTGTGGCGCCGGCCATCGCGTCTGCATCCCACGGCAGGAAGGAGAGGGGAAGGTGGCAGCCCCCACAGCTCTGCCCTGAGGATTTCCCCGGCGCCCGTGCCCGCCCCCCACCCCGCACCCGGGTCACTCGCCAGCTTGCATTCTTTTTTCTGTCGCTCACGGCGCCGGCCTCGACCCGCGGTTCAGAGCATTGGATTTGCAGAGGCCGGACTTGGGAGTCTCACTGCGGGTGCCGGTGCCAGGACGGTCCGGTCCGGTGATAGAGCGTGTGTGTGTGTGCGCGTGTCCATCCCGCAGGCTGCACGGGAACCCTCGCCCACGAGCTCGCCCGGGCGTACCCCGGCCTGAAGGTGACCGTGTTCGACCTCCCGGGACCCGCGGTTCAGAGCATTGGATTTGCAGAGGCCGGACTTGGGAGTCTCACTGCGGGTGCCGGTGCCAGGACGGTCCGGTCCGGTGATAGAGCGTGTGTGTGTGTGCGCGTGTCCATCCCGCAGGCTGCACGGGAACCCTCGCCCACGAGCTCGCCCGGGCGTACCCCGGCCTGAAGGTGACCGTGTTCGACCTCCCGGAGGTCATCGAGGACGTCTCGGGCTTCCAGGACCGCGCACTGTGCGGGTGTGTGTGTGTGCAGGTGTGTGTGTGTGTGCAGGTGTGTGTGTGTGCAGGTGTGTGTGTGTGTGCAGGTGTGTGTGTGTGCAGGTGTGTGTGTGTGTGCAGGTGTGTGTGTGTGCAGGTGTGTGTGTGTGTGCAGGTGTGTGTGTGTGCAGGTGTGTGTGTGTGTGCAGGTGTGTGTGTGTGCAGGTGTGTGTGTGTGTGCAGGTGTGTGTGTGTGCAGGTGTGTGTGTGTGTGCAGGTGTGTGTGTGTGCAGGTGTGTGTGTGTGTGCAGGTGTGTGTGTGTGCAGGTGTGTGTGTGTGTGCAGGTGTGTGTGTGCAGGTGTGTCTGTGTGTGTGTGCAGGTGTGTCTGTGTGTGTGTGCAGGTGTGTCTGTGTGTGTGCACTTGTGTCTGTGTGTGTGCAGGTGTGTCTGTGTGTGTGTACAGGTGTGTCTGTGTGTGTGTGTGTGTGTGCAGGTGAGTCAGTCTCTGTCTCTGAGTGTGTGCAGCTGTGTCTGTCTGTGTGTCTGCAGGGGCGTGTGCGTGCTGCCTGTGTCTCTGAGCATATGGCGTGCGCACCTCCGTCTGTACATGGTCCCCCCGTGTCCATGAGCAATGGGTTCCACGACCCCCTCAGGTGCCACAATCCTCGGAGCTCGGGTCCCTCTTGTAAAGTCCCCACGCGTTCGCACATAACCGCCCACACCCTCCCGTGGACTGGAAAACAATGCTATGCTGTGCAGACAGCCTTCCTGGCCCGACTGCATGGTAACAATGTAACACTTGCTAATTCCGTGGCCCACCACATGGTAAACAGTGTAACACTTGCTAATTCTGTGGCCCAACCTCAAGGTAACATCCGGGCGTTTGTGGGTGCACAGGCCCCGGAAGGAGGATTCCTCAGGAAGGGCTGCGGCAGATTGAGCGCCGTGGTTCCTGCGAGCAGTTCCCTGGTCGGGGAGCCCACAGTTTCCCAGCCCCTTGTGCCCCCCCAAACCCCATCCCCTCTGTCCAGAGAGACTCGTGTGGGGTTGGCGTGAAGGATTCCTCAGGAAGGGCTGCGGCAGATTGAGCGCCGTGGTTCCTGCGAGCAGTTCCCTGGTCGGGGAGCCCACAGTTTCCCAGCCCCTTGTGCCCCCCCAAACCCCATCCCCTCTGTCCAGAGAGACTCGTGTGGGGTTGGCGTGAGGACGGCTGTGTGTGCCGTGGGGCCCTGGCCCAGCCAGGGCC
>NW_005356807.1:27605-28083 GCF_000412655.1 Myotis brandtii | reverse complement strand
TGTGTGTGTGTGCAGGTGTGTCTGTGTGTGTCTGTGTGTCTGTGTGTGCAGGTGTGTGTGTCTGTGTGTGTGTGTGTCTGTGTGTGTCTGTGTGTCTGTGTGTGTGTGTGCAGGTGTGTCTGTGTGTGTGTGCAGGTGTGTCTGTGTGTGTGTCTGCAAGGGCGTGTGCGTGCTGCCTGTGTCTCTGAGCATGTGGCGTGCGCACCTCTGTCTGTACACGGTCCCTCCGTGTCCATGAGCGATGGGTTCCACGACCCCCTCAGGCGCCACAATCCTCGGAGCTCGGGTCCCTCGTGTAAAGTGCCCTCGCATTCGCATAGAACCGCCCACACCCTCCCGTGGACTGGAAAACAATGCTATGCTGTGCAGACAGCCTTCCTGGCCCGACTGCATGGTAACAATGTGACACTGGCTAATTCCGTGGCCCAACCGCATGGTAACAGTGTAACACTCGCTGATTCCGTGGCCGACCACATGG
>NW_005356807.1:25621-27278 GCF_000412655.1 Myotis brandtii | reverse complement strand
ACACTCGCTAATTCCGTGGACGACCACATGGTAACAGTGTAACACTTGCTAATTCCGTGGACGACCACATGGTAACAGTGTAACACTTGCTGATTCTGTGGCCAATTGCATGGTAACAGTGTAACACTCGCTAATTCTGTGGCCGACTGCATGGCAACTATGTAACACTTGCTAACACCATGGCAACCATGAAACTTTTTCAAATAGGTTTTCCGGGTATTGGTTTTGTCCGGCCGGGAAAACAAACCACACAAAACCACGCAACTGGGCGCCTTAAAACCACAGACATTCGTCCTCTCTCCGCCCTGGAGACCAGGCGTCTGAGGTCCAGGGGTCCCAGGGCCAATCCCTCCGGAGCCTCCAGGGAGGGTCCCCCTGCCTCCTTTTTCCTGGGGCTCCAGGCGTCCCCGGGCTGGTGGCCGCCTCCCCCCATCTCTGCCTCCCTCCGTCTCCACGTGGCTGCTCCTCTGTGTCTGCGTCTCCTCTTCTGTGTCCGACAAGGACCCTGTCCCTGGAGGGAGGCCCCCCCTGACCCAGGACGGCCTCGTCTCCGAGCCTTCACTCCATCCCGTCTGCAAAGGCCCTGGTTCTGTTCCCAGGTTCCAGGGTTAGGACGTGGACACGGCTTTTGCGGGGGGGGCAAACCCCACTATAAGCAGCCCCCCTTTTGCATCTCAATCCCCAGGGTGGTGCCTGGGTCCCTGACGGATGGTCCCTGCATTTTGTCTTGAAACCAGGCGACTTTTTCCAAGACAGCCTCCCGGAGGCCGACCTCTACATCCTTTCCAGAATCCTCCGCGATTTGCCGGACGACAAGGCCCACGCGTTGCTGAGCCGGATCTCGGGCAGCTGCAAACCAGGTGAGACTGGGTCGCACACTTTCTTTTCATAAAACCGCTGTCTTGTCTCTTTTTTAAAATATATTTTTATTGGTTTCAGAGAGGAAGGGAGAGGGAGAGAGAGAGAAACATTAATGCTGAGAATCATGGACCGGCTGCCTCCTGCACGCCCCCCACTGGGGATCGAGCCCGCAACCCGGGCCTGTGCCCTTGACCGGGAATCGAACCTGGGACCTCCTGGTTCCTAGGTTGACGCTCAACCACACACACACTGCTCAGAGCTCTCACTGACTCCCCACATCCTCAGTGCACGGGAAGCAGACAGACATGCACACGTGCACACACTCACACAGAGAAACACACACACAGAAACACACACGTACATTCGCTGCTCAGAGTTGTCATACCGAGTCCCCACCCTCATCAGTGCACAGGAGGCAGACACCGACACACACATGTGCACACACTTATACACACTCACACACTGTACTTCTTGGAGCCTTCACACCAAGTCCCTCCATCATCAGTGCTCAGGAGGCAGACACAGACACTCTCACACTCGCTCACTGACACACTCACACATCGCTCACTAACACACTCACACACACACACACTCTCATACTCGCTCACTGACATACACACACACTCAAACACACACACACACACACACTCACACACATACACTCACACACACACACTCACACACACTCAAACACACACTCACAAACTCACTCAAACACACACACACACTCTCACACACACACACACTCACACACTCACTCAAACACACACACACTCGCACACACACTCGCACACAC
>NW_005356807.1:20364-23668 GCF_000412655.1 Myotis brandtii | reverse complement strand
AGACAGAAGGGGCGGTGAGCTCCGTGTGGGGCAGGACACCCAGTGGCTGCACCGGGAGAGGCCAGGCCAGCCCCGGCCCCTCCCTCCACCGTCCCAGCCCTGACCTCTGCCCTGACCTCGCCCGGCAGGTGGCCACCTGCCCAGGGTGCTCCTCAGTGGGGGCCACCTCCTCGCTGCCCTGGCAGCCAGCCCCCCTTCTCTTACCTCTTCGGCCCGGCTTCCATGTCCCTGCGAGGCCGCAGCCTCCTCGTCTGGCAGGCGCCCAGCGGGGGGACGGGCTCTCTGATTGGCAGGCCTCCCCCGAGGATATTTTTCCATCGATTTTTATAAAGAGCCTGGAAGGGCGAGGGAGAGACACACACAGAGAAACACCCACGGGAGAGAGACCCGTCCATGGGCTGCCTCGGGGATGCAGCCTCGGCCGGAATCAAGCCCGGGACCCTCCCGTCCGCAGGCGGGCGCTGTAACCACTGAGCCACACGGGCCAGGGCTGACCCGGCGTCCTCAGAAGCTCAGAGCGCGGGCAGGTGGAGGTCTCCTTTGGGTCACGTTGCCCTTTTACCGAAAAGGTTCCCCCAGACGCCCCATTGGGAGGCTCGGGTCCCTGTTGTGTTCCAGGCTGAGTATCTGGTTTCTGAAAAGGGCCAGCGAGTGGAAACGCAGAGAAATGCCTGTCACGGACATGGGGGGGGGGGGGGGAGGGGAGGGGGTGAGGCGGCCTCAATGCCGGGACTGGAAGGAGTCGATCGGTAGCGTTGCATTTCTTTTTAAAAATTAAACAGTTCCTTTAAAAAATACATTTATTAATTTACTGATTTCAGAGAGGACGGGAGAGGGAGAGAGAGAAACATCCATGAGGAGAGAGAATATGGATCGGCTGCCTCCTGCACGTCCCCTCCTGGGGATCGAGCCCACATCCTGGGCATAAACCGTTTTTTGTGTTGTTTTTTTTTTTTTAATGTCGTTACCCACAGATTTCTAGACGGAAGCCTTGGGAACTTCTATTAATAGTTACCTCTGGCCCTGGCCGGAGTGGCTCAGTGGATAGAGCGTCAGCCTGCGGACTAAAGGGTCCCGGGTTCGATTCCGGCCAAGGGCATGTGCCCCGGTTGCAGGCTTGATCTCTCCCCTAGTTGGGGGCATGGAGGTGGCAGCCGACCCATGATTCTCTCTCATCGTTGATGTTTCTATCTCCCTCTCCCTTCCTTTCTGAAAGCAATAAAAAATATAATAAAAAAAGAATATTGTTTTTAAAAAGATGTAAGTTACCAAAAAAAAAGAGCAAGCGAATGCACACACATCCCTGTGTGTATCAGGCCAATAAGTGTGACCGGTGGTTTTATTAAAATATATCCGTTATTATTGGGAAAATTCCGGACTTTCAGAGAGGGGGCCACACCTTCGAACAGGCCCCCTGTGGCTTTTGATATTTTACTCAGGCTTCCGAGCTAAAACCAGCAGATTGTTAAACATATAATTCTCTGTGCAAGAATGTATTTTATATGGAATTTATAAATTGTTTTACAAATAAAGGAATATGTATATATAGGCATATGTGATTTCTATACTATATATGTAATTTTTTGTTGTTGCTGTTAATCCTCAGCTGAGGATACGTTTTCATTGATTTTCAGGGATGGAGGGAGGGGGAGAGACAGAGAGAAACATCCATGTGAGAGAGACACGTTGATGGGTTGCCTCCTGTACCTGCCCTTAAACCTAAATCCCGCCCATGGGAGCCCCCAAATTGACGGGCATAACAGCCAGTAATGTTTGCGGAAACTGGTGCAGGCTCTTGGCCCCTTGATACCACTTGCTATCCCTTTATGTGTCTTGCAACGTTTCTTTAAAAAAACAAAATGATGTCAGAGAGGAAGGGAGAGGGGGAGAGAGAAACATCCACGATGAGAGAGAATCATGGACCGGCCGCCTCCTGCACGCCCCCTGAGCGGGAATCGAACCCGGGACCTCCTGGTTCATAGGTCGATGCTCAACCCCTGAGCCACGCTGGCCCGGCCAGTGTCTGCGGTTTTTACCTGCAAGTTGGGACACACACACACACACACACACACACACACACAGAGGAAGGAAATGAGAAAGTGAGAGGAAGGGGAAAAAAGAGAGAAAAAAAATACCTTTGCTTTTGAGTCGCTACTAAGGGGCTGTTCTGGGCCTGGGCGCCGAGGTAAACCCGTCTGAAAATGGACCCGGTGACAACGGGCAGATTGTGTGCCGTTCAGTGGGAAGTTAATAAAACATCCCGTGTTTCCGAATGAGAGGGTCTCGGGCTTCCCCTGGGGTGGGGGCAGGAGATGAGCAGGTGTGTGTTTGAGTGAGCAGGTGAGTGTGAGAGTGAGCAAGTGAGTGTGTGCGAGCAGGTGAATGGATGTGAGAGAGCAGGTGAGTGGATGTGTGTGAGCAGGTGAGTGTGTGAGTGAGCAGGTGAGTGTGAGAGTGAGCAAGTGAGTGTGTGCGAGCAGGTGAATGGATGTGAGAGAGCAGGTGAGTGGATGTGAGTGAGCAGGTGAGTGTGTGAGTGAGCAGGTGAGTGGATGTGAGAGCAGGTGAGTGTGAGAGTGAGCAAGTGAGTGTGTGCGAGCAGGTGAATGGATGTGAGAGAGCAGGTGAGTGGATGTGAGTGAGCAGGTGAGTGTGTGAGTGAGCAGGTGAGTGGATGTGAGAGCAGGTGAGTGTGAGAGTGAGCAAGTGAGTGTGTGCGAGCAGGTGAATGGATGTGAGAGAGCAGGTGAGTGGAAGTGTGAGAGTGAGCATGTGAGTGTGTGAGTGGGTGAATGGATGGGTGAGTGAGCAGGTGAGTGAGTGTGTGAGTGAACAGGTGAGTGGATGTGAGAGCAGGTGAGTGTATGAGCAGGTGAGTGTGTGTGTGAGCAGGTGAATGGATGTGAGAGTGAGCAGGTGAGTGTGTGAGCAGTTGAGTGCGTGAGTGAGCAGATGAATGGATGGGTGAGTGAGCAGGTGAGTGTGTGAGTGAGCAGATGAGTGGATGGGTGAGTGAGCAGGTGTGTGTGAGTGTGAGCAGATGAATGGATGGGTGAGTGAGCAGGTGAGTGTGTGAGTGAGCAGATGAATGGATGGGTGAGTGAGCAGGTGAGTGTGTGAGTGAGCAGATGAATGGATGGGTGAGTGAGCAGGTGAGTGTGTGAGTGAGCAGATGAATGGATGGGTGAGTGAGCAGGTGAGTGTGTGAGTGAGCAGATGAATGGATGGGTGAGTGAGCAGGTGAGTGTGTGAGTGAGCAGATGAATGGATGGGTGAGTGAGCAGGTGAGTGTGTGAGTGAGCAG
>NW_005356807.1:13473-14082 GCF_000412655.1 Myotis brandtii | reverse complement strand
CAGGCCGACGCTCTATCCACTGAGCCACACGGGCCAGGACCTCATCACCTCTTCTTACAAGGACCTCAGTCCTATGGGATCACGGCTCACCCTAGTAACCCCATTTAACCGTCACCACCTTTTTAAGACCCTGTTTGCAGCTCAGCCAGCGAGGCTTAATGGAAGCAGCAGGTCCTGGGTTCGATTCCCGGCCAAGGGCACATGCCTGGGTTGTGGGCTTGATCCCTCGTAGGGGGCGTGCAGGAGGCAGCCGATCCGTGGTTCTCTCTCATCATGGATGTTTCTCTCTCTCCCTTGCTTTCTCAGAACAAAATACATACATATAGATAGTGGGGTTTTTTTGTGTTTTGTTTTTTTTTTTAATTCTTACCTTAAGCTATTTTTTCATTGATTTTTAGAAAGAGAAAGACCGAGAGAAATGTCGATGGGACAGAAACATCTCGATTGGTTGCCTCCTGTACGTGCCATTGACCGGATTCGAACCCAGGACCCTCGGTCCGCAGGCTGACGCTCTTTGCTCTGAGCCAAGCCAGCTGGGGCAACAAAAATATCTCTCTTTTTTTTTTTTTTAATTGATGTCAGAGAGGAAGGGAGGGAGAGAGAAAAAAA
>NW_005356807.1:12382-13446 GCF_000412655.1 Myotis brandtii | reverse complement strand
GCTGCCTCCTGCACGCCCCCTACTGGGGATCAAGCCCACAACCGGGGCATGCGCCCTTGAGCGGGAATCGAACCCGGGACCCTTGAGTCCGCCGGCCAATGCTCTATCCACTGAGCCACACCGGCCAGGGCCTTTCCGCCTTTTTAAGATGCCGTTTGCGAATACAGCCTGGTTCTGGGGTCCTGGCCTTTGAGAGCTCCAGGGTGAATTTTGGAGAAAACGGTTTAGGCCCCGAAAAGGAAGCCGCCCTGAGGGTCAGGGCCCGGGCCTGCTGGCGCCTCTACAAGGGAACAGCCCCGAACGTGTGGCCTGTCCGATCCCGGGGGTCCCCCACCCCCTGGACTGGAGCGGCCTCTCCCAGGCCCTGAGCTGTGCTGTGTCACTGCCCCTGTCGCTGGCGGTGGCTGCCCCGACCCAGGTCCTTCGCTGACCTTGTCCTGACCTCTGTGCTACCACCCGGTGCTGGGAGCTGCGTGGGGCGGGGTGCAGGGCCGGGGAGGGGGTGCCGGGCCTGACAGCGCTGTGACCCCCCAGGCATGCTCCCCGACCCCAAGAACACCCACATCTTCATCAGCTGGATGATCGCCCAGTCCGTGACGGCCGTGGCCGGCGTGGTCTCCTACCCCTTCGACACCGTGCGGCGACGGATGATGATGCAGTCGGGGCGCAAAGGAGGTACGGGGTCTGGGTTCGGGGGCTTGGGGGGCTGGGGCGGAGGGTGAGGAGGAAGCCCACAGGTTCACCCCGAGAGTCAGAGCCACCCCATGGGGGCGGCCTGGTCCCAGGCGCCTGCCCTTCTCCTCTCCCCTCCTCTGTGGGGGGGAGCGCCCTGGGGGTGGAAGCCGGCTGGGTCTATTTCTCTGGGGTTTTTTTGGTTTTTTATTTTATTTAATATATTTTATTTTATTGATTTTTGACAGAGAGGAAGGGAGAGGGATGGAGAGTTAGAAACATCGATGAGAGAGAAACATCGATCAGCTGCCTCCTGCACGCCCCCCACTGGGGATGTGCCCGCAACCGAGGTACATGCCCTTGGCCGGAATCGAACCCGGGACCTTTCAGTC
>NW_005356807.1:10374-11427 GCF_000412655.1 Myotis brandtii | reverse complement strand
CGCCCCTCCCCGCCTCGCAGGCCGCCTGTGTAGCATTTATTTAAAGGAAATCATGCCGCCATCCGTGCTTCCGCGCTGTCCTCTGCACAGCTGAGTGTCCGCAAACCCCTTCTCTGTCGGGAATTCCTCAACCAATTAAAGCCAGACACGGAGACCCCGGCTTCCTGTGCTTTTTATTATTGTTACTAGAGGCTCGGTGCTCGAGATCCGTGCAAGGGGCTCGGCCCTCACAGCCCCGGCTTCGCCCGGAAGGTTGTCCGGACATTTGGTCTAATTAGCATATTAGCTCTCTGTTCTATAGGATGATTATCTCATTTTAATTTGTTAATCTTCACCAGAGGATATGTTTCCGTGGGTTTTTAGAGAGAGTGGAAGGGAGGGGGGAGAGAGAGAAACATCGATTGGTCGCCTCCCACAAGGACAGGGATGGAGCCTGCAACCGAGGTACATGCCCTTGACTGGACTCGAACCCGGGACCCTTCCGTCTGCTCTATCCACTGAGCCGTACAGCCAGGGTTCAGGTGGTTTTATTTGGATCCATTGGCCTTGAGGGGTGGGGAGCCAGGCACAAGGGGGCCCCTGGCTGTGCTTGGGGGGTGAGGGCGGAGGAGCAGATAAATGGGGGAGACCCTATGGTCCCCACAAGGGCATTTCGCACCTGAAGTTCCCTCCGGAGCCCTGGGTCCCCGCCACCTTCCCTGCAGTCACTGGACCCCTCCTTGTTCCCACCAAGGAGCCGGGGAATGGCCCCCGCTGTCCACCTCCCGCCCACACCTGTGGGGGCTTCCCCAGGAACCCACTGCAGAGGGGGGGCAGGGCTGGTCTCCGCCCGGCTGCACGTGGGGTTCGGGCCTCCTCTGGGCTTGTTCCCTGGGGACTGGGGTACAAGATCCATCGAGGATCGGCTGCCTCCTGCACACCCCCTACTGGGGTCGAGCCTGCAACCCGGGCCTGTGCCCTTGACCAGGAATCGAACCCGGGACCCTTCAGTCCGCAGGCCGACCCTCTATCCACTGAGAAACATCTGCTGGGGCCAGGGCGCATCTTGAGGTC
>NW_005356807.1:879-3605 GCF_000412655.1 Myotis brandtii | reverse complement strand
CCCCCCCGATCACCTGCCGGTCGCCCCGCAGATCGGCCCTGATCCCCGGCCAGGCCTCGGGACCCTGTCTGTGCATGAATTTCGTGCACCGGGGCCTCTAGAGAGAAAATAAGAGAATGACAGAGAGAAAAAAATGGCAGTGAAAGTGATAGAGAGAATGAGAAAGAGAGAGAAAAAGAGAAAGAATGAGAGAAAGAAAGAGAGAGAAAATAGAGAGAGAGAGAGAGAGAAGTCGAAGCTAATGGATGTTTGGCAAATGCATGGTCACCCGTGTGGCATGACACCCTTTGCTGGTTAGAGCTCATGGTCTGTGACTTTTCCCCAAGTTCCCTGCCCGGCCCAGCTCAAGGAATTGGGGTGGCGTTGGGGTGCCCCTCTGTGGACAGCCCCAGACAGACAGCAGCCTCTCTGAGCTTCCCCTCGGCCACCCGGCTCCCCCCGTCTTCCCCATGGACATCTCCGGGAGGGGCACGCGCTTACCTTCAGCAGGAACGGCTGGTCGGCGCCCTGCAAGACATAAGCCAACGGCCCTGGGTGGGTGGGAGCCCCTGCAAGGGTTCGAGAGGGTTCGAGCGGGTGTACGTTCACAGAGACAGACTATGAAATGGCCAGCGATGCCCGGCCGGCGTGGCCCAGTGGTTGAGCCTCCACCGACGAACCAGGAGGTTCCCGGTTCGATTCCCGGTCCAGGGCACAGGCCCGTGTTATGCGCTCGGTCCCCAGTAGGGGGCGCGCAGGAGGCGGCCGGTCCATGATTCTCGCTCGGCTGATGTTTCTATCTCTCTCCCTCTCCCTTCCTCTCTGGAATCAATACAAATATCTTTTAAAAAAATAAAATTATTCATGCCAGATCACGGAATTCCCATGGACTTACTTAATTTTACTGACTCAACAGTTCACTGGTGAATCCAACAAGCCGCCTCAATATTCAGTTTTTAACACCAGGCTCCTGACAAAGGGTTGAGAACTATTTTTTTTTTCTTTTAAAGTCTCTTGAATTTGGACATTGGGTGCGGGGGGTTATATCAAGGAGACAGAGCCTCTTTGGGTCCTAACGGATGAGCCCTACAAGCCAGCCTGTTGGACCAGCAGCCAATGTCTAAAACCACAGTCAGGGCTCCCATGGCTGGTAGATGAAGACTTTTAATTTGCGGGCCCCCGCCCACCGCACCCAACAGTTTGCCCATAGTTGCTGAACTCTCAATAGTATATAGCACAGCGGTTCTCAACCTTCCTAAGGCCGCGACCCTTGAATACACCTCCTCATGCTGTGGGGACCCCCAACCATAACATTATTCTCGTTGCTGCTTCATCACTGTCATGTGGCTGCTGTGATGAATCGTCATGGAAATACCTGATCTGCAGGATGGATTTTCATTGTGACACATTGAACATCATGAAAGCATAGTGATCAATCACAAAAACAATATGTGATTATAGATGTGTTTTAGGCGACCCCTGTGAAAGGGGCGTTCGACCCACAGGTTGAGAACCGCTGATTTAATTAGCTCATCCCTAGGGCCTTAGCCGGTCAGACGAAATGATTTCTCGGGCCTTGTATGGCCCGCAGGCCGGACGTTCCCCACCCCTGCTGGGTGCTGGCAGGAAGGACTGGGAGAAGGTACAGAAGGCGACTCTTGGGCCAGAATTCCTTCTTTAATATATTTTTATTGATTTCAGAGAGGAAGGGAGAGGAAAGGGAGATAAAGGGTGTCCCAAAATTCACGCAAGAAGTAATTTTGATCGAAAACCCAGGTTTATCATTAAAAATTGTAAATTTTTCATTGATTCATAAAGGATACAGTCTAGGGTTATGTACGGAACAGCACTTCGGGTAAATGGTGTGCTATTTGCTGGCACAGACGCGCTCTTTTGTGGAAATTTTCCATGACCGTTTTTTGCATAAATGTGGCTGAATTTCGATGAGGCTCATTTTCATCTTGATGGCTGGGTTCAGCGACAAAATTGTCGCCTTTGTGGCTCAGAAAACCCACGAGTGATGGTTGAGAAACAAATGCATCCACCACGTGTCACCGTTTGGTGCGGATTTTGGGGCTGGAGACATCATCGGACCATTCTTCTCCGGAAATGCGGCTGCTCAGGCAATAACAGTTAATGCTGCTCGCCATCGTGACATGATACTCCATTGACCCGATATCCTATTCCATACATAACCCTAGACTGTCTCCTTGACGAATCAATGAAAAATTTACAATTTTTAATGATAAACCTGGGTTTTCGATCAAAATTACTTCTTGCGTGAATTTTGGGACACCCTTTATCTCCCTTTCCTCTCCCTTCCTCTCTGAAATCAATAAAAATATATTAAAGAAGGAATTCTGGCCCAAGAGTCGCCTTCTGTACCTTCTCCCAGTCCTTCCTGCCAGCACCCAGCAGGGGTGGGGAACGTCCGGCCTGCGGGCCATACAAGGCCCGAGAAATCATTTCGTCTGACCGGCTAAGGCCCTAGGGATGAGCTAATTAAATCAGCGGTTCTCAACCTGTGGGTCGAACGCCCCTTTCACAGGGGTCGCCTAAAACACATCTATAATCACATATTGTTTTTGTGATTGATCACTATGCTTTCATGATGTTCAATGTGTCACAATGAAAATCCATCCTGCAGATCAGGTATTTCCATGACGATTCATCACAGCAGCCACATGACAGTGATGAAGCAGCAACGAGAATAATGTTATGGTTGGGGGTCCCCACAGCATGAGGAG
>NW_005356807.1:0-366 GCF_000412655.1 Myotis brandtii | reverse complement strand
ATAGAGAGTTAGAAACATCGATGATGAGAGAGAAACATCGATCGGCTGCCTCCTGCACGCCCCCCACTGGGGATGTGCCCGCAACCCAGGTCCATGCCCTTGACCGGGAATCGAACCCGGGACCCTTCAGTCCGCAGGCTGACGCTCTACCCATTGAGCCACACCGGCCAGGGCTTGCAGGCTAAATTTTAGGTAGAAAATTTTGTATGGTTTTTGAATGATGTCATAAATATCCAAATGGCTTTTGGCAAAAAAAAAGAATTCACCTGCATTTCGACCAAAAGCCTGCTTGTTGTCCGGCCGGTGTGGCTCAGTGGTTAGAGCGTCGGCCTAGGAACCAGGAGGTCCTGGGTTCGATTCCCGGTC
>NW_005356806.1:0-2776 GCF_000412655.1 Myotis brandtii | reverse complement strand
TGGGGCAGATAGAGGTGAGGATAAATGAATCTGGAGTGGCACATGGCGGGGTCCAGCCCATGAACCAATACTTCCACAGTTAAATGTAAATCTATCCCTTGGCCTAAGGGTCAAGCAGCACTTACCTCTGTTTTTTCACTCATTCATTTATTTATGCCATCTTTCTTTCTTGCTTGCTTTCTTTTTGTTACTTACTCATATCTCCATTTAGTCAGACTAGTAGCTTGATAAGCAATTATAGTGGTTCCCACTCCCAGCCCTTTACAGCTTTCTTTCTCCCGTTCTTTCTCAGCACTTTAATGATCTTTCTATTTTCTTTGCTATGCCATAATTTCTTTTGAAAATTCAACCTTTAGTCTTACTGTTACTTTTTGAGGATAATGTGTCTTATTTTCTGTCCAATATGGTGGGTTTGTTCAGATGGGCTTTTCTCTTTCTCAGCCACTCAAACTTCACAATCATTAGCTTGATTTCCATTCCTGGAAATAGCACTTTGGCCAACGGGATGGAACATACTAACTGGCTAGACATGGGTACCATATCCACTTCGAGATCTAGAAGTGGGGATTAGCCCTACTGTTCAATCATGGGCTGATATTGGGGTGGTGGCCAAAATTTGGGGTTTCTTTCACCAGAAGTAGAGGACCTGGTTGTTCAAAAATAAATAGATGAATGAATGAATAACTTTAATGCAGAGATTAGTCTGTAAAAAAATAAGCAATAACAACAAAATAAACAACAACAGTAATAATAATAATAACAATTCATTCTGATTATACATTCAAGGAAGTACAGACCTAGCTACTTATACTGCTCTGAGGTGAATGCTAATTAGCCTTGTTGCTAGGTATCAGATCATCTCACTTCTCACTTAAGATCTCAACCTGTTTCACTGACATAGGAGAAAATAGATCCTTTTGGAAAGAAATTTTATACTGAAGTACTATTAACTAAGTTTATATGTGAAAAGCTTGACTGGAACAGAAAAAAATTATGTGAATTTGCCCATCTTGTGCTCAGATGTTGTTCTTTGACTGATCCCACTACATGGTCACTAAAGATTCAGGATGGACCACTTTACTTAAATATCTGTTTCTGACCCTCATTACTCCTCTTCCTCCTGCTTCTGTAGAACGATACAAAGTTCTTGAAGAGATTCTTTACTTCAGTTAAATCTATACTTAAACTGGCAGAAAGCTATTGATCTTGGCTATCATCCAATGGGAAAGTTGCCCTCTTAAGCATTCAGGAAATTCAGTGAAAAATATTGTTCTAAATACAGCAATTTAGGAGTTATATAATTTCTCATCTCATGTAAAAATGAAGAGGACTTTCTTCATGAGGCATTAAATAGATTTAATAATTTATCACAAACAATGCCTTTTGATAATCATCTGCATTATTAAAAGAAACAGGCTAGAAAGGTGATTGAAGTCTCAAACATTTTGTACAATTTCTGCTAATAGTTCAGATTTAAGAAGTAGGAAACCTAGAAAATGAAATTTTCTTGGCTCATCTTTTAATAAATGAATATAAAACTACTAACCTCTGTGGCTATGAATGTAGACTTATGGTTAAATTCCCTGATGGTGTATGCTAGGCTCTCCACAATACAATGCTTGAGCCAAAGGCTTATGTGCTATTCCTTTATTGGGAGATGGCAATACAATGTCAGGGAAAAATGAATAAGGGGCACAAGAGGAAGTGAGGCAGGGAAAGAGGAAAAGCAAATACAAGGGATGCGTGATAGGAATGGCCCAATTGGTTGTTTGGCCTTGTGGGATGTCTCCTGAGAATGATATAAAACCACCACATCCAGGAATAGCCAGTTGGTGGGGGGAGGAAAAGTGAACAATTTATCTGCTATTCCTTCCTGTTTTCCTCTCTCCTTGGTCAAAGTCTTCCCAACAGCACATTGCATCCTCCCCAGTTCTGGGTTGTGTTACCTGGGTCCTCCAAGGATCTACTGGGATTTCCATCTACCCCATAGGTCCTTACAACCAGAGCACAGGTAGGGTGAGCTCTCCTTGTCGCTAGTTTTATTATCACAACATCAGCACGAGCCATTTCAAGGACTGCTCCGGCCAGAAAACAAGGGCAAATGAGTGAAGCTGGGGACACAGAGCTGGGGCAGATAGAGGTGAGGATAAATGAATCTGGAGTGGCACATGGCGGGGTCCAGCCCATGAACCAATACTTCCACAGTTAAATGTAAATCTATCCCTTGGCCTAAGGGTCAAGCAGCACTTACCTCTGTTTTTTCACTCATTCATTTATTTATGCCATCTTTCTTTCTTGCTTGCTTTCTTTTTGTTACTTACTCATATCTCCATTTAGTCAGACTAGTAGCTTGATAAGCAATTATAGTGGTTCCCACTCCCAGCCCTTTACAGCTTTCTTTCTCCCGTTCTTTCTCAGCACTTTAATGATCTTTCTATTTTCTTTGCTATGCCATAATTTCTTTTGAAAATTCAACCTTTAGTCTTACTGTTACTTTTTGAGGATAATGTGTCTTATTTTCCCCTGGCTGTATTTGAGATTTCCTCTTTGCTTTTAGACTGCACAAACACATATATTTTATAATCTGATCTGTTGTTTTTATTTTTTCAGCTTTGATATTTTCTATTGTCTTGTGTTCAAATTCACTAAATCTGTCATTTATTATATCTAACAGCTGTTAAATTTATACAATGAGTTCTTAACTTTGAACATTTTATACAATGAGTTCTGAAATGTACATTTGATTTTTTTATAGTTTATAGTCCTGTTAAATTCT
>NW_005356805.1:0-729 GCF_000412655.1 Myotis brandtii | reverse complement strand
AACCACTTTAAGTCAGCCAGGCTTCAGCCAGCAAAACTGCAACATTGTTTCAAATACACATGTCTCCCAGCACCGGGATCAGCGTGACAGGGGGCAGCGCCCAAACCCCCTGATCGCCCTGCAGCTCTGTGTGTGACAGGGGGTGGGGCCACAACCTCCCTATCCGCCCTGCTCTGTTCGTGACAGGGGAAGGCGCCCCAACCCCCTGATCGGCCGCGGTCCCAGGACCCAGATCTGTGACCCTGCCGGGCGGTGGGCACCGCGGGAGGCTGTCTGCAGTCCGGGACCCAGATCTGTGACCCTACTGGGCGGGGGGCAGTGCTTGAGGCTGTCCGCTGTCCCGGGACCCGGATCTGTGACTCTGCCAGGCAGGGGGCAGTGCTTGAGGCTGTCCGCAGTCCCAGGACCCAGATCTGTGACCCTGCCAGATGAGGGGCACCGCGGTAGTCTGTCCGCTGTCCCGGGACCCAGATCCGTGACCCTGCCGGGCGGGGGGCAGTGCTTGAGACTGTCCGCGGTCCCGGGACCCGGATCTGTGACCTTGCCAGGCGGGGGGCAGTGCTTGAGGCTGTTTGCGGCCTGGGACCTGGATCCATGTCCTCGCGAGTGGGGCGGCAGTGCTTGAGGCTGTCCGCGGTCCCAGGACCTGGATCTATGACCCTGCCGAGCGGGGGGCACCGCGGGAGGCTGTATGAAGTCCGGGACCCAGATCTGTGACCCTGCCAGGCG
>NW_005356804.1:0-537 GCF_000412655.1 Myotis brandtii | reverse complement strand
ATGCTGTAGACCCAAAATAATACTGAATGTAAACAGACTCTGTATCTATGAGTCTGTTTCAATTTTCTTTGGTGGGTTGGTTGGTTCTTTAGTTAAATGCACATTAAAGCCTCAGTGAGATACCACTTCACACCTGTCAGACTGTTGCTCCGTTTTGGATATTCACTCGTCAGGGGTTGTGCTCTTACGGCCCGGAGCTCAGCCTCACTCTTTTCCTTCCAGGTACTCCTCCCTGATGGTCTATAAGTTGCCTGTTGAGGATGTGAGACCTTTATCGCAGGCTTTCTTCAAATTAGAGATCGGTAAGAGCAACTATTTAGAGGTAAGACTCTGGGAAACAGCCCTAACCAGTTTGGCTCAGTGGATAGAGCGTAGGACTGAAGGGTCCCAGGTTTGATTCCAGTCAGGAGCACATACCCAGGTTGTGGGCTTGATCCCGAGTAGGGGGCATGCAAGAGGCAATCAATGATTCTATCTCATTGATGTTTCTGCCTCTTTCTCCCCCCTCCCTTTCTATCTGAAATCAATAAAAATATA
>NW_005356803.1:0-567 GCF_000412655.1 Myotis brandtii | reverse complement strand
AATCTCAAAAACAATGGAAATGACCAGGACGGTATTATGAGTCTTCCCAAAATATTTAATTTCCCTTTGATTCCAAAATGGTTCCTGGGACACAAAACTGACCATCGCCACATGTACTTTCAGATATTTGATGCTGGGTCTGCCTTACTTATTGACCGCAGGAACCACGGCTGCTGTGGTCACCTCCCTGCTTCTACCCAGAGAAGGTGTGCTAGTAGACGATACTGGACTTTGAGTAAGAAAGAGTTGTTTGCCTGCTTGTCCTTTGCAAATTGGTTCTTACTGAATCTGAATAAAAGATGTCTGGCACTTTCAACTTCGCTGAAACATGCAACATTTATAACCAAGCCAAGGATTGGAAATGCTGTCAACAGAAACAGGCCTTTGTGCATCAACCAGAGTGGGGAGCAGGGGATGGGAGCTACTTCCATTGCAATGGAAGAAAAGCATTAGGTAGTTGAGTTTAAGTGGCTGGAAGTAACTGAATGCTAAAGCACGCCTTCAATTAGCTTTATCTCTAAGGTATGTGCACTGTACTCAATGAAGACAAACTGAAATAAACACAGG
>NW_005356802.1:0-719 GCF_000412655.1 Myotis brandtii | reverse complement strand
CCAATTGCTCTGCGCTGTCAGCGGGGGCGAGTGGAATTGATGCAGTCAGCGTGTGAGAGCAGTGGCAGCGGGAGTGGGGCTGCTGGCAGACAGGGGACAGGGGTCCGTGGCAGGAGGGACTGGGTTGGGGCATGGAGGATAGGCCGAGACCCGACCCTGTGCCCACCACAGCCTTGCGGCCCACAGTTCCTTTCAAGGTGCACAAATTTGTGCACTGGGCCCCTAGTTGAGAGATAAAAGAAAATAATTTATTTTGATGCCCTTACCTTGATCTAAATCATCTTGCTCACAGTCAGTGGTAATGACCATCACCTCAACCCCCAGACACATGCTGAGAAATGTGACACTAGAACTTGGTGTAGGAATCCTTAGGATCATGGAAATGGGATACTGTGATGTTCCCTGTAGTCCATACTCCAACCACAACCCTCGAAATCAACGCTTCCCAATCCTGAGCCTGTGACAGGGCTAGACAACATTTTAGCAGAGCCTGGAATAACACTCTTGGCCAGAAGCCAGAACTAATTTAAAAGAGCTAGAAGGGACTAGACTTGGACATGATTCTGGAACGACCAATGTGCAAGGGGGTGGCAGCTTTCATTAAACAAAGGACGCTCTTACTGGATGCTTAAAACCTTGAATAGACTTCTCTGTACTGCTCTTCATGCCTATTTACCTCCTTCATGACCTACCTTCTTAAGAATATAAGCTGTCTTTTT
>NW_005356801.1:0-839 GCF_000412655.1 Myotis brandtii | reverse complement strand
ACACACTAGATCAGATGCAATTAATTGACATTTACAGAACATTTCACTGCAAGATATAGAATATACATTCTTTTCAAGTGCACTTGAGTCATTCTCAAAGATAGACCACATGTTAGGATAAAAACAAAGTCTCTACAAGTTCAAGAAGATTGAAATCATATCAAGTATATTCTCAAATAACAATGGCATGAAACTAGAAATCAACTACAATAAAAAGACCCCAACTCACTCAAACACATGGAGGCTAAATAGCATGTTATTAAACAATGAATGAGTTACCAATGAAATCAAGGAAGAAATGAAAAATTTCCAGGAAACAAATGAAAATGAACACACAACAACCCAAAATCTATGGGGCATGGCAAAAGCAGTCCTGACAGGAAAGTTCATAGCATTACAGGCCTATCTTAAAAAACAAGAAAATTTTCTAATGAACTATCTAACCCTACAACTTAAAGAATTAGAAAGAGAATAATAAGAAAAGCTCAGAGTAAGTAGAAGGAAGGAAATAATAAAGATCAGAACAGAAATAAATGACAGAGAGACTAAAAAAAAATACAAAAACATAAATGACACCATGAGCTGGTTCTTAGAAAAGATCAACAAGATTGATGAACTGTTAGCCACACACATCAAGAACCAAAGAATACCCAGTCAGTGTGGCTCAGTGGTTGAGCGTCAACCTATGGACCAGGAGGTGTCGGTTCGATTCCTGGTCAGGGCACATTTTAAAAAAAAAAAAAAAAAAAAAAAAACAAACAAAACTATGAACAACTATATACCAACAAGCTGGACAACCTGGATGAAATAGATAAATTCCTAGAAAAATACAATCTTCC
>NW_005356800.1:0-2817 GCF_000412655.1 Myotis brandtii | reverse complement strand
ATTTTTGTTTTCCTATCAAAATTAATAATAATTTATCCGTCAAGAAATATATACCTTTTGGTCTCTCACTACTCTCTAATTGAATTTTCTGGATGTTTGGCATAAATGATGGACTGACAGAATAGATAAAAATTATAAGTATTGGAAGCCACTGCCACAACCTTTGCTTTAAGATTAAATGCTATGAGAGCAGGAGCCAGATGCCTGGAATGGTGACTCTTTTGGTCCAGGTCACCTCTTTCTCAAAGGTCACAAGGACCAAATGTGAAGAACCCAGGTCAGTTCCTGTCAAGTAGTCCTTTTTTCTTAGACAAATAAGGGCATTACCCTCAGACTTAGATCTACTGACATGTATATGAGTTAGATCTAGAGGTTCTGAACAGGAAGAAAAGGGAGAAACTGATGTGTCGGAATTTGTTCCATAAGAGGCTGTTCCTTTATCCACAGAGGGCATCTCATCAGTAACTGGTGAGGTAGACAGACAAGTGAATTCACTACTGGGTGGAACGTCAAACATTTCAGATGCACTTAAGCCACAAATCTTGTCTATTGGAAGTTTGGTGGCATTGATGACCTGTGAGTCCACAGTGGCTCCGATGGAGCGCACATCGCTGTCCACATCAAACACTGGGCAGGAGGAGCACCTATGAAGAGTCTTCTAAGCATGGCTCCTAACATAAGAATACAGGCTGCTGCCTACTGACACCTCCAGCCTCTGGCCATCGTGGGTCCAACATGCACGACAGGCCCGGTGTTGCTGTCCATTTTTACCCGGGAGCTATCACAGTGAACATTTGGGAAGATGGAGGCATCATGTGTAGTTGACACAGTCAGAACAGCACTTTTTGGGTGCCACACACAGCCTTGGGGAAGGACAGGGTGTGACCGTCTAATCTCACAGGTCTGAGACACCAATGGCTTGCTTGTTTCCATAGTCCTGGGAACAGCTGCCACCCAGTGACATTCTGCCACCCAGCGACATGCTGCTTGTGCTGGACAGCGAGCAGAGAGGGCATGCCAGCTGTACCAGCTGGGGCCCAGGACACCCCATACACATGCTCAAATTGTCCAGTGACCTTTGAATCCCCAAACTTGGCCTCTCCACTCTGAAGCTGTACATCAGTCAGGACTACCTGCTTCCCATCGTCCAGGCAAGGCCGTGAATTGGGTGTATTGCTTGATACAAGGCATTCAGCCTGCTTCTGAGAAGTTTTCCTTTTCCCAACTTCATCCTTTCTGATGAAGGTTATTTAACGTGGATCCAAAGTCTGCAGTGGGTACTGGAAGCATCGACTCCAAGGCCTCTGATAGGTGAGCGAAGCTCTCACAAATCTATTTACTTGGCATAATTTGTCTTGTGTGGTCAGGAAATGTGAAAAACGAATCTAAATGACATAATTAACTGCAGGGATCTAAACTATTTAGCTTTTAAAATTACAAATGTTCCCAACAATGGAATCAATTGCGTGGCAGTTATCAATAGTGTCGCTCCCGTGTTCTTTTATTTGCATGGAGGCAACTTCTCCCCGGCCCAGGAATACTGGGGGATGTGGCTCTTTTGCAAAGTCAGTGACATTAGAATTGTGAAAAAAGGGGGGCTAGAAAGAGGTTCTCTTCTTAGAGATGTTAAGAGTGATGAAGCCCTAGCTGGTTTTGCTCAGTGGATAGAGCTTAGGCCTGCAGACTGAAGGGTCCTGGGTTCGATTCTGGTCAAGGGCACATGCCTGAATTGTGGGCTCAATCCCCAGTAGGGGGCATGCAGGAGGCAGCCAATCAATTATCCTCTCTCATCTTGTTGTTTCTATCTCTCTCTTCCTCTCCCTTTCTCTCTGAAATCAATAAAAATAAATTAAAAAAAAAAAGCCCTAGCCTGTTTGGCTCAGTGGATAGAACGTTGGCCTATGGACTAAAGGGTCCCAGGTTTGATTCTAGCCAAGGGCACATGCCTGGGTTGTGGGCTCGATGCTCTCCACCCAATAGGGGGCATGCAGGAGGCAGCCAATCAATGATTCTCTCTCATCATTGATGTTTCTATCTCTCTACCTCTTTCCCTTCCTCTCTGAAACCAATGAAAAATAAAAAGTGATGAATGTGTCTGCAATGCAGTTGCAGACAACACATTGGCAAATACAATAAATAATTTCTTAATTATCAGGACAATTGCAGTTTTACTGGAGTTACGTTGGAGACCATTTCATTTAGTAGGAGTTGCCTCCTAAGAGGAATTTACTCAATTTCCTAATTTTGCACTGGGCAGTTATTTATGAAACAACCAATTGGAGCTGGAAAGAGGCCTCAATGCGAGGTTAATGGGCCACACTGGAACCAAAGGGCTTGGGATAGTCTGCTTTGCAACACAAACCAACAGCTACGTGCTCATAAGCCACGGTGGTAACAAAAGCCATGCAGCTGTATGAAATACATGTGTTGCTGCTACCACGGGGCATGAAAAGGTGCAGCAGGCATCTTGGCTTGGAACGGATCACTTTCCAACCTGGATTCCACAGAATTACCTCCAGTTCCTTCTGACCACATTCACCAGAGGAAAAACTTAGCTGAAATTAGCTTGATGGTTACACAACATGTGAATGTACTTAATGCCATTGAATTGTACACTTAAACGTGACTACAATGGCAAACTTCATGTGACACATATTTTAACTCAATTAGAATGTACTTATCAAGATTTTTAAAAAAGTTATATGTATGATATATAGGAACAATGCATATATACATATATATTGTTTTATATAAACAATATATATGTATATATATAGGCCATTTGTATGTCTTCTTTGGAAAAAGGGTCTATTCAGT
>NW_005356799.1:0-412 GCF_000412655.1 Myotis brandtii | reverse complement strand
TTTATAAGGCTTTTCTCCTGTATGAACTCTCTGATGAGAACGAAGGGAATCACTCCGTGGAAAAGATTTCCCACATTCACTGCATTTATAAGGCTTTTCTCCTGTATGAACTCTCTGATGATAACGAAGGCCATTGCTCCCTGCAAAAGATTTCCCACATTCACTGCATTCATAAGGCTTTTCTCCAGTGTGACCTCTCTGTTGATAATGAAAGCTAGAAAATTTGGTAAAAAATTTTCCACATTCAGAGGACCCAAAACACCCACTTCCAAGTTGGACACCTTTTTCCTGAATAACTGTGTGGGTGCAACTAATGTCTCTCTTACATTCTTTTCTATTGTAATATTTTTTTCTCCTTTTAAACGAAATCCCACTCGTGGAAATTGCGGTTGGACTGTCCCTGGTCTGAGTA
>NW_005356798.1:61006-64805 GCF_000412655.1 Myotis brandtii | reverse complement strand
TGTGCCCCACAGCTTCTGTCAGCACCTCAATCCCTAGCGGCAGCGGCAGCGGCAGCAGCAGTGGCAGCTCCCGCATGAGTGGCCCCAAGCAGGCAGCGTGTTCCATCAGCGGCCGGCCCAGCACACCTGCATGGAGGTGAAGTCGCCAGTGCCTGCTTTCCCAGTGTGCCCCACAGCTTCTGTCAGCACCTCAATCCCTAGTGGCAGCGGCAGTGGCAGCGGCAGCAGCAGTGGCAGCACCCGCATGAGTGGCCGCAAGCGGGCAGCGTGTTCCATCAGCGGCCGGCCCAGCACATGTGCACGGAGGTGAAGTCGCTGGTGCCTGCTTTCCCGCAGGCCTGAGCCTCCGAGCAGCCCGGGATGAGCTGGTGGTCCCAACGGCCTGACAGCCTGGTGGCAGAGGCAGCTTTCGGCCAGGGGACTGGCGATCGGGCAGAAGATGGCCCTGATCGCAGGAGGCTAGGCCCTAGGGACCTTACCCGCACGATTTTGTGCACTGGGCCTCTAGTAAATTAATAATAAAAGCATTAATCATCCCTCTGACTGAGGAAACAGCAAGAACAAAATATTCACCTAAAAGAACTTGCAATTTATAAATGAGCATGACAGTATACTCAACCTTGCTAGTAATCAAGAAAGTGCAAACAAATAATTTCAAATGTTTGTCATCTACATAAATTATTTTTTATTTAAAATCTAATGCTTAATTCTGACAAGAGGCTCTAAAGTGAGCATTGGTACATCTCATCATTGATTGCTAAGAATATAAATTGCTGCAGCCACAACCCAGGAATGCATCCAAGTTTGAAACACTCCTAACCTTTGACCCAGTAATTTCATTGTTGGAACACAGGCTAACAAAAAAATATGAAATGCAGATATTTACGTTCACATGCTTTATTACAGCACAATTTAACTGGCAAAGGAAATGAAACAACTAGGTAATTAAAACAAATTAAAGAGCTTCTACACTTCCATGTGGGAAAATGGTTGTGGCATAATGTTTGGTAGCAAAAACCCAGCACTCAAAATCATACGTTCAGGAAAATCTCAGTCGTATAAAGCAAATGTCCCAAACACATATGCCAGCTTGAAATAAACATCCCTATTGTGCTGGAGATTATGAGCAGTTGTTGGGGTTTGTTTTTCTTCTCTCCACTTAATTTTCTACACAGAGAGCACCTGTTACTTTGATGAAGGGCAAAAGTCTTAGAGAACCCACCTCCGCCTGGAGCGCTCACAGCCAGAAGACAGAGCCCCTCCCAAGAGGGGGCAGCCGTGGGGGTGTTGGTTGGGGTGGGGGGCTAAGGCAGGAGGGATCCCCTCCCCTGGGCAGCTCCTGCCTGCAGTGCTGGGAAGGAGCACACAGTTCCCTGGGCCCCACCACACCTCTCACCCCTGGAAGGCTCAGCAGCTCATCCCCACCGTCCTGCGGCCCCACGGAGCCGCCAGCGTTGTCTCAGCCCTCCCTGCAGCCTCATCGGGTTGTCACTGCTGCCACCTGGTCTCCTCACTTTTAAAAATGGGCCTTGACAGTATCCTCTTTGACAGTCTTCATGGGAATTAAATGAGACAAGAACTGTTTTATTGTTACAAAATAGAGCTGAGTTCTTTCTACTCCATTAGTAAATACCCAACACACTAATAATGCATTTCCGATAAATATAAGCTAATTTTTCTTAGAAATACTTACCTTCTTAAAGTAGCCTTCATTTCTGTAAAATTAGACACTTCCATGGTTAAATCTCCTAAAGTATAGCAAACATTTCCCTACTAGTTAAACTATTCACTCAGTGGTGTTTACCTTCTTTTCAGAACGGCCTGAGGTCCTTACTGTAACCCAAGGGCTCCCCTGGTGAAGAAAGGGACCCCCAGCATAATACCATGAGCCCCATGTGCCAGGGAAGACATTGTGTCATCCCATTAATTAACTCCTGTCTGATGTACTGCTGCTCACCACAACATCCCCTCGCAGATGGCTCCAGTCTCACAGCTGAGGAAATGGAGGCTCAGAGAAGTTCAGTAAAATGCTGAAGGTTACCCAGCTCCGAGGCAGTGAAGCTAAACCCAGATGGAGCCCATAGAGCCCATGGAGCCCCGACGCCTGGGCCCCTGGACTGCCCGGCGCCATCGCACCCCATTCCTGGCTGGGGCCCAGAGGCTTTGGCTGGTAGTGAATGTGACTTGGCTCTTAACCTCTCATCTCTATAGCCTGTCGAGCTTTAGACTGTGGTCAGTTACTTATTTGGTTTTTGGCGTCCTCTCTGTAAGGAATTCTTGTTATGTTTTGGTGTTTTTAACCTGTCCTAGTCTGAGAAGTTAAATAAGCGAATCTCTTCTGATTGTCTAAAGGCCAATGGGCTGTAAGTGAGCCTCTGAGAAGTCCTCCCATGGTGAGCTGTGACCCATGAGGACTTGCTCTTGGTCACCCTGTGGCTCTTTGACTGCCTTCCAGCTCCCCAGCTGCATTTCTGATCATCGAAGTTGTTTAATTTATGAACTCTGACCCAAGGGATATTATTATCCAACACAGACCTACATGCATGACAAAGCAGATGTGAAACTATTGCAGTCATTGTTGCCGCTTCTTCAAGCGGCTTTCCTACCCCACCGCTGTTTAGAGGCACGTCTCTGTACAACTCTGGATTGGAAGGGTTCTTGTCTCCATGTCACAGACAAGGAAAGCAGACGCCTCCGTGCACAAACCCAGGGTGCCCACGCCTGGCCAGGGGCGCTCTGCACACAGTTCCCTGGCAGTCCACACGGGCATGGCCAGCTTGGAAGTTTCCCAGAAGATTTATCGGCAAATGCGGTGCTTCATTTTAGAACTAAAGAGACTTATGAACTCGCTCCCACTGTCAGACAGTCCTCACAATGATGCCGGAGCTGGCCCCGCCCCGGGGGCGGGGGGGGCGCTGGGCAGGCACCTGCGCCTCACACCTCCAGGGGCAGCCTGCTGTGTTCAACAGGACGGTCCTCCCACGGACACACACCTAGTGCTGACAGCTGGCATCGTCCCCGGGGTTGCAGAAGGGAAGGGGGGTTCCCAGCAGTGAGTGGAGGACTGCTGGGTAAACCGCATGGAAATCCCCACCCACAGGGAGGCTCAGACGTCAGAAGGGAGAAGTACAGGGTGTCTCCTGGGGCTGCGATTTAATACCAGGGTGACATGTGTAAGGCCCCTTCCTTTCTTTGGGGGGGGAGAGGAGGGGGGTCGTAGACCCCATTTAACCAACCAGTTTGCCAAAATCCAAGGGGAGTGTTCCGTTGTCTAAGTAAAGCGGATTTTCCACAAACTTCCACTCTGACTGGAAGCCCAGATGAAAGTGACCCAACTAAAGCCCATGGCCTTTGCCCAGCCATCCTTTTTTCTGAGAATCCTTCCCAAAAGTCAGCCGGTGAATTGGGACAGCGCCCCCAACGGGCCAGCCGGCAAGAACGCTCCTGGCCCCAAACCAGGAGGGGCCGCCCTCCGGGGCAGAGCAGCCAAAATTCACCCGCACGTCTGTCCCTACTTGGTCACCGTCCGGACACAGCCCGGCAGGGCCTGGTCACATCTGGGAGAGCTTCCTTCCGCTCGGGACCTGCAGCCACAGCCCCTGCATCTGCCCGCTGCGGAGGACACAGAACAGTCAGAACCCCGGCTCCGGCGCGGGAAAGTTGGCGCAGGGAAGAGTTCAGAAGTGGGCGGGAGTGTGTTTAAAAAAAAAAAAAAGGGTGGAAACCCCACCAGCCAAGTCTGCAGAAAAAATAACTGAAGTCTGCCTATCTGGGCCGGAGCCCCTCCCCGCGGCCCGTG
>NW_005356798.1:59079-60484 GCF_000412655.1 Myotis brandtii | reverse complement strand
GAGCCCCGACCTTGGCGCGCGGACAGTGCGCCCCAGGCCTGGAGAGGCCTCCGCACCCCGCCATCGCGTCTGCTCGGTTTGTTTCTTTGCGTGCCGGTCGGGAAGTATCCGACAGAACTTTCCCCTAAAAGCATAAATAAGTGACCTCCTAGGAGAAGGGGCGGAGGTTAAGCAGCCCAGAAAGAGTCAGGAGCTGCGGCTAGGCCGCTGGGCCGGGACGTGGGGCTCGTTTGGAGAAAACGCCGGGTCAGCCCACCTTCCCGTCTGGTTTGGGACGGGACCGAGAGATGGCGAGGGGAGCTCGCCTCCACCCGGACTTCAGTGGTTTGTCATTTCCCACGGCCTGTTTCTTTTAGAAATCCGCGCGTTCTGTTGCTGACAGGAAACCATACACCCTGCGACTCATTGGGAGGCTGTTCAGAAACATTTCTGGGCCGTCCCACGCCTCCCCTGGGCTGTGCAATAAAAAACGAAACGTGTATTTATAAAAAGAATGAACCTGTATCCCTCTTACCCCAACCCTGGCCAAGTCATTAGAAGCTGTGAAGGAATAAGCATTCTGAGTCTATAATGTAATCATGCCAGGTCATTAATATGGTAACGATGCGGGTATTGGTGACACCCGCTCCTTTTGTCTCTAAAACCCCGGTGGCTGAGGTGGTGTGTGGCCAGGTCTGTGTCTGTGTACTGTGGGCCTCTGTGTGCGTGGCTGGCTCAGCTGGGTCCGGGCGCACACAGAGTGGGGTCACATGGGAGCCTGGCTGCTGTATTGGCATCATGTGTGCCACCTAGTAGCCAAGCCACCTTCTTAGCCACAGTTTTATCATCCGCAAAATGGGAATATAAAATATTCCTCATTGGGCTGTGAGAATTCAGTGTGTGTCAGTGGCTCAGCACAGAGATGGAGGCAAACAAAGTGTGAGATAAATGTCAGGCATCTTTGTTCGTTTTGAGACTGTGGATCTGTTCGTTCATGTGTGTCTTAGAGTGTATGTGCGTCAAGAAAGACACTGCTGAGCTCATGGGAGGGGGATAGGATTGAGGGGACAGAACCGCTGTAATCATCCCGGTCAGGTGCTGAGGAAGTGCAGGCCTGCGGACAGGCCCTGTCTGCAGAGGCCAGGCTGGCCTGCCCCAGAGCTCAGCCCGGCCCCTCCCCCAGCAGTGCTCTGGAATTCAAGTTTCAGACCTTGACCAATGGCTGCAAACACCGCCCTTCTGGGACGGATGGGGATGCAGCCCCTACTTGCACACCATTCCAGATTTCCCTCAGGACGGGATTTCTGGCAGGCTCTCGGCTGTGGGGGAACCCTGCGGCCCTAGGTCTTGCTGCTAACTCAGGCAGGATGTCTCGGTTTACATCACTGTTCCTCAGAACCTGAGGTTAGAATGGAGAGGACCGCTA
>NW_005356798.1:49239-58824 GCF_000412655.1 Myotis brandtii | reverse complement strand
CCTGCCCTACCCAGCTGGGCTCCCAGCAGCTCAAAGGCCACAGTTATTGCAAATGAGTTATGTGCAGAAATCCGTTGCCTTGCCCTTGGATGAAAGAGGTCAACGCTCAGTAAGGAGATGGCCAGGTTTGGCAGCCTGTGTAGAATGTGCTGCCTCAGTCAGAGCAGAAAGGATCGCATCTAGTGCCAAATGGAATTCCACCTCAGCCATTGCTCTACCCCTGCAGACACGGGTGGAGTAGGGAGTCACGTGGCAGGGGCACAGCCAGCACCTGGGCCTTTCCAAGGGTGCCATGTCTGGGCAGTTATCTGGGAGCTTGCCGCGGACCCTGGGAAACAGGTGTGTGGGGAGCGAGCCATCCGGGTTTGCAGTGGGAGAGCATCAGCCCATCTACAATGAGCAGGAAGAGGCCTTTTACCAGGCAAGCAGGGAAGGCTGGCAAATCAGGTACCTTTGCCTCTTTGGGAGGCAAATGCCATTCTGAGGCCCCAACCGAAATACCTTCTAGAAACTGAGCAAACACCGTGGGCCAGCAAGCACAAGCTAAAAGCTGAACAAACAAACCTGAACAATGAACGAAGAGCGAATGCTGGGAGAGGAGGACACCTGCTGCCCACCTCCGGGGCAGTCACTTTACTGCTTTATCAGAATCCTCCCAGGAGTACTGCACGTGCACTAGTATACAATTACTTTTTACTCTACAAAAGGAAACTTATCTTATGTGCTCTGCCTCATCTTGGTTTTTTTCTTAAGAATAGGTGTTAAAGATTACACCAGTTCCTCCTCAAATGCACATTGGGGTTGTGTACAGTCTTTGACTTTTTTCTAACCAGACACAGTTCTGCCACTCTACTTGTGAGTTGTACATGCATGTGTTTGCATACTTTCAGGATAAATTCCCCCAGAATTTAACTTCTGGGACAGAGACTGTGTAGCTTTAAAATGTTAATAGATGCTGAAAATTGCCCTCCAAAAGATCACGTGATTACGAACACCACCAGTAGCCAATGAAAGGTGCCCTGACAGGTGAGGCTGGGCAGGGTTTTGTGCCCCTAGAGGACAGTGTATTTCTTTTTCAGGGAAAGCACCTCTTTATGGCCTTGGCCCGAGGCCTGTCAGGTTCCCGCCCCCGTGGGAAATGCCCCCACAAGTTAATGACGTGTCCTCCCACGCATGGGGAGCTGGCGGTAGAGCAGGGGCCCGGGTCCCACACATGCTGTGGAGTCACCTGGGCTGGCCCCGCCTCCGGCCCTCACTGGCTTTGGGGAGGTCCAAAATGCCTCCAAGCCTCGGTTTCCTCGTCTGTACATGGGAGTAATAACAGCCTCTTCACAGGAGTCACGTGGTGGGCCGGGAATAAAGCTTGGCTCCGTGCCCCGGAGCAGCGGTCTCTGTGGCTGTTGTTGGCTGACGTTATCAGCGCCAGCCCTGCCTGCAGGTGCCGGTAATCTCTGTCTGGCTGCAGACGCTGCTGTTTTGTTTTTGATAATGTAACAACTACAACAGCAGCACCTACATGCCAAGTCCTGTGGTGGGCCTGGCCCGGGGCACCCCCACAGCCTGGTCTCACCGCCCGGCCTTTTCTTACCTGTTTCTCTCGAGGCTCAGGGGGAAGGGCTCCCAAGAACGGAGGCCTCAGCCAGGCTGGGGACACCAGAGCTACAGAGGCCAACCCGAGGGGGGCATGAGGGGACACGTGGGCCTGCTGTCCCTGTCCCTGCTGCCCTCCCACCTGCGAGCTGTGCCTGGGGCATCGCTGCTTAGCTTTGCACCCAGGGAGACTCGGTGTGGCACAGGCACTCAGGGCCTGCCAGGCAGCCATGGCTCTTCATCCAGGCCTGTGGTCCCGCCTCGGCTCACCACTGCCCACCAGGCTCCCTGTCCTGTGGTCAGGCCTGATCCCCACGGGGCCAGCTGCTCTCCACCCTGCCTGGCGCAGCCAGCTCAGGCTTCCCCGGAGCCTCCTCCATGGCCCTCCTCGTGTCCGGGCCACCTGCCTCCAGAGCTTCATCCTCACACCTGCCTGCTTCAGCCCCACCCGATTCTCTGGGCACCTCCCCCACCCCACCCGCACACAGAGGCACCGCCTGCCTGGCTCGCAGCTGCTTGTCACTTCAGGCCTGGTTAATGCACTCCCCCCTCCCCTGCCCTCCCCACACCAGAAAACCCCCACCAGGGCCCTGGGGACACTTTTCAACCCCAACAGACCCCTGGGCCTGCCCGCCTCACAGAATTCTGACCTCCCCAGGGTCCCCATGACTCACCTGCCGCCGAGTGGGCCTGGCACAGGCTGGTGCTCAGAGAGTGACGTGGAAGTGAATGGAGAGTCCGTTCCACATGTCAAGGTGCCTTTTAGAAACCAGACACTTGATAGCTCCTAGTCCAGGACTCAGCATATCTAGGGAGTTAATGAAAAATAAATTGAGATGCACAGAAAGTCAAACCAGAACAGATTCTACAACATGCAGACGGGCCCCAGCGGGCCCCGCCTGAGCGTTCAGTCACACTCAGCATTCAGTCACAAAGGGCCGCCCTCAGAGGGCCACACTCACTAGGTTAATGCTCTGTTGTCACCGTCTTGAAATTCTTAAGTTTGGAAAGGGGTCCCACGTTTTCATTTTGCACTGGGCCCCAGAAATTCTAGCTAGTCTTCGTAGGGTAAACGGATAATAAGCATTTCTGCCTCAGGGTGTGCGTGAGGACTGAAGGGGCCATCCTGGGTCAAGGCCCCAGCACAGTGCCTGATACACCTTCCTCACTGGACTCACTGCGCCTCGAGGGCGCCGGAATGAGTGCTGGCGCCCTCCCACCGCCACTTCCTTGTTCCCAGGCCTTCCCTCTGGCAGCCCGTTTGAACCCAGGGAATAGCACCCAGCCACAGGATGGCACAGGCTGCCCAGGCTCTGAGCCGGGGCCAGGCCTCGGCCCCACAGGGGAGGCGCCCTGCAATGGCTGTGGGGAGCTGCTCCCCCCTGAGCCGTGAGAGCTGCCACCAACCCGCCTGCCCCTCATGTTTCTATAAAAGCAGGGGTGCAGTGAGTGCAGAGCAGCCCAGAGAGCACCGAGGCCCAGCGTTCAGTCTCCTTTACGTGATACCAGGGCCGGGCCCTCCATGCTCCCCACCTCACCTGAGCACCAGCCCCGTCTAAAGGGGCCTCACTGTCTCATTCTCCACGGGGAAGAGGAGACGCTTTAAAGACACTGAATGAATGAATGAATGAATGAATGAAAGTTCCAACCCATGTAGACAAAGCCTGATCCACACAGAGAGCCATGTGGCTCCTGGATTCACCTGAATCCCCTCCTGATCAGGGAAGGACTCCGCCACTCAGTGGCCTGTGTGATGAGAGCTCCCTTGGTTCAGCCCAGGGCCTTTCCATCCAGGAGCCCTGTCCCTGCACACAGGAGCCTCCCCATCCATGGGCCCTGTCCCTGCACACAGGAGCCTCCCCATCCAGGGGCCCCATCCCTGCACACAGGAGCCTCCCCATCCATGGGCCCTGTCCCTGCACACGGGAGCCTCCCCACCCAGGGTCCATATCCCTGCACACGGGAGCCTCCCCATCCAGGGGCCCTGTCCCTGCACACGGGAGCCTCCCTGTCCACCGCCCGAAGACGCACCACCTTCCTGTCTCTCCCACAGTCGTGCTTTCCTTTCCCTTGGGGCTGCCATTGACGGTTCACAGGGGGACTCTCAGGGCCCTTCATCGCGGGCCCTCTCCCAGCAGATCTTCCTCTCCCCTCCCAGCTGCTCCTGCCTGAGCTCCCGTGGTGGCCGGGCAGCCTGTGACCGGGTCCTGGGACTGCCTGTCATTTGAATTGTCACCCTTTAAGTTCCCATTTTAGTGAATTAATTTTAGTTGTGGCTGGAAACCTGGAGTAGTCCATTTTTATTTCCTTTAACTTCACAATCTCTGTTCCCCCCTTTTCTACAAATTCTATAAATTATCTGACCAACTCTCCTCTGATGGTGACTCTCTCTGACTCAAAGCTTCATTTCGAGTAAGTTATCTCATTTCACCCTGAGCAGCCCCGCGGGAGGTATTCTTATCTGCATTTTGCACGTGATGACACTGGAACTGAAGCGACGGCAGGTGATGTGGTTGCTGGGAGCCAAGGCGGTGACCTGGGAGCAGCTCACAGAGGCAGGTTTCCAGGGGAGGCTCAGCCCGCTCCACCCGCACACCGGGCGCTTGCTTAGGGCCCACACCGGGCACCTTGCTTAGGGCCCACACCGGGCACCTTGCTTAGGGCCCACACGGGGCACCTTGCTTAGGGCCCACACAGGCACCTTGCTTAGGGCCCACACTGGGCACCTTGCTTAGGGCCCACACCGGGCACCTTGCTTAGGGCCAATGTTGCTGTTGGAGACCCACAAAAATATGTGTTCCCTTTAAACTCGAATAGGAAAAAATGAACTTTTAGGACTAAGCGTTACATTTTTTATACCAATGCCACTATGAAAAATCAACTTTTAATAATTGGGGAGAGAAGGGACCATGAAGGCAAAGCACCCAGGCTGACGAAGGTCACACCTGCGGCCCATCAAGGCCTAAGAGTGATGCCTGTTGGTCCCCAGACTGTCGCTCTCCCACCGGACCCTGCCCTGCTCCCTGGGCTCGGGCTCCGCTGCCTCTACAGGGCTGCCCCTCCTCCAGCCCTCACGCTCCTTCCCTGGCAGTCCTGCCCAGTGCGGTGTGACCCCTGGGCTGGCCAGATGTGGTGGCTGCTCTTGCTCCTGCCTCTCCTGCCCTACAAAGAGTCACGGAGTCAAAGTAAATGCTCGAGGACACCCAGGACTCTCTCTCTCTGCCTCTGCCTCTGCCTCTGTCCCTATCTCTACCTCCGTTTCTCCCTCTGTCTTTATCTCTGTCTCTTTCTTTCTCTTACTCTCTTGGCTTTTTAAGGTAGGAAATCGGGCTGCTCATCAATTAAAAGTTTAAAAACAAGCTTTCTTTGCCCGGTGTCATTACTGGGGAAGCAGTTCATGTCCCTGTAGAAAGATGCACATGAGACAGGGGGAAGGATGAAGGGAGGTTCTTTCCAGAGCAGGGTGATTTCAGGTACCCAGGGGACCCCCTTGTGAGGGCGTGGGGACCATTCAGAGGGAGGCCTGGGCAGAGAGAGCGATGGGACCTTCGTGGAAAGAGGCCCTGCAGAGGGTGCCCAGGGAGCCGGGCAGAGCCTGCTGGAGCTGCACCGGTCACTCTGGATTGGGGGCAGGGGCCGTGGTGTGGTCTTAGCCCAGGCGCCAAGGGCAGGCTGGTGAGTAGCATTGGGCTACTCCACACCCTCTGGGATATACATGCACAGGGATGCGATCCTGTTCATGCCAGTTGGCAATATTGACACCGACGTTCAACGAGGTTTTTTCCCCAGGGCCTTTCTGGGCATCCTGGCACTGCCCAGCCTTGAGCCAGGCATGTCCCTCCACCTCCGGGACATGGCGGCACCGTGACGGAGGGGCTTGCCATGACCCTGTCCCTCTATCCAGCTCCCTGCAGCCCTGAGGTCACTCTCCTGGCCTCAGAAGAAACAACCTTCCTTTGTTCACCCGCCTCTGCCACTTGTGCTGGCTCTGCCCTCTGCCAGCCCCCACCTGTTGGCCTAGCAGCTGCTATTGAAATGCTCAGAGATGCACCGGGGACCGCTGTGCCTGCGGGTCCTGCCAGCTGAGGGCACCCCCCACGCAGGTCCTCTCTGCTGGGCAGGCGGTGGGTAGCTGCCCCAGGGTCACCACAGGGGCACCGGGAGAGAATAATGCCCCACAGTTCTGGGGCCGCCTCCACAGAGCCACCCGGGCTGGAAGCTCTGTTGTAGAGCTCTCCCCAGCGGGGGCTGGGACTGCAGCGCGTTACACTTCACTGGCACTTTCAAGTCGGTTTCCTGCCTTCATTCAAGAGCCACCCCCCTCTGACAGGGACATACAGTGAAGCTCAGAAAAGCAACTTGACACGTGAGACGCACACAGGCAGGCGTAGGAGGTGGGCAAGACTGGGACGAGGTCTCTGGTAACCTTGGGTGCACTGTTGGTGCCGCAGAAACTTGGTCATCAGGCTTTTAGTGGGGCTCAGGAGGGAGTGATGCTGAGGATGCTGGGACTGCATGTCACCAAAGAGAAGAAACTGTGACATTAACCCTACGTTACCCGTACCTCTCTGCCCTACACACACCCACACACGTGCACAGGCACTCACACATACAGGCACATATACAGGCATGGACACATACACACATGCGCACAGGCACTCACACATGCGCACAGGCACTCACACATCCACACATGTGCACATGCATACAGGCATGGACATATACAGGCCCTCACACATACACACATGTGCACATGCATACAGGCATGGACACATACAGGCACTCACACATACACACATGTGCACGCGCACACAGACATGGACACATATGTGCGCACAGGCATATGCACACATGCACACACATGGGAACACACACCCATACGCCCCTTACCACTTCCTTGCATTTCTCAGTGACAGACTGTGAGCCGAGGTTCAAGGCAGAGCAGTGCTCTCTTGGAGTCTAGTTTGGTAGGGAGCACAGCAGGCAGGTCTATGGGGTCTACTGGCCCCCCTCTACCCCCAGAGATAACGTTACCCGTACCTCTCTGCCCTACACACACCCACACACATGTGCACAGGCACTCACACACATTCACATATATACAGGCATGGACACATACACACAGGCAATAACACATACACACATGTGCACACACATAGAGACATGGACACATACGTGTGCACGGGCATACGCACACATGCACACACACACACATGGGAATGCACACCCATATGCCCATTACCACTTATTTGCATTTCTCAGTGACAGACTGTGAGCCCAGGTTCAAGGCAGAGCAGTGCGCTCTTGGAGTCTAGTTTGGTCGGGAGCACAGCAGGCAGGTCTATGGGACCTACTGACCCCCCTCTACCCCTAGAGGTAATGGAAGCAATGGAGGAACTGCTGCCTACAGCGTCATTGGCCTTAGGTATGCTTTTCAACTTTTCTCTCACCATCATTTCCCAGGCACCAGCCCACCTCTTCACCTCAGTCTGGGATGTCCGCAGTGTGCCCGGCTGTCGGCGCTGCGTTCTCAAAGCCCCTCTGTCTGGTCTCACCTGAGCCAGACCCCTCAGCCGCGTGGCAGACAAGGGCACGCAGACAGGTTGGGGGGTTCAGCGAGGTAGTTTGGGTTATTTTAGGGTGGGGCCCAGCATTGCTTCTCCCTTGCATTCCCTCCTTGAACCCACCCCAAGTCTGTTCACAAAGACGCGATCTATTAATGAGGCTGTTAATAAGTCGGCCTTCCCTCTGACAGGGAGCCTTGCAGCACACTCGGGTTCCAGGAGTTAAATTCTGGGGCACTTTCCAGATTTGACCCTACACACCCTTCTTCGCTCCCAGCCTATCACATGACAGGGGTCCTTTCATAAGCCCCAAGTTTCCAGTGACCCCGTGGGTAGCAGGTGACACAAGCCAGGAGCCTGCAGCTCTCTGTCCACTTCTGGGGCACGCAGTGCAGAGGGCCGCCTTCGACCCCACATCCAGGCTGGTGCCCTTGGAGTGTAATCCAGTGAGCGCCTCCTGGGAGCAAGGGCTGCATAGGAGACCCGGGGGACACAGACTGTGCCTTCACAGGGCCTCCAGCCTCCTGCGGGTGGGAGCAAAACCAAGAACATCGGAGGCAAAGTGGTGCAAACACCATTCTCAGCCACTTGTCCTCCAGGCCAGTGGCCACACCTGGCTCGTTCGTCCCCTCGGGAATGAAGGGACCTCTAGAAGAACGGCTTCCCTCCGGGGGTCCCCACTCCACAAAAACGGTGTCACAGCTACAGATTTCCACGGCAGTTATTTTAATCAGAAATGACGTTTCTACAAAATAAATTCTTGGATAAAGACTGAAAATATAGGCGACAGAAGCCCCTCTGACACGGTTGTGTGGGAGTGAGCGGCCTGGTGCCCGCAGTCACCTCTGGACACTGAGGGTTTCATGGCACCATGTTTGCAAGCTCCTGCTGGCACCTTCTGGAACGGTTGCCTGAGGCCCCGTCGCTCTGTTCTGCTGCCCAAGATGGTGCTCTGGGGCTTGGATCTCAAGGACCCTTCGTACTGGACATTTCCATCCTGTGACGCCATCGAGCACTCTCATTGGGTGAAGTGTGTGCCGTAGCCAGATCACGATGCGCACCCCACTGTCAACCTTTACCAGTTAATCCCATGAGAAAAACTCTGACCAAACTTCGGGAACCCTATGGCCTAGGAAGACAAGCTGAAAAGTTGGAAGGGAAACTGGATGGAAGATTTTATTATGAAACCATCTCCCCACAAATGCTTACTAT
The DNA here is from genome assembly GCF_000412655.1 of Myotis brandtii. Classification (NCBI taxonomy): domain Eukaryota; kingdom Metazoa; phylum Chordata; class Mammalia; order Chiroptera; family Vespertilionidae; genus Myotis; species Myotis brandtii. The sequence continues at coordinate 50,458 of NW_005356798.1, read as the reverse complement.
CCACCATATACCTCCCTGGTTCGTCAGTAGAAACGCAGAGTGTTACAGTGTGTCCCCTGTCCTCTGTCCTGGGAGTGGGGGAGGAGACCTCGGACCAGGGACCCTTGCCCTCAAAGCATCGCTGGGCTCTTGGGCACCGAGGCGCACACCATGGCAGGGATCAAAAGCATCCAGTCCTCCTGGTGGGAAATTTCCTGTCGAATGATTTCAGCTTCCAGATTGAAATGCCTGAGTCTTGTGATTATTCACTGAAAGAGCTAAAGAGATATCCCCGTGTTTAAAGAACAAGTTCAGATAATGTAACCCCCAACTGTAAGCCGAGACCTAATGCTGGCTGACACTGATGGCTCATATGAAGTGTGGTGGGTTTCTCCTCAGCCAGATGGAGTTTTATCTTGTTGAGCTGAGAGTCTGTGCTGAAGAAGCAGACAGTGACCAGGGCTGCTGTGGAGAATGTCATAATCCCAGGGAATGACTAAGTAGGGCAAGTGGCAAGGATGTAAAAATAGGACAAACTGTGGGCATGCACGGGCACCCGCTCTGGACGGGGCTGGGCTGGCCTGTCACAGGTGCCAGGAAATGTGAGCTGGGCCGTCCCTGGCCGCCAGCCATCCCTGTCCCTGTCCCTGTCCCTGTGAGCTGGGTCTGCAGGCCACGCCTCTGCCTCAGGACTCAGGATTCTGTTGTGAATGGCAGGGCTGTGACTTGAGCCCAAGTGGTCCAACCCCTTGGCCATCTCTTAGCCCCTGCCCACCCCACTTTCAGGTGGGCAGGAAATGGGGAGTTCAATGTGGAGCAGTTTCCTTTCACAGGAGGAGTGAGGGCCACGCCTCTGCCTCAGGACTCAGGATTCGGTTGTGAATGGCAGGGCTGTGACTTGAGCCCAAGTGGTCCAACCCCTTGGCCATCTCTTAGCCCCTGCCCACCCCCCTTTCAGGTGGGCAGGAAATGGGGAGTTCAACGTGGAGCAGTTTCCTTTCACAGGAGGAGTGAAAGAACATTGGCTCCATGGGCGTTTTAACTCCTTCCATTCACACCAGGCTTTGGTGATCACCTCCAGGCCATTGCCTATTAAGAATAGTGGAGCTTCTGAAAGACCTTCTAAAACAGTGGTTCTCAACCTTCCTAATGCCGTGACCCTTTAATACAGCTCCTCATGTTGTGGTGACCCCCAACCATAAAATTATTTTCATTGCTACTTCATAACTGTAATTTTGCT
>NW_005356798.1:36011-49176 GCF_000412655.1 Myotis brandtii | reverse complement strand
CATAATTAAAGCATAGTGATTAATCACAAAAACAATATGTAATTATATATGTGTTTTCCGATGGTCTTCCAGGGGTCCTCAAACTTTTTAAACAGGGGGCCAGTTCACTGTCCCTCAGACCGTTGGAGGGCCGGACTATAGTTTTAAAAAAAACTATGAACAAATTCCTATGCACACTGCACATATCTTATTTTGAAGTAAAAAAACAAAACGGGAACAAATACAATATTTGTATTTGCATGTGGCCCACGGGCCGTAGTTTGAGGACCCCTGGGCGACCCCTGTGAAAGGGTCATTCGACCCCCAAAGGGGTTGCGACCCACAGGTTGAGAACCGCTGTTTTAGAACATGTTATTTTAAAGCAACTCATTTGTGTGAAAAGGTGTTGGTCTCTCACTGAGAAAACAAACGATGCTGAGAAAGTCCAAGCCCGTCTTTAAGACATTGTGGTCCAAGGCAGATGAGATCCATGGTTTCCTTCGGAGTCCAGGGGCCCTTGAGGCTGCTCCCCGCTCAGGGCGCTCCTAGGCCACTCGTTTCCTCACTTGATCTCTGCCCCCACCTCCAGGACATTCCCTTCTGAGGTCCCACTGCCCCGAGCCATGGTTATCTGAGTTCCTTGGCCTTAGTTCATGGTGTGTTTACTGAGCCAACAGCCTCCAGTACTGCTGCAAAACGCTGCCCAGATCCCCTCCAGCCTCCCTGGGCCAGACCCAGGCTATGGCCACTTGGATTGGCCACTTGTCCTCTTCTGGGACTTGATGACCTAGAGCTCTGGATTTCCTGGTCAGTCCCTCTGTAACAGGGCCACACCCATCCGTGGGGTTGCCTGGAGAAGTCCCAGGGGCTGGGGCCACAGCCCTCACCTGCAGAGATGGCCCGGACCCTGCATAGGCTTTAGGTCAGAGGCAGACTCACCCAGGCTGCCTTGCCAGCTGCTGTCAGCTCCAGCACTAACCAGTGAGGGTGGCCTCAGGATAGTGACCACCCACATTGGCCTCTGCGACCCTGGGGTCCTAGAGCCTCATGGGGGTTCAGGCTGCAGTGGGCCCAGGTGCAGCTGGACTCTAACCCGCAGCAGGTGGGCGCGGACCTGGACAGTGTCCTGTGTTCTAACGTCACATGGGTTGAAAGCACAGGTTTCAGGTATGACAGACCTGTGTTCAAGGTGCACATAAGCCACTGGGTCCCTGAGCTTCCGGCCCTTAAATGCAAAGGTGTAGAAGGCCCAGGCCTCGCTGGGGAAGCACTCAGCAAATGTTAGCCTGAGAGGAAAGAGAGAGACCCAGGTACACAGACTTACATGGGGGCCTGCAACACAGGCCAAATTCAGCCTGCAACCTCCTTTTGTAAATAAAGTTTTATTGGACACAGTTGTACCCATTGTTTATGTGTCTATGACTACTTTGGTGTAAGAAAGGCAGAGTTGTCACAAAGAACTTATGTCCCACAATGCCTAAAGTATTTACTATGTGCCCTTTATGAAAAACGTTTGCTGACTCCCTAGCCAGTTTGGCTCATTGGTTAGAGTGACGGCCCGCAGAATGTAGGGTCACAGGTTTGATTCCAGTCCAGGGCATGTACCTCAGTTGCAGGCTTAATTCCCAGTCCTAGGTTGGAGCACGCGCAGGAGGCAACCAATCGATGTGTCTCTCTCACATCAATGTTTCTCTCTGCCTCTCCCTCTCCCTTCCACTCTCCCTAAAAATCAATGGGAAAAATACCCTCCGGTGAGGATTAACAACAACAAAAAAAGTTTGCCAACTTCTGACTTAAACCAACAGGAGAATTCTCATGGTTCCACTTCTAGGCCTGAGCCCACCTGGCCCCATTGCACCTCTCTTTGGGGACACCATGGCTTCACCAATGGACAAAAAGCCATGGAAAAGACCCGCAGCCAAGGTCAGGGACCCGGCAGCAGGCAGGGAGGCCCACTTGGGTCCGGCCGGGCACGGGTGATGCGACTTGGTTCCCATGACTCGATCTTTCCAGGCGGCCAAAGGGGCGGGTCCTCCTTGTAGTCTCTCTCTTGCCCTCCTGTCACTCCCTCTGTAACACAGGCACATGGGGCCCCACTGCTGACAGCAGAGAGCCCTCACCTCAGCCAGCACTCGTGGGACAGGCTCTCCCTGGCCTTCAGCTAGAGAGCCAGCCCGCTCACCGAGCCTTCAAAGGGTCCAGGGTCCAGGCAAGGGGATACCCCACCCGCGTGGCACTGTCAGGCCAGGGCACTGCACCTACCACTGGGCCCTCCCCCCTCTTCTCGGGTTTGGAGGTGGAGACTCACAGGGAGCGGTGTGGCCGATTTGACCAGTTACAAAATGGTGGGCCCTGAGTTCGACCCTGCATCTGTGCCCTGGCCTTGGCCTCTGCCCCGGCACCAGCAAGCCTGTGGCCCAGGAGTCACAGTCCATGCACACCTATTGAGCACCAACTGCGTGTCAGCCCTGGGTGAGGTCCCGAAGGGGAGCTCACAGTCTGGTGGGATGGACAGGTGGACACGAGATACGTGGGTATAAGGCGCAGCTGTCAGATGGTGCTAATCAAGTGAGGGAGACAGAGAGGGCCACGGGGTGCGAGGGGTCCCATTTACAGAGCACGGCCACAGAAGTCTCCATTCGGGGAGGTGATGTTTTAGAAAAACCTAAAGAAACACAGGGCTGTCTGAGAGAAGACAGGGGAGGCAGAGAGCATAGCAAGTGCCCAGGCCCTGAGTCAGGAAGAGGCCTGGCCGGATCGGGAACAGCCAAGAGGCCGTGCGGCTGGGGGAGAAGGGGGGGAAGTGGAAACTAGAAGGTGAAGTCAGACAAGTGAGGTGGCAGAGAGTCCGTTCACCTGTTGGAGCTGCTGGGATTCCATCCTCCTCCTGCGTGTGGGTCCTCCACGCCCTGTTCATGACCTCTAGGAGGCTCTGACCCGGAGAGAGGAGCCCTCAGCATCTCAGCTAATCTCTAGCAAAGGGCTGTGAACTGGGCCCTGGGCCAGCATGCCTTGTGGTGGGAGCAGAGGGAGAAGGAAGAGATGGTGGAGGACTCCTGAGGGAGGAGCACCTGAGCGATGCCTTAGTTGTGGGTATGGGGACACACACACACACACACACACACACACACACACACACACGGAGGCGCCCCAATGTCAGTGCCCTTAGAGAGCCAGCCTTCAGTCCCAGCTCAGCTGTGCCCTTCAGGCCCACGTGGGGGTCTCCACATGCTGGGGGTGGGGGGTGCATGGGTGCCTGCCCTGAGCCCTGGCTGAGGACAGCCCTTTGCCTCACAGGCAGCCGCCAGGCTTGACTGTGTCCAAGTGCAAGGGAGTTGTATTTCTTCCCTCCCCTTCGTTCCGCGGATGGAAATGGCTCTCCCGCAGGCCTGCCTCTGATAAGGCCCAGGAGTGACGACGGCAGAGCTAAACCTCTTATCAGGCAGCTGCAGGGGACGCGGGGCCGGGCTGGCAGGTCGGGTGCTGATAAGGTGGCCCTGGGCCCGGCCACTCAGCTGATTTCTGAGGCCCGCACCTGGAGCCCAACCCTCAGAATAGGGACCGCGAGGCAGGGAGATTTCCTGCCTTGGACACCAAGGCAGGCTTCTGGTGGCCACAGGCAGTAGGACTGCGGGAGCCATTGGGGACAACGGTTTGGCAAGGAGGTTGATGGGGCAGCGGTCTCTACAGGGGCCTTCAGGCGGAGAGCAGGCGGGGGAGCTGAGCCTCCCACGGTGCATCAGGACTCCGAGTGGGATCTGAACCCGCTCAGGTTCCCGGGGAGGCACCCACTGCGTTCTATGGGCAGGACACTGCGACTGGGAAATGGAAGGGCTTCTGATGTGTGACCAGGTTTGAAGCCAGGTTTGCTGGCCCCTTGGCTGCCTTCCTCCCTCCTGGGAGCTCTGATTGGAAGGAGAGTAAAGAACTGGTCCCCCAGCCTCCACCCCGCATGCCACGCACACCCTATTTAAAGGCAGAAATCCTACCTTCAAAAGTTAGCTCCTTCTCCTTTAGGCTTGGGTCACTGTAAACTTCCTACCCTTAGGTTGGGGCAGACTGGGTTAGCTGGCTGTTTTTGAGCCTAGTTATCCAATCTGTAAAATGGGCCTCTCTGACCTTAGTTATCTAATCTGTAAAATGGGCTGTTCATCCCGGTTTCACAGAGCTGTGCCCAATGCACCCCAGAAACCACAGGTGGAGGGCACATCACCGCTGGCCACCAGGACGCCATCACCAGCTCAGCCTCACCCTGGGTGGCAGGGCAGGGCTGGGCCGCAGTGGGCAGCAGTGGGCCCTTGGGTTCAGGTGTGGGTTTGTCCTCACTCTGTCCTGGGCAAGGCATGCTGTCTCCGAGCCTGAATCTTCTCCTGCATAAAGAGGGGTGGAAGTACCTGCCTGGGATTTCACCTGATGAGAGGCACCACAGACCGTCTGGGTGGCAGGGCAGGGCTGGGCCGCAGTGGGCAGCAGCGGGCCCTTGGGTTCAGGTGTGGATTTGTCCTCACTCTGTCCTTGGCAAGGGATGCTGTCTCTGAGCCTGAATCTTCTCCTGCATAAAGAGGGGTGGACGTACCTGCTGGCAGGGCTGCCTGGGATTTCAGCTGATGAGAGGCACCACAGACCGTGTTGTCCCACGGGAGCAGGTTTTGCTGAGAAGCATCATCAGTGTGATAAGGTGCAGGGAAGCCCCAGCATGGAGCAGACCCATGAAAAGCAGCCAGCATGAGCCCAGTGACACCTGGCTGCCCTCCGCCCAGCCTCTTGTGCACACAGATGCGTACAGAGGCCACGGGCCTCCAGACAGCAACCTTCCCACAGGGCAGGGCGGGCAGGGCCGCAGGGCACCCTGCCAGTGGCTGGAACCTTTCCTGGAAGGTGCTGCCACCCAGAGGTGCCACAGGATGGTGCCGGGAGGGCCCAGAACTTGCGGGGAAAGCTGGCGGCATGCCAGGACAGCATCTCCTACTCAAACCCCCAACAGCATCATGCAGGCGGTCTGCCCTGAGATGGAGACTGATCTCCAGGCCTGGGGTTGCAACTGCTTTCCTGGAAGGTGCTGCCACCCAGAGGTGCCACAGGATGGTGCCAGGGAGGGCCCAGAACTTGCGGGAAAAGCTGGCAGCATGCCAGGACAGCATCTCCTACTCAAACCTCCAACAGCATCATGCAGGAGGTCTGCCCTGAGATGGAGACTGATCTCCAGGCCTGGGGTTGCAACTGAAATATTGAGAAATGTGACTCTCCCAGGCACCAAGGCTGGCAAATGCGGAAGCCAGAGAAAGGGCCGACTGAGGGCGGGCAAGAGACCAGCCAGGGGGCTGCTCAGGTGAGCTGGTGCCTGGGGAAGGCAGAAGGGGCTTCTCACATCCCTTCCCTGAAATCAGTAAGCGCGTCCCTGAGTCATTAGAGTCACGGGATAGCGCATGTAACACCCTCTGCAGTGTGGGAGGTCAGCACCGGAGGTGGTTTTGACCGCAACTGAAATATCGAGAAATGTGACTCTCCCAGGCACCAAGGCTGGCAAATGCGGAAGCCAGAGAAAGGGCCGACTGAGGGCGGGCAAGAGACCAGCCAGGGGGCTGCTCAGGTGAGCTGGTGCCTGGGGAAGGCAGAAGGGGCTTCTCACATCCCTTCCCTGAAATCAGTAAGCGTGTCGCTGAGTCATTAGAGTCACGGGATGGCGCATGTAACGCCCTCTGCAGTGTGGGAGGTAAGCACCGGAGGTGGTTTTGACCACCTAGCCGTCCTAGCGCCTAGTAGGTGCTCAGGTGCATTGGTCTAGCGATGACTGCAGGTGTCTGGATGACTTCTCTGCTGCATTTTACTGAACTGAGGGAGCTTTCACTCAGTAAGCTTTTGATGACTACCTACTATGTGCCGGACACACTGCAAAATGCTGGGACATCGGGAGGAAGACGCCCTGCCTTTCCTGCAATGACAGGAGTCCGCTCTGACATGTTTGATGAGTCTGTCCCAGTGACAGGAGGTCACTCCCCCTGGAAGGGCAGAACAAACACCCTCTGTGGGTGGAGCTGGGCCCGTGTGGGTTGATGTGTGTGCATCCACCAGACAGGCCAGGAGTGGGCATTTCAGGCCAAGAGAACGGCATGAGCCAGCACCGGGGAATGGGAAACAGAGGGAGTCCATGTGACCTACATGGGTGTGACCCTCATGGGGCTCCTGTGGGGCAGGTGGGATGGGAACTTGTGAGATGACAGTGTGAGACTCAGGCTGGCTTTGGCTCATGACCGGAAGTGCTGTCCTCTGGGTGTGTCCCTACCGGGAAACTCCCAGTCTATCTGGTGAGTTGATGAAAGGACTGAACAGTCTATAAAGTTGGCATGTAATTTTTAGGACATATTTATACTTTAAAAAAAGTGTTGTTTATCTCAAACTCAGATATAACTGGGTTCCTGCACTTTATCTGGTAGCACTAGGAAGAGGGGCCCTGGGCATGGGTGTTTTTTAAAGGGTCCCAGGTGATGCGAATGTACAGCTGGAGCTGAGAGCCATGAGCAAGAGGCTCCTGCTGCTGTAGCCGGCCCACCTCCCTGAGTCCCAGGCCAGGCCCCCACTGAAAAACTTCTGCGTAGATGGAGCATTGCTAGTCTCCAAAAGCGTGACTCCCTTCTCACTCATCCCTTCCACCCATCTCACAGATGTCTCCCACAATGGTTGAAAACCGACTTTTACATAAATTTGAGAATCTGAAACATAGTAATTTTTAAATAATTTGAAAATTACTTTAAATAATGTAAGTGTGGAAGTGATTTAATAACTGAATATATTTAAATACAAAATAATACATCATTATTCACAACCCTTCTTTCACTCCCATCATACTGATGTCTCTTTCATCAACTTGTAATTATACTCTTGCCAGAACCTCAAATTCTCTAAACCTCAAGACTCCCAGCCTTACCAGGGTGCCTTCCTGGAGCCCCGACCTCACACCATACCTCCCTCTCCATGTCCACTATCCTCAGTTCTGTTGGTCTCTCATTCTTGGTAGCTCTCAAATGTTTTTTTAACCTTGGGAGAGAGAAGCCTTCCTTCCCTTCATCCCTGAATTACTTCAGAATTTCTGAAGAATCCTTTTTTTCCCCTGTAATCTCTCACCTGCTCACTTCCCACAGAAGACCCAGCTTCTCTAACCTGATCTTTAAGACTCTTCATTGCCCATTATTCATCAAGCAGATAAATAGTAAAGTTTATTAATGATATTGAATGTGGTAGTGATGGTAGGAGAAGTAATAAGACAAGGAAAAGGAAGAGGGGGAAATAAACTCAATATAGCTACTGGATTTAGCTATTCTTTTTTTTTTCTTCCTTTAACTAAAACTGTAGCTTTTATATTTCCCAAAACACAATTCAAAATAGTTCTCTGAAAGGTGTAAAATTAAAAGAAAACCTGCATTTGTTGTAATATAAAAGCATCCATACTAAAAATAAGCTTATTTGAAATCTGTTAGACTATCGGGTTTATCTGGGAGACCTTAATCCTGATACTAAAATGGACCCAGCCCTACAGCTGGCAAATGTCTGTTTGTTTACTCTGTTTTCACTCTGTTGCTTGACCTGCTTAAGAAATTAGACACCCGTCTGACAGAATAGAAAAGCGTGTTTGTCCTTACCCTCCTGCCCCTAAAATTGTGTGTGAGATTTCAGACCTGCTCTTGAAGTGCTGAGATCACCGATGAGGAAGGTGGGCAAAGCCTCCTGGGTATAGTGACTGCACTGAAACCTCGGGAGTGAGCCAGTTCAACACCCTGCTGGTCCCTAAACACCCACCAGCTGCCCAGCTTCAACCACGCCCCCGCAAAACTCTAAGGTGAAACAAGTCGGCCTTTGTTGGCTTTTTCTGATTAGTCTCCAGGGCATTTGTCCCCTTCTATGAAAGAAGCATTTACTTTAGATGGCAGTTGATTTGTATCAAGGGGTTTCAAACTGACAGAGGAAGAGTTATGAATGTGTTCATGGTGCCTTTGCTTTTGAAATATTAATGTGGGGAAGTATCCCTCACAAGACCTGAACTGGGGCTGGGGCTGGGGGTGGGGAGATGGAGCAGCAGTGTGCCTGGTGACGTTGGGACATGGGTGTCATAGAGAAGCCGCTGTCAGGAAAACAGGGAAGGGTGGGGTCAGGGGTGCTGGGGCAGAGAGTGAAGAGAAATGGCTTTTCCTCCCCACGCTCAGAGGCAGCACAGGCCTGGCGCCAGGGTCAGGCCACTTCCTGGCTCTGTTGTCTGAGGCAAGATGAGGTGAATCTGTGATTTCCTGACGCTCCATCCCTGTCCTGACACCCAGAGAACAGAGGAGGCTAACAGCACAGAGGGGTGCTCAGGAAGCCCCATGCCCCACCCTTGAGCAAGCACTTCCCGCTCCCCAAGTCCCAGGAACGGGCCTCAGGCCTCTCCCCACCAGAGGCCCTGTGTGAGGAAAGGGGGTGGTGACAGTGGTGTGTGCAGTGTGTGTGGTGTGTGGTGAGTGGTGTGTGGTGATGTTGGTATGTGTAGTGTATGTGTGTGGTGTGTGGCGTGTGGTATGTGCTGTGTGCTGTGTGGTGTGTGGTGTGTGGCGTGTGGTATGTGGTGTGTGGTGTGTATGTGTGTGGTGCGTGGTGAGTGGTGTGTGGTGATGTTGGTATGTGTAGTGTATGTGTGTGGTGTGTGACATGTGGTGTGTGACATGTGGTGTGTGGTGTGTGGTATGTATGTATGTGGTATGTGGTGTGTGGTGACGGTGGTGTGTGTAGTGTATGTGTGTGGTGTGTGTTGTGTATGTGTGTTGTGTATGTGTGTGGTGTAGGGTGTGGAGTATGGTGTATGGTGTGTGGTGTGGGGGGGGTGTGGGGTGCCAGGACTCACACTGTCTCTGTCACAGCCCAGGCTCCCTGAGCCGCACGGCAGGATCCCCCTGGAGCGTGTTAAGACGATTTCCGTAAAGAGCAGTTGATTGATGTGCATTTGCCCTTCTTGTCACCACCCCCCCCAAGCAATATACCCCCAATATTTAAATCAAAATGCCCCCTCTCTTTGCTAGCACCCTTTTCAAACACGACTCCAACAGCAAAACCAAGTCACAGCAGTACCTCACAGTGTCAGCACTCACGTGTGCGTGTGAACTCCTGCTGCTCTGTCTCTGTGCATCCTCCCATGTCATCCTCACAGCCGCCCCGGGGTGGGCCCCTCGGGTCCCCTGCACAGGTAGGAACAGTGAGGCTCAGCACCCCGCCCATCCCTGTGGCCCCTCTCTGGCTCCCTCTCCGGTGGCTCTCCTCCCTGCCAGGACCCTTCCCCGGTCGGTCCCTCCTAAACTGGAGGTGCTGTTGTCTCTGGGTCACGGCCTCCCCTGGGCACGCCCTGCGGGCACGCCCTGCTGCTGTGTCTTTAGGATGCACACTCAGTGCCTCCCTGGGCTCCCCGGAGGCTCCGCACCCTCCTCCGCTGCCCTCACCACCTCGCTGGCTTCCCAGCAGGACACAGGGCTCTGCAGAGCCTGCCTGTCAAACTTGGGAAGGAAGGAGAAAACACTTTCCGCCTCCTGTTTGCCAACTGATGAGCCTTCTGGAAATCCAATAACAGAGCATGGCTAATTAAATCATCATTATTTACACGTGCAGCCTGATCGAGGACAGTTAGTCATGTAATTAGGTACCTAATGGTGCTGAAAATGCAATTATATGATTGTTTAAGTGAATTCCCTCCTCCAGAGAAGTGGTCAGGATTAACCCACATGATCCCGCTGGAGAGCAGGGACCACAGAAGGCATGTCAGTGTGACCCTGGCTACACGGAGGTCGAGTGGTGTGCACTTGAATCACATGTATGAGCACACGTGCACACACATGCATAGGCTTGTATGCATGCACACATGCACGCACACATGCAACACACACATGATGTCAGCTTTACCTCTGTGTCCTCGGGACTCTAAGTAAACCTGCTATATATGGGGCTTGATGAGTGAGAGCCATTGATATGCCTGGGAGCTCGGTGTACATCTGAGGCGTGACCATCTAATGGATGACTTGAAAAGTCATGAGGCGGTGATTTATTTAACTTGAGAGATGCAGGTGTCTAGAAAAGAATAATGATAAAAGAGTTAATTGGGACATGCCAGAGGGCTTTTATTCCGCATCACTAGTTCACTCCCCTAGCATTGTGTCAGGTGTTGAGGCGTAAAACTCAGTCCTTGTCCTCTAGTAGCTCAGAAATTAGTGTGCAAACCATTTTAACGGTGATTTGAACTAGTTGCTCAGCAACCTGTAGCCGCAGGCTGAATCTAGCCTTTGGCCTGTTTTGGTACAGTCAACTAGCTAAGAATGTTTTTTACATTTTTAAAGGGTTGTATAAAACAAACAAACAGTTAAAGAAGAATATACTAGTACAGCAGAGACCGTATGTGGCCTGTAAGGCCTAAATTATTTGTGAAAAATCTTGCCGCTCCTGAAAGAATATTGGAAGAACCTTTGCACAAGTCAGGGAAGGCTTCTTGGAGGAGGTGAGGTCACTGGAAATCGATGGCTGATCAGGAGTTTGCAAAGGCCCAGAGTCCCTGTGGCAGGGCCTCCTCCATATGCCACTGCTCCCCAGGAGCGTCCTTCCGGCTGCCCCAACATGAGAAACAACACCAGACCAGCTTAGAGGAGGCCTGAAATGACAGCTATGAGAGTCCTGAGGCTCTGGAACTTGGACTAGATCTTTAGCAGAAGGACCAACAGCCCTGCGGCCAGAAGTGGCTGCCCTGCCCCTAAACACCGAGGCAGTGGGAAGGGACAGACAACTCACATGTCAGGTGCCTGGAGGCCTCGATGTCAGTGACTTTAGCCCTGGAATCAGCAGGTGGCTTGTTCTGTGAACTGAATGGGGTGGGAGAGAAGAGCACACGGACAGCTCCCAGGCCTCTGACTCACAGACTCCCGGACACCTGCCTATCGCACCTTCCAGTCACCCCCTGCCCAGGCCTCCCCTGAACAGCGTAGCTCAGCCCCAGCCGACCCCGGCTCCCAGCTCCCTAAAACCTCCGCCCATTGGGACCCCAGATCACGTCCCCAGCCCTGGCACACCCTCTGCTGGCGGGGGGAGCCTGGCTCCCTGAGGACATGCTGACCTCCTCTCCCAACTCCAGTGCCACTGGGCACAGAATAGACAGTGGCCACTTCCCAGGCTCTATTCCTCCCTCCTCCTAAAGGAGGCTTCCTTCAAACACTCATTGTGTCCCCCTCCTCCTTCCGTCATCATCTGCTCTGTCTCTCTCGAATCTCCCTCCATCACCATGCTGGGCTATCAATACACAGGGTTCTTCTCTCAGTTCCGCCCTCCGCATCGGCCACCAGCGCCTGCAGACACACACTGGAATGGGGCATCGCCTGTGCCTTCCAGCCTCATCTCACCCGTCCCCCTCTCTGAGCAGTTCCAGCATTTCTAGCCCACACCCTGTGGATTCCACATCTCCACTCCTGCAGTTCCGCACCCTGGGTGCCTCAAGTCCAGTGACCTGGCCACTTCCACGGACCCCACCCTGCATGTCCTCACTTCCTCCCTCACATCCCACAGTCCCTCGCCATGGTTCCTCATATGTCCTCAACTCTCAGCAATGCCTGGGAAATATATTCAAAACCCACCACTGTCCGGCCGGCTTGGCTCAGGGTTGAGTGTCAGCCTATGAACCTGGAGGTCACGGTTCCATTCCCCATCAGGGCATATGCCTGAGTTGCGAGCCAACCTGAAGTGTGGGGTGTGCAGGAGGCAGCTGATCAATGTTTCTCTCTCATCATTGATGTTTCTTTCTCTCTCTCTCTCTCTTTCTCTCTCTCTCTCTCTCTCTTCCCCCCCAACCCCCCCTTTCCCCCTTTAAAAAAAACCACACCACTTCTCATCTCTCCCTGGCTTTACCAGGACACCCCCAGCCGGTCCCCTTCGTCTGCACAGTGGCCAGAGCGTCTGTCACTATGTCAGCCAGCTCCTGCGCCTCCTCTGCTCAGGATCCTCCCGTGGCTGCCGTCTACCCAGAGCAGGGCTGAGCTGGCCGGTGCACCAGGGCCCCGGGATGGCTCTGCCACCTCCCCTGTGCCTGCCACACTCACTGGCCCTGGCTGCCTCATAAACACACTGGCCGCCCTCCAGGGCCTTTGCACTCGCGGCTCCCTTTTTCTGGAACACTCATCCCCAGACACCACATTCTTCCCTTCATGGCCACCTCCAGGTCTTGTCACACGCAGCTGCTTCTTCGTGACTGCAACCCCCACCCAGTCCCTGTGCTCTGTCTCAGCTCTGTCTACATGCCACGCAGCTCACTGGTTGCTTCTTATATAGTCTGTATCCCTTCCCTAGATTTCTTTTCTGCTATCTCCCCAGGGTGTGTGTGTGTGTGTGTGTGTGTGTGTGTGAGAGAGAGAGAGAGAGAGAGAGAGAGAGAGAGAGAGAAAAGAGAGAGAGAGTAGTTGAACTCACTTAACCATTTCTCCTCCTCTCCTCATGGCCCAGGCTTGGATGAGTAAACGCATCTCTCTCCTCCTGTGTACCGTCACTCAAACAGCTGACCGTGGCTGGAAACACACGCACTCACACTCGCGCACACACTCACTGACAGGCCCCACCTCAGTGCCGTGGTCACACACCCAACACGCCATCCAGCAAATCACCATTTTCTCTGCTCAGTGCTTCCCCACGCCCCTCTCTCCGAGCACCTGCATTCCGAGAAGGCATCGTGTCAGCTCATTTCACTGCAGAAGGAGCATTTGAAACAGTAGCAGGAGCAGGACTCCTCTGGGGTTTGCTGTAACGGGGAGCAGAGCGAGGAGAGGGACCAGGAGTTGGAGGGAGACAGGCGTGGGGGGAGGCCTTCCTTTCTTTAACTTGGGAGAACAGCTGTCAGGTCACCTGCCTGGGGGTGGGGGGTGACGATGATGCAGGAGAGAGGGGCAGCCTCAGTGGCGAGGTTCATGCGCTTAGAGAGGAGGGGGAGCCTCGTGCACAGAGGCCCGGCACAGGGCAGCGGGACAGTGAGAAGCTGTGCGGCTCCCCAGTGCTGTGGGTGCTCAGCTCGGCCCTGACGCCTGTTCCGGTGTCTTCCCGAATCGCTGCCCCTTTCCCTGGTCCTTCTTCCGCTCCAGGCCCCGCGTGACAGCCCAGCTCGCAGCCTCCTGCGCCTCTTCTCCACGCACAGTCGCCGGGGCCTTGT
>NW_005356798.1:22461-35861 GCF_000412655.1 Myotis brandtii | reverse complement strand
TGCTGTTCCTGTGCTTGCATCTCATGGGCTCCCAGCGTGACATGTCCTGCACCGGCAGTGACTCCACCCAAGTGTCCCCAGCGGACCTCCTCCCCTCCTAGTGAACTGCAGCCCCATCCTTCCTGCTCAGGACAAAACCTTGACGCTTCTCTTTGTGCACTTCACGCCTAATCCCCCTGCAACTCCTACTGGCCCCGCTTTCCAGATCACCCACACCTCAGCGCTCCGCACCGGCACCCCCGCAACCCCCGTCCCGCGCTGGCCTGGGTCACGCCACAGTCTCTCCCGTCTGCACCCAGACTGTCCTCTGCGCAGCAGTTGGCAGGACGCACCTCAGGCCCACAGCTCGCGCTGCTGCAGCCGGACCCCTGGCCTCCAGCCTGCAGAGCATGACGCGCTGACCGCCGTGCCCTCACCACGTCCTCCAGCCGCTGTGCCCTCAAGCCCCTCCTAGCACTTTGCCCCTCGCTGCTGTCGGCCACAGGGTCCTGGTTTGCCTGGAACCCAAGCCTGCACCCCCCACCCACCCCCCACCTCCCGGCTGGCTGACGCCTTCCCAGAAGGCTCCTCTTCCCGAGGTCTGGGGCTCATTCTCTCCCTGAGCTCAGCCTGCATTCGTCCTTTCGGCTGCGGTGACAAAATACTGTGGTCTGGGCGGCTTAAAGGACAGACATTTATTTCTCACAATTTTGGAAGCTGGGAAATCCCAGGTCAGAGCCCAGCAGCTTCATTGTCTGGGGAGGGCCTCCTGCCGGTGCACAGGGAGGGGGGGGAAGGGCGGGTCTTCTCACAGGTCCTCGCGGGCGGAAGCTGGGAAATCCCAGGTCAGAGCCCAGCAGCTTCGTTGTCTGGGGAGGGCCTCCTGCCGGTGCACAGGGAGCGGGGGAAGGGCGGGTCTTTTCACTGGTCCTCGCGGGTGGAAGGGCTGGGGGGCTCCAGAGCCGCTTCTAGGCCAGTCCGTTCTTGAGGACTCCACCCGCCTGCCGAGGGCCACCCAACTCCATCCCACTGGGGATTAGATTTCCGCCCGGGAACTGGGGAGGACACAAATGTTCGTTCTGCAGCACAGCCCAGAGCTGCCTCCTCCGAGAGGCCTCCCTGGCCCTCTGAAGAGCAAGCCCCTCTCCTTCTCCCTCCTGTTTTTTTTAATCTTCACCTGAAGGTATGTTCTTACTCATATTTAGAGAGGGAAGGAGGGAGCGGGAGAGAAAAACATCGACATGAGGGGGAACATCTACCGGTTGCGGTTGCCTCTCGTAAGCACCCAACCAGGGGTCGAATCCACAGCCAGGTGCGTGCTGGACCAAGAAAGGAGCCGCGCCCTTTTGGTGCCTGGGCGGCTCTTCAGCCACTAGCCCTGCTCTGAACATCGCCACCGCCTGGATCAGCACCTGCCTTACCTCATGGGTCCACACTTTTAACTCCCTGTCCCTTGCCCCTCCTCTAGAAATGGAAGCCCCTACATAGTCATTGCAAATTGACTGTATCCCACATTTTATTTTATATCCTCAGGAACTGAACAAAGTAAATTAAAGATGGAAGCTCCTGAGGGCAGGGCTCGCACTGTCCACGGTTAGATCTACAGACTCTAAAACACGGGACACAGGAGGTCTCTGGTGAACTTTTGTTGAAAGGATGATTCTAGAATGAGCTTTGGAATCAGACCCGATTCCAATCCCACCCACAACCTCTGTGTGACCCGACCTATCTGGGCCTTAGCTTCCTCGACTGTAAAGTGACAGGCAGTTACAACATCCACCTCAATGATTCTTCTGAGAAATTGGAATAATGCATGTAGTTATAAAGTGAGCCCCCAAATGCTAGCAGTTCCATCATTATCCACACGAGGAAAGGGGGGTTCAGTGGGAAGAGAGAGCCTCAGGCAGTAAGGGTCAGTGGAGGCCAGAGAGCGGCCCAGACCTCAGGGTATTGTGAGCAGGAGAGCAGCAAAGGCCACCCCGACGGCCCAGCGGCTGGAGGGCCTGCTTCTATGGCAGGTAGTCTGGGGCAGGTGACTTCTCTCTGGGTAAGCTTCAGCGTGGCCAGATGCCCAGGGTCACCCCAGGGAGCGGCATAACAACACTGACCTCTGTACTAGGTGGAGAGGTTGGCTCCTCCCACCCTGTGTGGGGAGAGCACTGCAGCCCATCTCCGGGCCCAGCACACTGTCTGGGCCTCCACATCTCCCCGCGAGGCACAGCTGCTCCTTGCAGAAGTGTCTTCCCGTCACACCAGCCCTTGCCTGTGCTGGGGCACAGTAGGCATGGGCCCGAGGCACTCAGTCCCACCAGGCATGCCAGGGCTGTGCCTTAGAGAAGCACCTGCCTCAGCCGGGCAGGTGTGGCCATGGCTGCAGGACATGGAAGGCCATGTGAGTTCATGGATGGATGGATGGATGGATGGATGGATGGATGGATGTGTGTATGTGAACAAGATGGGGAATGAGCCCTAACAGGTTTGGCTCAATGGATAGAGCATCGGCCTGTGGACCCAAGGGTCCCAGGTTCGATTCCAGTCAAGGGCATGTATTTGGTTGCAGGCACATACCCAGTAGGGAGTGTGCAGGAGGCAGCTGATTGATGTTTCTCTCTCATCGATGTTTCTAACTCTCTATCCCTCTCCCTTCCTCTCTGTAAGAAATCAATAAAAATATATTTTTTTTTCAAAAAATATGGGTAATGAGTGGGTCTCCTCTGATGTAGAAAGTCAGTGAAAGACTCAAAGTTGAGGAAAATGAGCAATAAGTACCTTCACATTCAAAACAGACACTAGGCACGTCCTCAGTGGCGTCCACAGTGGCCAGGGGAGGCCACCCACCCGAAAGCTGCCCTAGACAGCGGCCACGCCGGGGTCCCTGAGGTCAACTGGGGAGAAGACAGTGCTTCATTGCTCCTGCCTCCAGCCGCTCTGGGCCTCGCTCCACCTCAGGCCAAACGAGAGGGCCCGGGAGAGCCGGGGCAGGCAGGGCTGGTGCCGTGGAGCCGGGCTCCCCTCACAGAGCGCACTTGTCACCACCGAGGAGAGCCCTGCTGCGCGGGAATTCCTGGGAGAAGGTGGCGAAGGTTCTCAGGACATGCAAGGAGACTGGTCAGGGCAGCTGCTGCACACCCTACACAGTCTCTGCTGTGCGGGCCCAGGCCCGGAGGGGCCGGCATGAGCCACTTCAAAGCAGCCCCCTCGACAGCACTTCCAGGATGGGCAGGGTCCAGCGGCTGGAGGACACCTGGTTGGGGACGGTGCGTGTGGGTGGGCATTCCTGGGCCAGTCCTTCCCCGAGGCTGCCCCTGGGCCTCAGAAGGAGCTTGCACACGGGGCGGGGCGGGGGGGGGGGGGCATTCCCACCAAATGAGCAACCTGTCACCAGTTAAGTAGAAAGGAGGTTCCTCTCCCCTGGCTCCCCCTTCCCACTGCTGCTCAGGGGCCTGAGCTCAGAGCTGGCGAGGAGGCAGGAATGAGGAGAGGAGAGCTGGCCGCCCCCTCCTCCTGCTGGACAGGCTGAGCACAAGGGGCGCTTTGGTTCTTTGGTTTTATTTCATTGTGGTATGAACATTTAAGGTGAGATCCACCTCCTAGCACCTGTTTCACTGCACAGTCCACCATGTTTGACTATGGGCAGCGCTGTGGAGCGATCTGTAGAGCTTCGCCAGGCTTCCCGAACTCTGTGTCCCTCCACCATCACCCTGTCCCCACACCTACAGCCCCTGACCACCACCACCCTCTCCGCTTCCATGGGTTTGACTACTTTAGGCTTCCCCTCTGAGTGCAACCCTGCAGCATTGCCCTCTGTGACTCGCGTGTGTCACTTAGGAGCTAGAAAATGGACTGAGACCGAAGCTTTTATTTCGACTACACTTTCCTCTTTCTGGGAGGGACTGGAAGGTGACTGGAGGACAGACACACAGCAAGTGTTCTGACAGCGAGGAGGGGTGGAGAGCAGCTGTGCCCCCCTTGCAGGGCCTCTTCATCTTCCTCTTCCTCAGCTGCTACTCTGCCAGAGCCCTCCTCTCTGCACCTGCTCATCTGGGCACCACCCCTCTGCAGACACGACTGCAGGAGACTAGGATGGAAATGAAATTGTGGACCTATAATTGCTTTGCATAATCGTGCCCTTAACTTGGTAAGGGGATGTGTGAAATTAACTTGCTAACAAAGTTTTGCTATTGTCCATTTGTATCTTATTTCCCCTAAAAAAACAACATGAAAAATAGTGGTGGCAGCCCCAGGCCAGTGCATGGAGCTCTGGTAGACAGATAATCTAACTAGGACAAGGGCCTGATGGAGGGCTGGGTCCTGGAGACACAGAGCCACCCAACGTGGTTGGAAAGAGCTAGAATTGGAGGCTGGTTTGATCATCCCTGGGAAGCTGTGGGCACGGTGTAGGGCTGTGGTCAGGAAGGCTGTAGAGCAATGGAAGGACCAGGCAAGGATGGCCAGCCTGAGTGTTCAAGGTCATTTCCAACCGAAGCTGATATGATCCCAGCCACTGATAAACACAGGCTCACTACAATGTTGGCATCTCTTTACCAGGTCAGGCCTCAGGTGTGGGAACACAAGACTCAGGTCACTGAGAGGAGGCAGCCACAGTCCCACTGCCCAGTGGTGGCCCAGCATGGGTGGAAAGAGCTAGAATTGGGGGCTGGTTTGTGGAGGGTCACAAGACACCCAATGGGGCACGGGGTTGGGCCAACAGGTGCAGCGTGGAGGGACCTGCATGGACTTCTAGTCTGAGGTCAGTTCTGAGAGCCAGTTCCCAAGACCCACTCCCACTCCTTGTCCTTTAAAGTGACACGCGTTTATTGTAGATGGTTTGAAATGTACATACAGCTGTACCCTAGAAGAAAACAATGCCACCATAACCCCATCCACCATGCAGAAGCAAACATCTCAACATCTTAATGTACTCCTTTCATTCCTTTTTCTAAGGCTTTTTAAAATAATTGACATAATTTGTATTTACAAGGTCCTGTTTCTTTCCCTCAGATTATTCTGTAAGTACTTTCTCCTGTCACGGACTCCCATGCATCTATCTCTTCAATAACTGCATAATGTTCTATCGTATCGGTGGGTTGTAATTTCCATAACCAGTTCCCTAACGAGAACCGTTTAGATCCTTCTCTTCCTTTTATTTTCTACTTCAAACCATCTTGCAATATACTTTCCTGAGCATGAACTTGTCTTCCATTTCAGATTATTTCTAGGATCAATTACTAGAAACAGAGCTTTTGGTTCTCAGGGTGACGCATTTGGCAAACAGTGTAAGGAGCAGGAAACGTCCCCCTTTTTGAGAATCCCACTTTGACAGAGGCCATGTCAACAGTGATAATAAGTAATATTCAGAGAGCTGGCCTTCGTGGGCACCGTGCCAGGCGCCCACACATACCCCCAGGGAGCCTACCCAGTAGTCATGCCACAAAGCTCAGGTCTGCAGGCCGAGGCATTCCCCGGGACAGTCCAGGGTGCTGCGGAGCTCGGTCACTCTGCCCCTCGCACCTTCTCCTGGGCACTCCATCCCTGGCTGCCAACAGCGCCCACATCCCTGAGCCTGGCAGGGTGCCCTCACTGTCCCCTCATCTGCATGGGGTTGATGGGGGTGGGAGGGAGAATAGGTGTGTCTATGGCCTTCTGTAGCCCTTTCTGGGGAGCCGGGAGCTGGGAACCAAGCAGACACTGTTTGGGATACACAGCCCCACTCTGGATCCTCAAAATGTCTCCAAACATCCATTTCCTGTGCCGCCTGGTGCCCCAGATGCCTTTCTGTGCAGAAGCACCCTCCTGCTGCGCCTCAGAGCCCAGGTGCACTTAGATAAAGCAGCCGTGTGTCCTCCCGCCCCGTGTCACTGAGCTCAGTGCGGGCAGGGCATCCGGAGCTCCTCGGAACCCACTCCACATTTCAAAGAGCCAGGCTCAGGGACCCAAATCCAGGTGTTCCTGCCCAGTGCCACTTGTGCCAATAACGGAAGACTGAGTTCGATAAAGGGGAGCGGAAACCTCACTCTTTAATCAAGGAGTTGAGAAGGGTGAGCTCATGCTCTCGTGGCCCTCAACATCTTAATGTACTCCTTTCATTCCTTTTTTTAAGGCTTTTTAAAATAATTGACATAATTTGTATTTACAAGGTCCTGTTTCTTTCCCTCAGATTATTCTGTAAGTACTTTCTCCTGTCACGGACTCCCATGCATCTATCTCTTCAATAACTGCATAATGTTCTATCGTATCGGTGGGTTGTAATTTCCATAACCAGTTCCCTAACGAGGACCTCTTCCTTTTATTTTCTACTTCAAACCGGGACTCCCATGCATCTATCTCTTCAATAACTGCATAATATTCTATCGTATTGGTGTGTTGTAATTTCCATAACCAGTTCCCTAACGAGAACCGTTTAGATCCTTCTCTTCCTTTTATTTTCTACTTCAAACCACCCATACATGCCCAGACTGGGGATCAAACCTGCAGACTTTTGATGCACGGGACAACGCTCTAGCCAAGTGAGCCACGTGGCCAGGGCAGAAAACGTTAGGGCCTTTTAGAGCAGCGGCCACCAACCGGTGGTCCGAGGACCACTGGTGTCCGTGAGGTTCGAAAGGTTGGCGACCGCTGTTTTAGATGATAGTGCAGTGACAACTGCAGTCCCTGATTCGTCACAGGTCAGAGGGTGTATGCACCTGTCAGACCCTGGCACAGGCCCCTAGTCATGCCACAAAGCTCAGGTCTGCAGGCCGAGGCATTCCCCGGGACAGTCCAGGGTGCTGCGGAGCTCGGTCGCTCTGCCCCTCGCACCTTCTCCTGGGCACTCCATCCCTGGCTGCCAACAGCGCCCACATCCCTGAGCCTGGCAGGGTGCCCTCACTGTCCCCTCATCTGCATGGGGTTGATGGGGGTGGGAGGGAGAATAGGTGTGTCTATGGCCTTCTGTAGCCCTTTCTGGGGAGCCGGGAGCTGGGAACCAAGCAGACACTGTTTGGGATACACAGCCCCACTCTGGATCCTCAAAATGTCTCCAAACATCCATTTCCTGTGCTGCCTGGTGCCCCAGATGCCTTCCTGTGCAGAAGGCACCTTCCTGCTGCGCCTCAGAGCCCAGGTGCACTTACATAAAGCAGCCGTGTGTCCTCCCGCCCCCTGTCACTGAGCTCAGTGCAGGCAGGGCATCAGGAGCTCCTCAGAACCCACTCCGTGTTCCAAAGAGCCAGGCTCAGGGACCCAAATCCAGGTCTTCCTGCCCAGTGCCACTTGCGCCAATAACAGAAGATTGAGTCGATAAAGCAGAGCGGAAACTTCACTCTTTAATCAAGGAGTGGAGAAGGGTGAGCTCATGCTCTCGTGGTACCTTCTCCACCGGGAGGAGCCTCTGTATTTATAGACGGTGGCTGGAGAGATTAAATTCCTTTAGCATTCTTCTGTTGCACTGGCTCTTCTGCATATCATTCTTTTTGCACATGATGCCCATTGTCATCTTGGTTTTTGCACTCAGCACCTTGGTCTTTGTGGTGGGGAATCCTGTAAGCGAGCATAGCTCATGACATAGGTTAAGTCTTGGAAATATTAGGGTCTTTTAATCCTCACCCAAGGATATGGTTTTATATTGCTTTTTAGAGAGAGAGGAAGGGAGACTGAGAGAAGCATTGATGTGAGAGAGAAACATCGATTGGCTGCCTCCCATACATGCCCAGACTGGGGATCAAACCTGCAGACTTTTGATGCACGGGACAACGCTCTAGCCAAGTGAGCTGCCCGGCCAGGGCAGAAAACGTTAGGGCCCTTTAGAGCAGCGGCCACCAACAGGTGGTCTGAGGACCACTGGTGTCCTTGAGGTTCGAAAGGTTGGCGGCCGCTGTTTTAGATGATAGTGCAGTGACAACTGCAGTCCCTGATTCGTCACAGGTCAGCAGGTGTGTGCACCTGTCAGACCCTGGCACAGGCCCCGTCCCGTTGCCCAGCTCACCCTGGGGCGAGGCAGGGGCGTCTGCAGAGATGACAAATGCTCTCCAACTACGTCAGCTGGCTCCTGGGGGAAGCATGCTGAGCTCAGAGTTGTGGTGGGACAGCTGTGACTGTCACTTCTTAGTGGCACTGCTGAGGGTACCAGGACCCCAGTTCTTGCAAAGGATACTGGGTAACAGCAGTTGAACCGAGCCAGAAGGTCCGTGGCCTCTCCCGTCCCCAGCTCAGTGCTCTCTGAGGGGTTCCTGCACGCCTGCTGACCAGGATCTGGGTGGCGGGGGCAGTGTCCAGGGACCTGCGGTGGCACGTCCCCAGGTTGGTCTGCTGCCACCCAGGTGGAGCACAGCCCTTCACGGCGAGCCCGCAGGGACCCTGCGAGGCTGGAGGTTCCTTTCCCTGTTTGCACAGGAGGAGAGGGGGCCCAGAGAGGAAGTAACTTGCCAAGAAGTTCCCCTGACACCAGAGGCGCAACCCACCTCGAGCTGGGGACGGTGGAGCTCGTGCCACCTGAGGAGACTGCTCAGCGGCATTCAATTCGTGCTCCTTAGGCCTTGCGTCCTGTGCTCAGTGAAGGCTAATCCGTTCACCTGTCCTTCCTTCACCGCAGTTCAGCACATGCTTCCAGTGCCGCCTGGCCCCGTTGTTTTATACTCTCCACAAGAATGGAGATGAAGCATTCCTTCCACTTGCTTAGACCCTGGGCTCCACTGAGGCAGGCTGGTCCTGGAGTTTAATCTAAAAAAAAAAAAAAGTTCAGGACAAAAGCAGGGAATGAAGGTGCAGAAAACCTGGACCCCGACACTCGGGCTGTGACGCACACATCCTCACCTTTCTTTCCAGTTCCCCTCCCCCCGCCCCCACCCCCAGCACAAGTGCCTCGATATGTAAAGCTCCTGAGCACGGTTCCAGCTGCACGCGGGGAAGAGGGTCCCTCATTGGCACTGCCCACAGCCCGCGCCTCAGTGCCGAGTGTCTGCCCTCCCGCACTGCCCATGCGGGAATGCTCTCTGCCCAGAGCAGAGAGGCACAGCTCCCGGCCACCTGGCCTTGCGGGCCTCAGCGTTTTGACGTGGGGTGGGTGGTAGCCTGCCAGGCTCTGGTACCTGCCAGACATCGGTCCCTGCTCACATGGTAGCTGCAGGCACGGAGCAGCGGGGAAGCCGGGCACGGCCGGGGGCGGGCAGGGTGGTGGGGCACCGCATGGTGTCAGAGCAGCATCACGTTGCACGGCACTCTGGCAGCCCGGGAACGGGAAGGTTGGTTCCAGGGATGATGAGGGCCACCCCAGTTCTTGCAAAGGATACTGGGTAACAGCAGTTAAACCGAGCCGGAAGGTCCGTGGCCTCTCCCAGTCCCCAGCTCGGTGCTCTCTGAGGGGCTCCTGCACCAGCAGCGTCCTCGGGAATGTGTCCGCCTGCTGACCAGGATCTGGGTGGCCAGCATTTGACCTTGGGACTGGAAGGCACACTGTGCCCAAGGCGGTCAGATCCTCCTGGCCCTGTGAACTCAGTCCTGCTGACCGGGATCTGGGCGGTGGGGGCAGTGTCCAGGGACCTGCGGTGGCACGTCCCCAGGCCGGTCTGCTGCCACCCAGGTGGAGCACAGCCCTTCACAGGAGGAGAGGGCGTCCAGAGAGGAAGTAACTTGCCGAGAAGTTCCCCTGACACCAGAGGCGCAACCCACCTCGAGCTGGGGACGGTGGAGCTCGTGCCACCTGAGGAGACTGCTCAGCGGCATTCAATTCGTGCTCCTTAGGCCTTGCGTCCTGTGCTCAGTGAAGGCTAATCCGTTCACCTGTCCTTCCTTCACCGCAGTTCAGCACATGCTTCCAGTGCCGCCTGGCCCCGTTGTTTTATACTCTCCACAAGAATGGAGATGAAGCATTCCTTCCACTTGCTTAGACCTGGGCTCCACTGAGGCAGGCTGGTCCTTGAGTTTACATAAGGCTCTTAAAAAAAAAAAAAGTTCAGGACAAAAGCAGGGAATGAAGGTGCAGAAAACCTGGACCCCGACACTCGGGCTGTGACGCACACATCCTCACCTTTCTTTCCAGTTCCCCTCCCCCCGCCCCCACCCCCAGCACAAGTGCCTCGATATGTAAAGCTCCTGAGCACGGTTCCAGCTGCACGCGGGGAAGAGGGTCCCTCATTGGCACTGCCCACAGCCCGCGCCTCAGTGCCGAGTGTCTGCCCTCCCGCACTGCCCATGCGGGAATGCTCTCTGCCCAGAGCAGAGAGGCACAGCTCCCGGCCACCTGGCCTTGCGGGCCTCAGCGTTTTGACGTGGGGTGGGTGGTAGCCTGCCAGGCTCTGGTACCTGCCAGACATCGGTCCCTGCTCACATGGTAGCTGCAGGCACGGAGCAGCGGGGAAGCCGGGCACGGCCGGGGGCGGGCAGGGTGGTGGGGCACCGCATGGTGTCAGAGCAGCATCACGTTGCACGGCACTCTGGCAGCCCGGGAACGGGAAGGTTGGTTCCAGGGATGATGAGGGCCAGCATTTGACCTTGGGACTGGAAGGCACACTGTGCCCAAGGCGGTCAGATCCTCCTGGCCCTGTGAACTCAGTCAGCAAACCAGGTAGTGGACACACGCTTCTGCAGATGGCAGGGGTGGCCGTGCGGGAGGATGCAGATAGGCTAAGCTCCCCAGCGCACAGCCAGCCCGGCCTGGAGCCCAGCCCCTGCAGAGATGACCAGGCACCTGGCAGTGAGCCCAGAAGCCCTGCCGACGACTCCACCATGGACTCCTCCTCCGCGTCCTTCGCTCAACACGGTTCCCCGGCCTGGAGCCCAGCCCCTGCAGAGATGACCAGGCACATGGTAGTGGGGCCAGAAGCCCTGCCGACCACTCCACCATGGACTCCTCCGCGTCCTTCGCTTAACACGGTTCCTGGTTCTCCTGTTGGCATTGCTGACCCCAGCTCTCAGCAGGCCAGCCTGGGACCTCCTCCTCCGAGAAGCCTTCCTTTCCTGAGAACATTGGAGAGCTCCCCTCTGAGCTTACCCATGGATGTCTGGGTCTCTGTCCGCGTCACAGTAAGCTCCCGAAGGCAGGCCGCGGCCTGACCGTGGGCGCACATTGCTGGGCGGAGAAGGCGCTGGAGAAAGCTTCTGAACAGAGTGCGCAAAATGAGGAGCCTCCCACTGTTGCAGAGCCCGGGCCTCCTGGAGCAAGGCTGATGGTTGAGACCCCCACAACACCCAGTAGCTCTGTCCGCTCCTTTGGGCACCTCATCACGCAGAGAGGAGAGTGCCGGCAGCTCAGCCGTTCACGAAGATATACACGGGGTGTCTCCTCCACGAGTCAGAGCTGCCTGAGGACGGGTCGTCCTCTCCGTGTCCCAGAGCCTGGGGTGGGCAAGTGCGCACCCGCTCGCCTCCGCTGGTTGTGCCCACCGTTTGCTGCCCGCTGGCTTGCTGGAGAGGTGGCCGGATGGACAATAGCTATTTGCTTCTTTCTTTGGGACCATTATAGCCTGAGGCCTATTTTCCCAGCTGTAGCTTGAATGCTACATTTTTTCAGGGCATGATAACAACAAACCATGCAAGGAAAGAAAATGCATTTGACCTTTTTTCTACCAAGAAAAGGCAGTTAATAAACTTCAAATGTCAAGTGATTTCTACTTCACTTTCATAAGAACTTCAAGGCCAGAATTGAGAGCAGGAACAAGAAACTTAATGAGCGCTCAGAGGAACTTTCCCTGCCCCCCCCCCCCCCCCCCTTTTGTGCTCCTCCCGAACACACGGGGCCCACGGTGTGGCCGCTGCAGGCGCCCTCTCCTCTCAGAGCCTCGAGACAGGTGGCTGCCGCTGCACAGCTCTCCTGGACACACGTCATGGTGGGCACTCTCCAAGGATTCCACCACAACCCTGTTTCCCTTCATGTTTTAAGGCTAATAATCATCTTCTCCCTGAACACCAGACCTCCTTGCCTGAGGCCCTCCTCACTCCCAACCCACAGGCACTCGCTGCCGGGAGCCTGGAGCCCTGGCTCAGGCTGGCCCAGTGGCTGGGAAACGGGGAATGGGCGCTTTCTCCACCGTCCCTGAGGCCCAAGGAAAGGCCATCTGAGGTGGGGGAGGGGTGTGAGGATAGAAACACAAGGGAAGGGTCAGTCTGTGTCCTTGGGGCCAGGCCTGACCACTGCTCTCTGTCAGCATCTGAGAAACAGCGACCCCCCTTACCCCCCAGGATCCAGCTGCGAAAGTGCATCCTGTCCGCTGCGCCCCCTGGAGCGGGGATGTCACCCCCATGGAGGGCAGCACCGTGTGCCTGCCGCCGCCCAAGGACTGCTTGCCTCTGACCAGAGGACCGGCTGCCGCCGCCCTGTGGACAGAAGCACCAGCAGGGATGGGGCTACAGCCAAACTGCAGGCTGCACAGGGAGAGCGTTCCCAGCCCGGCTGCGCTGCGGTGCTACTGTGCTAGAGAACGGGGGCTGAACCGCGGGCTCTGCCCTTTTTTGGCGGTGAGATTTCCGCAAGTTGTTTGAGCTCTTTGGGCAAGCGTTTCATTATCTGTAGCTTACCCTTCCTCTGCTGGCTTGCTGTAGGATTAAATGAGGAGCTTCAATGGCAGCCTCACCCAGGGCCTTCGCCCAGGAAATGCACAGAGAACCAACACAGTGCTCCTCCTCCTCCTCCTCTTCCTGCTCCTCCTCCTTCTTCTCCTCCTCCTCCTCCTCCTTCTCCTCCTCCTTCTCCTCCTCCTCCTCTTCCTGCTCCTCCTCCCTCTTCTCCTCCTCCTCCTCTTCCTGTTCCCTGGCTCAGGCTGGCCCAGTGGCTGGGAAATGGGGAATGGGCGCTTTCTCCACCGCCCCTGAGGCCCAAGGAAAGGCCATCTGAGGTGGGGGAGGGGTGTGAGGATAGAAACACAAGGGAAGGGTCAGTCTGTGTCCTTGGGGCCAGGCCTGACCACTGCTCTCTGTCAGCATCTGAGAAACAGCGACCCCCCTTACCCCCCAGGATCCAGCTGCGAAAGTGCATCCTGTCCGCTGCGCCCAGGCTGCCCCCTGGAGCGGGGATGTCACCCCCATGGAGGGCAGCTCCATGTGCCTGCCGCCGCCCAAGGACTGCTGACCAGAGGACGGGAGCACCAGCAGGGATGGGGCTACAGCCAAACTGCAGGCTGCACAGGGAGAGCGTTCCCAGCCCGGCTGCGCTGCGGTGCTACTGTGCTAGAGAACGGGGGCTGAACCGCGGGCTCTGCCCTTTTTTGGCGGTGAGATTTCCGCAAGTTGCTTGAGCTCTTTGGGCAAGCGTTTCATTATCTGTAGCTTACCCTTCCTCTGCTGGCTTGCTGTAGGATTAAATGAGGAGCTTCAATGGCAGCCTCACCCAGGGCCTTCGCCCAGGAAATGCACAGAGAACCAACACAGTGCTCCTCCTCCTCCTCCTCCTTCTCCTCCTCCTCCTCCTCCTCCTCTTCCTCCTCCTCCTTCTCCTCCTCCTCCTCCTCCTC
>NW_005356798.1:7647-21760 GCF_000412655.1 Myotis brandtii | reverse complement strand
CTTCTCCTCCTCTTCCTCCTCCTCCTCCTCCTTCTCCTCCTCTTCCTCCTGCTCCTCTTCCTCCTCTTCCTCCAGGACCCGTCCCCTCACTGCCATGGTTCAGGTGTGCTCTTCCCACACCTGGGATTTCCCGAGGCCTCCATGACTGACCTGCCTCCGCTTTCCCCTGCGCCCTGTGGGAGGTGTGTGTGTAGGAGCAGGTCAGCCCTTCCCTTTCCCTCTCATCCACCAGCTCGCGGGAAGCTTCGGTGGTCCCTGCCCTTGGCCGTGTGGCCCAGCCCTGGCCTTGTGGCGAGGCTGTGTTGAGTGTCCACCTCTGGGGTTCGGAAGCCAGAGTGTGGCACAACTCAGCCACTTGGCCGCGTCACCACATCAGCTTTCCTCTGCTTTGTCCTCCCCCTGCCTGCTCATTGCTTGATCTCTTAGTTGAGTTTTCTTTTATGAAACACTGTGGGGCTAAGGATTTGATGTATTTCCTCTTATAGTGTTAATGTCCCGAACACGATGGTGAGCATGACCCTGGAAACACCCTGCACATTGTGTGTGACTCGGGTCCCTGTGTGTGTACAAGTAAGATCAAAGCTCTACCTAACAGTCCCCCGACCGCAGGGGAGTCCTCACGCCTTCTAAGCTATTTTCTCTCTGTGTGTCTCTCTCCCTCCCCGTTCATCCTCTCTCTCTCTCTCCTCTCTCTCTCTCTCTCCCCCTATGACCCAGGAGTGAATTGAGACTCACTGTGTGACAAGCACTGCCCTAAATAAAGCTCATAGGCCACAGTCGCACCTCCCAGGGAGACCATAGCCCCTGAGGTCAAAGGCCCGCTGCCCATTCCTTGGGACCTGCCCTGCTCCCTGCAGCCATGTGGGGACCCAGGGCCACCAGGCACCAAGTGCTGTCTCCCTGTCAGCGGGCAGTGCTGGGGCCTGACAGCGTCCATGCCCTGTGTGGACTCACAGGCCTGTCAACTGGCTGCGTAGGTGACCGGCTTTGCGATGCAAACAGGAGTGTTCATAAGACTCAGAATCGCAGTGCCCACAGTGATAAACCCCTGTTCTGAGCTGTGTGCATGTGGCTACCACTGTCTGCGTTACAGAGAAAGCATTGCTCATTTCCTGTCCCTAGGACAAGCAGGTACCACAACCCCTGTTTCACATGCACGGGAGCTAAAGGCGGTCGATAGTAAACACTTTACTGACTGCCCCACTGTTACATTGGTTGAGCCAGGATTTGAACCCAAGCTGCCACCACAGTGACGTGGCGCAATCTGACTCTCAGTTCTTGAGAAAGGGCTAAGCTTTCAAGTAGCAGAAAACAGCTGCCGTCCGGTGGGCACCCGCGCGACGCTGGGCGTGGGGCTGTGGCAAGGCCCCTGTGGTGTTGGGATTGGTGGGGCTCCTCTCTGGGGGGCCGGGCGGGGGGCAGCAAGGAGAGATGTAGGGTTCAGTGGGTCTCTGCAGAAGGTCAAGGTGAGGCCTCTCGTGCCTATCCAATCTCAGGGCTGGACAGTGTCTCAGTCTGATCCCAGACCCACACTTGGCCATAGATTACACCCTGCTCCACTGTAAACGCACCTCGTACGGCTGCCCCTGGAGCCCACCCGAGTTCCTGAGCTCAGTACCACTCTAATCCCCAGCACACACTTACCTTCCACCCAGCAGGGGGTGGGTTTTCACTCAGGCTTTCAAGGGTGCTCAGCCAAGCAAGGGTGCTTACCCCCCGATCTCAGAGGCGAGAGATCCAAACCCAGGCTCTGGAGCCTTCATGTCACAGATCACGGACAGTGAGTGACATTTGGGGAGAAAGCTGAGAAGCAGGTAAAGG
The DNA here is from genome assembly GCF_000412655.1 of Myotis brandtii. Lineage (NCBI taxonomy): Eukaryota > Metazoa > Chordata > Mammalia > Chiroptera > Vespertilionidae > Myotis > Myotis brandtii. Next base: position 19,939 of record NW_005356798.1, on the reverse strand, counting down.
TGAGCACTGGTGCGAGCGCTGAGCTCTCTGCCTGGCCTGTTTGTACTCTTGTCTGTGCAGCAAACTCCTATTCATCCTTCCAGGGCCAATCTGCTGACACCCCCTGGGAAGCCTTCTCTTCCACCAGCACATCTCAGCCCTGTGCACTTCTCAGCCCTGCGCACATAGAAGCACTCAAAGGCCTGTTCCCACAGAGGGCGGCCCAGCCCAGCACTTCTGATAGAGCAGAGCGGGGGGCGGGAGGTGAAGCCCGAAAGTTTGCATGTCTGCGGCTCCCAGGAAATGCTATTTTTCCGGTGACCGCACATTAGGAACCACTGTCTCGTACCATCCCCACCGTCCCAGACGGGCTGAACTCCCTCCCCTGTGCCAGTTCCCATCTGTGGCAGTTCTGGTCGTGCTGAAGGGTCCCTACCCGGGGCTCAGTAACATGACGCAGCCAGAGCAAAGTCAGCTCTGCACAGCCGCAGGGGTGCGGGCACAGAGAGTGGCTCTCTGCCACCAGGCCTCTTGGTGGGCACGACCTTGAAGGAGCCCATGTTGGAGGCTCTCTTGATGATCCCTTGGGTCCCAGGTCCCTCTAGCCCGCAGCCTGGCTGGCCTGCCGGAGGGCTGGTGTTCCGGTTCATCGGTTTGAGTACTCGGTCCTTAAACAGAGCCAAGAAAAGTCCCCCACCTGATTCAAGCCAAATGCCTCTGCTGCTCACCCAGGTCACCCAGGATCACATTGACGAAACTTCATTAAAACTAACAAATGAAGAGAGAGGACCCAAAAAAACAAAATAAGAAATGAAAGAGATTATAAGGGATTATAATTACAAGTGATTATAAGAAAATACTACGAACAATTATATGCCAACAAATTGGACAACTTGGGGAAAAAGGATGCGTTTTTAGAATATACAAGCTTCCAAGACTGAATGAGGAAGGAACAAAACGGAACAGACCCATGGCCGCTAATGAAATTGAGTCAGTAATCAAAGACCCCCCAGCAAACAAATGACCTCATTGCACTAGAATTCAAATGCTGCTCTGAGCGGAAATGACTGCCGTGAAGGAGCCTTCTCTGTTTAGATGTGTCATTGCTGTACTGGGATTTCCACGTGAACACGGATATTTCCACGCTCTGACGGATCCTTCCTCTCGCTCACGGCCCAGAAGAGGGAGGAGGCCTCTGCGCAGCAGCTGGAGACGCATGCAGGTTCCTCGCCCTCTGGCCGGACGCTGAGCTTCAGAGAAGCGCACTTAGCAGCTAGGAGAGCGCCATAGGGGGCCTTCCCCGGGGGGTGAGCAGACCTGTAGAGGGGTCTCAGGGAGGCATCTCCCAATGGGAGCCCTCGGGGAAGGGCTTCAAGAGAGAGAAGAGGGAGTGCACCCCAGAGGTGAGAGCCCGCAGTCCCGGCTGCCACTGGACAGGCTGTGCGAGCACGGGTAGGTCACTTTCTGAGCCTCAGTGTCCTTCCTGCGAAATGGGCTCCTAACACCACATGTGTTGTGGGACTGCTGCGAAGAGCACGTTACATTACAGACAGAAAGCACTAAAGGGCACCGGCTCAGGCAAGCTGTCCGCGTGCGGACACGCCACAGATGCTCTGGTTTGACCATCGTTGTGAGAACAGCTGAGGTGGTGCTAGTACCAAGTGCAGCAGTGGGCAACCTCCGTGCCCTGCAGATGTGTGTGGAGCATCGGCAGGTGCAGGCACCCTTGCGGTAAGAGATGCAACCCTCACACTCCACACAGCCCCGGAGGTGCCCGCCCTGGGTCTGGCTCGGACGGTTCCTGCTGTGCTCTCCAGCACCGTCAGTGCCGAGCGGAGCCTGGCATGGCTCTGTGCGTCCCTGGCCAGAGGCCCGCGCAATGTGCTGTCTCCGGTCTGCTCCGCCACTCCCAGAGCTGCTGCGTTGTGGGCAGAGGGTGCGGGCTGGGCTGAGATGCCACTGGTGGCGGGGACCTTCCTCTCTCACTTGGGCTCCTCTGTTCTGTTCACAGAGCCCGGCCCCGGGATGGCGTGGACCACCATGGACATAGCCATCATGGCAGGTGAGCTGGCCCAGGCCCTCCCAGCGGTCAGGAGGGTCAGAGGCGGCATCTGCAGGAGAACCAGCTGAGGGTTCGGGCAGGGCATGCTCTCCCTCTCCCAGGGGCTCTGTGTGGAGACTGGAAGAGTCTGGCCCATCAGAAACTGTCCAACAGGTGTCCGGTGGTGAGGGACAGACGAGGGCGGGAGGGCCCCATGGCGGCAGGGTGCGCACAGGGCCCTGGAGTCACGGAGATCAGGGGCTGGACACAGCTACTCTGCAAGGGGTGGGGGGTGCTGGATGGACAGGGCTCCCTGAACTTTTCTCTGTGTCCTCATCTCCCCCCCCAGTCCATGTCCTGGGCCCACACCCCATCCCTCCATCCTTAAAAAATGTGACCCCCTGGGCTTGTCTGTGGCCCCAAACCGCTTCAGGAAGGACTGGGTTTGGGCGGTGCAGCCTGCTGTTTCCCCCTGAGACTCACACATCTCCCAGCTCCTGAACAGCTCGGGGACTTTGCACCTGGGTAGGAAGACGTGAAGGCCGCCCTCAAACTGCTCTCAGTTCTACGTAACCTGCCCACTGACCCTGACCCTCCTCCTCCTTGGACAGTGCTGTTAGCGTCATGCACAGCAGCGCTGTCCCGCGGGCACACTGCTCCTCAGGGGACTTGGGGACCGTTTGCGCCTCCCACATTCTCTAACCCCCCCCGAGGGGCACGGACGAACCTGCCTCTAAGGCCACGCAGAGGCTTGCTCTGTGGCCTCAAAGCAAATGCCTGACTCACACACCCCGGGCCCCATTAGCCCTGCTCACCTGTCACCCTGTGGCCCCTGTGACCTGGCTCTGCTGACCAGCCCTCAAACCTCATCTCTCCCCTCCTGACTCCAAATGAGTCCACACCCCGCGCCCTCGCACCTGTCCCCCGAGATCCCGCCCCTTTAGGCTTTTGCTTGGCCAACCCCTGCTCCCTGCCGTCTCTTCCCAGATCCCACCTCCCAGGGGCTCAGGGGAAGTGGGCAGGGCCTGGAGCAGTGAAACCACACTTCGCCCACGTGTCCGGAAGGCCCCAGCTTACATGGTCCATCCCCTTGGCCTTACTCGCCGCCCCCCCCCCCCATGGTGCACAGTGGGCAGCCAGCTCCACAGTGTCAGCACCTTCCTGCTTCCAGCACTTTAAGTCCCAAGCCCCAGGAATCCTGGTTTAAAAAAAACAGCAAGTTCTGATCCCCTGAACCGCTCCATTTCAGGCAAACCCACATAGTTGCTTTACAGGAATTACAAACCATGCCCACAGGTCTGCAAAGTGCCCCGAGGGGATGGGTGGGGAGAGGAGAGAGAGGGGCAACTCAGATGGACACCGAGGAGGGGTGAGGGCCCAGGGGCAGGGAGGAGAGTGGCGGGAATGGGCCAGGCTCTGTCCCGCCAGGACCCCTGTGGCAGGACCTCGTGCTCTGCTCTCAGACAGCTGTGGTTCCCTCCCCTCTGCAGGAGTGATCACCGCCGTGGCCTTCTTCCTGGTCGGCCTGCTCCTGCTCATACTGCACTACATGTACCGGCACAAGGGCACGTACCGCACGCATGAGGACAAGGGCACAGAGTTTGCCGAGAGCGCAGACGCGGCCCTGCAGGGCGACCCGTCGCTCCAGGATGCGGGGGACAGCAGCAGAAAGGAGTACTTTATCTGAGGGCACAGACCTCACCTCCCCCAACGCCTCCTCCTACTCCAGGACTTCACGCCGCCACCAAGCAGACCTCCGGAGCACCCCCTCGGCCCAAGCCACACGCGTGGCCTGGAACCCTGGGCTGGGGCGCGAGAGGAGAGGAGGAGCCCAGCTGGGGAGGCCCCTTCCAGGGACGGTGACCCCCAGGTGCCAGCCTTTGTCTGCAGGGGAAATTCGGGGTCCTCTGGGCAGTGCAGTTGTCATCGGGGCACGTGTGAGTCCCTGCTGGGTGTGAGTGGGGTGGGGGCTGGGGAAGCAAGAAATGAGTCAGGCTATGCTGACTGGGACGATGGCATCAAATGTCAGTCCTTGACATTTGGGGGAGCAGCAGGTGACTGAGCTGAAGCGCCTTTGTCTTCCATTGATCCACCTCTAAGTGATAGGAAATAAATGTGAAACATAACTGAGCATCCAGAGTCAAACAGCATTAGCATCACTGTCTGGGGAAGAGTAGATGCCACCCAGGGCGGGCTTTTCACCGTGCGCTGCGACCGTGTCCCTGGCAGAGCCTGCGTGCCAGTGCGGGTGCATGGGGCTGGGCCACCCACTTCCAGCGGCACTGCCAGCCCCAGCACAGACAGGCCCCGGGTCCTGGGCCCACAGAGGGGGAGGGACCAGTGACCAGCATTCCTCTTCCCAAGGGGCGCCAGCTTCAGAAACAAGCCGAGGGTGGAATGGTGGCCCCAGCCACCCTGGCTGACACCCTGTCTGCCGTGAAGGAGCCTTCTCTGTTTAGATGTGTCATTGCTGTACTGGGATTTCCACGTGAACACGGATATTTCCACGCTCTGACGGATCCTTCCTCTCGCTCACGGCCCAGAAGAGGGAGGAGGCCTCTGCGCAGCAGCTGGAGACGCATGCAGGTTCCTCGCCCTCTGGCCGGACGCTGAGCTTCAGAGAAGCGCACTTAGCAGCTAGGAGAGCGCCATAGGGGGCCTTCCCCGGGGGGTGAGCAGACCTGTAGAGGGGTCTCAGGGAGGCATCTCCCAATGGGAGCCCTCGGGGAAGGGCTTCAAGAGAGAGAAGAGGGAGTGCACCCCAGAGGTGAGAGCCCGCAGTCCCGGCTGCCACTGGACAGGCTGTGCGAGCACGGGTAGGTCACTTTCTGAGCCTCAGTGTCCTTCCTGCGAAATGGGCTCCTAACACCACATGTGTTGTGGGACTGCTGCGAAGAGCACGTTACATTACAGACAGAAAGCACTAAAGGGCACCGGCTCAGGCAAGCTGTCCGCGTGCGGACACGCCACAGATGCTCTGGTTTGACCATCGTTGTGAGAACAGCTGAGGTGGTGCTAGTACCAAGTGCAGCAGTGGGCAACCTCCGTGCCCTGCAGATGTGTGTGGAGCATCGGCAGGTGCAGGCACCCTTGCGGTAAGAGATGCAACCCTCACACTCCACACAGCCCCGGAGGTGCCCGCCCTGGGTCTGGCTCGGACGGTTCCTGCTGTGCTCTCCAGCACCGTCAGTGCCGAGCGGAGCCTGGCATGGCTCTGTGCGTCCCTGGCCAGAGGCCCGCGCAATGTGCTGTCTCCGGTCTGCTCCGCCACTCCCAGAGCTGCTGCGTTGTGGGCAGAGGGTGCGGGCTGGGCTGAGATGCCACTGGTGGCGGGGACCTTCCTCTCTCACTTGGGCTCCTCTGTTCTGTTCACAGAGCCCGGCCCCGGGATGGCGTGGACCACCATGGACATAGCCATCATGGCAGGTGAGCTGGCCCAGGCCCTCCCAGCGGTCAGGAGGGTCAGAGGCGGCATCTGCAGGAGAACCAGCTGAGGGTTCGGGCAGGGCATGCTCTCCCTCTCCCAGGGGCTCTGTGTGGAGACTGGAAGAGTCTGGCCCATCAGAAACTGTCCAACAGGTGTCCGGTGGTGAGGGACAGACGAGGGCGGGAGGGCCCCATGGCGGCAGGGTGCGCACAGGGCCCTGGAGTCACGGAGATCAGGGGCTGGACACAGCTACTCTGCAAGGGGTGGGGGGTGCTGGATGGACAGGGCTCCCTGAACTTTTCTCTGTGTCCTCATCTCCCCCCCCAGTCCATGTCCTGGGCCCACACCCCATCCCTCCATCCTTAAAAAATGTGACCCCCTGGGCTTGTCTGTGGCCCCAAACCGCTTCAGGAAGGACTGGGTTTGGGCAGTGCAGCCTGCTGTTTCCCCCTGAGACTCACACATCTCCCAGCTCCTGAACAGCTCGGGGACTTTGCACCTGGGTAGGAAGACGTGAAGGCCGCCCTCAAACTGCTCTCAGTTCTACGTAACCTGCCCACTGACCCTGACCCTCCTCCTCCTTGGACAGTGCTGTTAGCGTCATGCACAGCAGCGCTGTCCCGCGGGCACACTGCTCCTCAGGGGACTTGGGGACCGTTTGCGCCTCCCACATTCTCTAACCCCCCCCGAGGGGCACGGACGAACCTGCCTCTAAGGCCACGCAGAGGCTTGCTCTGTGGCCTCAAAGCAAATGCCTGACTCACACACCCCGGGCCCCATTAGCCCTGCTCACCTGTCACCCTGTGGCCCCTGTGACCTGGCTCTGCTGACCAGCCCTCAAACCTCATCTCTCCCCTCCTGACTCCAAATGAGTCCACACCCCGCGCCCTCGCACCTGTCCCCCGAGATCCCGCCCCTTTAGGCTTTTGCTTGGCCAACCCCTGCTCCCTGCCGTCTCTTCCCAGATCCCACCTCCCAGGGGCTCAGGGGAAGTGGGCAGGGCCTGGAGCAGTGAAACCACACTTCGCCCACGTGTCCGGAAGGCCCCAGCTTACATGGTCCATCCCCTTGGCCTTACTCGCCGCCCCCCCCCCCCATGGTGCACAGTGGGCAGCCAGCTCCACAGTGTCAGCACCTTCCTGCTTCCAGCACTTTAAGTCCCAAGCCCCAGGAATCCTGGTTTAAAAAAAACAGCAAGTTCTGATCCCCTGAACCGCTCCATTTCAGGCAAACCCACATAGTTGCTTTACAGGAATTACAAACCATGCCCACAGGTCTGCAAAGTGCCCCGAGGGGATGGGTGGGGAGAGGAGAGAGAGGGGCAACTCAGATGGACACCGAGGAGGGGTGAGGGCCCAGGGGCAGGGAGGAGAGTGGCGGGAATGGGCCAGGCTCTGTCCCGCCAGGACCCCTGTGGCAGGACCTCGTGCTCTGCTCTCAGACAGCTGTGGTTCCCTCCCCTCTGCAGGAGTGATCACCGCCGTGGCCTTCTTCCTGGTCGGCCTGCTCCTGCTCATACTGCACTACATGTACCGGCACAAGGGCACGTACCGCACACATGAGGACAAGGGCACAGAGTTTGCCGAGAGTGCAGACGCGGCCCTGCAGGGCGACCCGTCGCTCCAGGATGCGGGGGACAGCAGCAGAAAGGAGTACTTTATCTGAGGGCACAGACCTCACCTCCCCCAACGCCTCCTCCTACTCCAGGACTTCACGCCGCCACCAAGCAGACCTCCGGAGCACCCCCTCGGCCCAAGCCACACGCGTGGCCTGGAACCCTGGGCTGGGGCGCGAGAGGAGAGGAGGAGCCCAGCTGGGGAGGCCCCTTCCAGGGACGGTGACCCCCAGGTGCCAGCCTTTGTCTGCAGGGGAAATTCGGGGTCCTCTGGGCAGTGCAGTTGTCATCGGGGCACGTGTGAGTCCCTGCTGGGTGTGAGTGGGGTGGGGGCTGGGGAAGCAAGAAATGAGTCAGGCTATGCTGACTGGGACGATGGCATCAAATGGTCCTCCTTGACATTTGGGGGAGCAGCAGGTGACTGAGCTGAAGCGCCTTTGTCTTCCATTGATCCACCTCTAAGTGATAGGAAAATGTGAAACAACATAACTGAGCATCCAGAGTCAAACAGCATTAGCATCACTGTCTGGGGAAGAGTAGATGCCACCCAGGGCGGGCTTTTCACCGTGCGCTGCGACCGTGTCCCTGGCAGAGCCTGCGTGCCAGTGCGGGTGCATGGGGCTGGGCCACCCACTTCCAGCGGCACTGCCAGCCCCAGCACTGACAGGCCCCGGGTCCTGGGCCCACAGAGGGGGAGGGACCAGTGACCAGCATTCCTCTTCCCAAGGGGCACCAGCTTCAGAAACAAAGCCGAGGGTGGAATGGTGGCCCCAGCCGCCCTGGCTGACACCCTGTTCTCTGAAGCGGGTTACAGGAAACACAGCCTTAGGCACCGAGTGACCCCGTTCTCCCTGCAGCAGCCGCTGGAGCACAAGCTCCTGGGTTTGGGCCCTGGCTCTCCTTTCCTGGCCCAGGAACTTGGACGGCTTGCTTGACCTCTGGCCTCACCGTTCTTGTCCCTCTAGAGGGCATCCCTCCATGGTACCGACTCTCGGGGCTGAGGGCCCTAACACACATGCCACGTGCTCGGTGCTGTGTCCTGGCCCATGCGTGGTACCAGATGTCTGGTATGTACAGATAAGTTAACAAAAGTGCCTCATTGCACCACTTCTAAATGCTTCCTGAATAATAATCATAACTTAAAATGAGTAGCAGGAAAGAAAGATGAACTGCTAACCATCCTCTTTCACAGGAATCCCCCCTGAGACGCCCTGCAGCTCGGCAGTCACCCCGAACCCAGCAGCTCCGAGTAAGACTGCTCCCTGGGTACCGGGAGCTCCGGGGCCCAGGTCCCCGAGGGCTGCACCAATGCAACCGGGGGCCCCAGGCACTCTCCCCAGGCAGCTAATGGGTCTGAACACAGTGAGGAATGGCCACCACCACAGGAGCTGGAAGCCAGGGCTGTCGGGGAGAGACAGAGAAGAGAGGAACCTGGCCCCCAGGTGCAACCGCTTCCGGGGCGGCCCAGGCGCCTGGCCCTCCACCACCTCCTCTGTGAAACGAAGGGTTTGGCTACAGCTCTATGTCCCAAACTGTGCCCAACAGAACACCACTGCCAGGTGCCACACGGCCACACAGAGGGTGCGCCCGTGCAGACAGGCCTGGGAAATGGCATATTGAGCCGAGGGAAGCAGTGCAGGCTGCCCCCATGTTGAGGGCCCACACGTTCAGTGCCCGGTGTGTGCCGTGACCCGAGGTGTCAGGGCAGGGAAGCGAATGCAGTCTCCCCAGATGGTTTTGGCCAGAGACCCCACTTCTTCCCAGAAGACCTACTACGCATTTGTGCGCCAGCAGTTCCTCAGAACACGTTTGGGAAGCACTAAACGACTTCTAACATTGCTTCCTGCTGTGACGTCGCTTTAGGATTTGAAGAACGTATGGGCCTATGGCCTCGTCTTCAAGGGTGGTAAGCACAGCCACCGTCCAGTGCACCCGGAACCCACACGCAGGCGCGCCTTGCTTCACAGAGGCTCTAGGGAGAGGGGTGAGCCCAGGGCCCCTGGCAGGGGCATTTGTGGGGAAGAGGAGCACTGGTCACTCTCCCCTCCCTCCCCTGCTGCTCAGCAGTCCTCTGCATGGCTGCTGGCCAAGAACCGGCCGCGGGCGGTGGGCTCTGTGCCCTCACCTCCTCACCCTCACCTGCCCTGGTCCTCACCCCCCCACCTGCCCGCCCACTGTCCTGGAGGATGTATGGAAGAACAGCCTGCTCCAGCCCACTGGGTCCCCAGGCCCCATCATGTCCGATGCAGTGTGACATGGACACCGCAGGGTTGGGCTGTCCAAGGTGACCAGGCCAGATGCCGCCAGGAGGGCGCTGGCACTGGCTGCTGCAGAGGCGAGGCCAGCACGCCAGCCAGTAAAGCAACTCAGTGAGATGTGCACATTCATTCAGGAGCATGCATACACACACACACACACACACACACACACACACACACACGGGCATGCAATACACACTAGTGTGCAAATAAATGGTGTCCCTCCTTCAGGCAAGGGAGCACACTTTCCTCTTCTTGGGAATCTGCTGACAGTGTGCTGAAGTCTTCAAGCGGCATGCCTGCAATGGATGTTGGGGAGGGGGGTGGGCACCTATGCATAACTATGCACAAACCACACCTCCAAGCTCCAAGGACTCTGGGGGAGAAAGGAGGGGAGTCAGAGGAGAGGAAAGGAGGAGGGGGAGATGAAAGGGGAGAGGAGGGATGGGACGGAGGCTGGAAGGAGGAAAGGGAACTGGCACACTCCGTGTGAAATCCCAGCTTCACCGCACCTGGTCCCCTTTCACCCTCTCAGTCACCCTCACAGGGGAGGGCCTCGTCCTCCCGTTAGACCTGTAGAAACGGAGGCTCAGAAAGACTGCTGGGCTTTCGGAGGTCACATAGCTTCTCAGGACCAAGAGACCAGTGGGAGGAGCCTGCTTCCTCCCCAGGCGCAGGTGCATCAGTGGGAGCTCTTCGTGGGAGCAGAGCAGGTGCCCCAGGACTCAGGGTGCCAGAACGACAGTGCTGGCTCAGCACCCCAGGCCCGGCCAGCGGTGACCTGACTCCCACGCCAACATCCCCGCTCCTGGTGAGGGCCGGCTGGGGCAGAGGCAGCTCTGAGCGGGCCCATGCAGAGTCCTGGGCAGTTGGCCCTCGGTGGGATGGTTAGCAGGTAAAATGCTTTCAGTTGGGTCCCACCCCATCCACACCTCAAGCACCCAGGAAGCTGGCCGCCCGCTCACTCTCACCAAAGAGGAAATGATTGGCTAGCTGACATGCTGACCCTTCTTGAGTGATTTGTGCTTTAAAATTGCTCGACCCCAAATAAAAATGTTTAAGAACAAATTTTCAGATCCAGAGACAGATGTGTGTCTGATTATCCAGCTGCAGGCCACACACAGGGGTTAGGTACCTCCCAAGGGCGGGACAGCCTCACTGACCGGAACAGGCCCTGCCTCAAGGGGTCTGTGCCTGGTGGAAAAGGCAAACGTGCCACCTTCACGGCCCTGAGGGTGCAGGTGCAGTGAGGGAAGTGGCACAGAGCAGTGGGGAACACCAGGAGGGAAAGGCGTCCCACCTGGGGTGTGGTGGACTTAGGGTGAGGGAGGCCTGGTCATCCCGCAGGAGACCAGGGCATGACCGGCGAGGGTCTTGGGCCCCAGACTAAGAAATGGGACTTTGTCCCACAGGAGCCACCGGAGGAACAGGTCGATCTCTATCATAAAAGCACGCAACGGCCATGTTAAAGAAGACACGGATGGAAATGCATGTGGAGAGGTCCCAGGGGCTTCTAAAGGCTTACCGTGGCGGGGCCCCTGCCAAGGGTTAGAGACAGCCCTCACCCTGGGGTGCGGGGACGCCCCTCCCTGCAGCTTCCGCGTCCTTTAGTCTGATTTCCCAGGACCCCGCCCTTCCTGCTTGCTGGGAGGAGAGCGTGTCCTCTCCAGAAGGCAGGGCAGTAGGTCAGGGTCCCACCGACCGCTCTGTGAGTGTTAGAGAACTTTTCCTTTGGTGGAAGGAACTGCTGGTGAGTGTATCCTGTTTATGTTCCTTTGGAGGAGACACTGTTCAGCTGTTTTTCATTTTCTGCCTGAGATTTTTTTTATCATCATAGCAGCAGGGAAGATTTAGGGGCCAACAGGATTTTAACCGGCCCAGTTCCAAAAATAGGACTAACTACAGGCACTTTCAAGTGCCCGTTAATAGGTGATCGGATAAAGATGTGATGCATATACACAGTGGAATATTACTCGGCCATAAAAAATAATAAAATCCTACAATTTGCGATAGCATAGATGGATCTAGAGGGTATTATGCTACGTCAAATTAGTCAGACAAATCACCTATGATTTTACTTATATGTGGAATCCAAAGAACAAAATAAGTGAACAAACAAAACAGAAACTGACTCATAGATACAGAGATCAGACTGATGGTTGCCAGATGGGAGGGGGGTTGGAGGACTGGGTCAAAAGGTAAAGGGATTAAGGAATACAAATACTGTAGGTAGTTACAGAAAGCCATGGGGATGTAAAGTACAGCCTAGGGAATCTGGTCAGTAATATTGTATTAACCATGTGTGGTGCCAAGTGGGTACTGGAAATATTGGGGGGAACACTTTGTAAGTATATGATTGTCTGACCACTATGCTGTACACCTGGAACTAATCCAAATAATATTGAATGTGAACTGTAATGGAAAAATAACATTTAAGAAGGCTCTGTCGTGAGGGATATTAGCAGCACTCATGAAGCCTGGCTTGCGGCCCAGACACGCTGGCTGCATTTAGAAAGCCAATGGCGAAGGCGGACTTAAATGCTCCACTTTTAACAGATACATAAGCTCCAATGACCAGAAACCAAAATGTAGGGCTAGGAGACAAGGGTGGCCTGGCACGTACCACCACTCAAGTAAATGCAAAAGGACGTGCGCCCTCTTTTAAAAAGAACTGTGGGCACTTTCGTGCTGGTGGTTTAACATGCCCACATTATCGAAAAGAATGGCCCTGGAATCAGGCAGAGCTGAACAATCTCCCCTCTGGCACCAACTAGCTCTGGGACCCAGGAAGAGTGACTTAACTTCTCAGCGTCAGTTCGAATCAACAAAATGGAGATAACGTTTTGAATTTTAGGGTGCTTTGAATATGAAATTCACTAAGGATACAAGCTTGTCAGGAATTGTGGGCCCCTGAGATACTTCCTCTGTAAGGTAAACGCCAGCTGTAACCCTGGGAGGGGGTTACCACTCAG
>NW_005356798.1:6538-7532 GCF_000412655.1 Myotis brandtii | reverse complement strand
GGGCTCCACCACTCACAGCACGGGGAGTTGGGGGAGGAAGAGGGCTCCACCACTCACAGCACGGGGTGGGGGGGAGGGCTCCACCACTCACAGCACTGGGGTGCTCAGTGTCTCCATCTTTAAAATGGGAATAATGGAACCAACCCGAGGGGGTTAATGGTGTCAGCAGGACCACAGTGGCAGAGGCACTGAGCACTCCGAGTGCTATCATCACCATGGCTGGCACGGTAGTGGCACAAGGGGGGAGGGCAGATGAGGCAGAAACCCTGCCCAGCTCGCTTCCTCTGGGCCATGCTGCCAGCCACTCTTCCCACCAGTGCTGCCCCACAGAGGGCTCCTGCCCCCAGGAGTGCGTTAGAACTTGGGGGTTGAAAGAACGGGTGGCCCTTCTACAGCACATGGGCAGGTCCCACCCCACTTCCGAACGTGCTGCTGGACATCCATATAGGAGACAGGCCTGTTTTTATTTGAACTTTGTGTCACTTTACATATGAACACAAAGTTTATCACCCAATGTCATATATACTGAACGTTTACGTGCAAAGTCCTGTGAATCAAGTGAAATTGCTTTTCTTTCAAAAAAATCCTGTCACAGTGGCAATGCCCTTCAAGGTGTTCTAATCACCTCCAGCAGACATCTGGATACATCTGCATTTGTGGCTGTCACAGTGAACCCGTGGATAAGTATGTTCCATGAATAACTATTCTATAGCCCTTACTTCAAAACATCAAACACTGAGAAAAATCTTTAACAAAATCTTTCTTCTTCATTCATGTATATTCGTTTTAAGTAGGTGCAAACATCTGATAACTTCATTATATTTTCTAATAGAGTCGGGCCTGACATTTACATATTCTAATAGATAGCATGCTATCTAATAATAGACAAACATGGTAATTAACCGTACCTCCGACACTCTTCCCATTGGCTAATCAGGGCGATATGCAAATTAACTGCCAACCAAGATGGCGGCCAGCAGCCAGGCAGCTGAAG
>NW_005356798.1:4898-5540 GCF_000412655.1 Myotis brandtii | reverse complement strand
AGGGCTGCCAGGCTGCCAGAGGGATGTCTGATTGCCATCTTAGGCCCAATCCCCCAGGGAGCGGGCCTAAGCCAGCAGGTGGTCATCCCCTGAGGGGTCCTAGACTGCGAGAGGGCACAGGCTGGGCTGAGGGACCCCCCCTCCGCCCCGAGTGCACAAATTTTTGGCACCGGGCCTCTAGACCTTTATAATAAAAACCCAGACCAAAGGCCATAACGACCATCGGGCAGAGGAACTGCCACCTAGTGGTCAGTGCTCGGCCCTACCACAGCGGTAGCAGCCGCTCAGAGGGCAGGTTCACAGCGCTGGGCTGACCAGGATGAGCCCACAGCAGGCTGGTCCCCGCAGGCCGCCCCCCACCAGTGCCTGAATCACAGCACCAGAAGCTGACGGTTACTAAGCACCAGCTTTACTGGTAAGTGGTTGAGGGAAAACACACAACTGCTCGGTTTTCATTCTCTCCCTTGTTAACGAAAAAAAACCATTGAAACCTATAAGGAATTTTTGTGAGTTTATTTGAGCCAAACTGTCGACATATGCCGGGAAGCAGAACCTCAATGAATTGAGATAGTGCTCCGGAGAATGGCAGGGTTACATCCGTATTTATACATGAAATTCATTGGTGACAGATTTAAGGAGGTG
>NW_005356798.1:0-4321 GCF_000412655.1 Myotis brandtii | reverse complement strand
GAGTCTTTTTGCTGTTTGTCAAGTTTTGTTTTTCTGCATCTAATATATTTACATACCAGGAACAAAAGTAACAATAATAAACCAGTAACATTGATAAGGAACAAAAAATGTCTAATACTAAACAAGGAAAAGTCTGAGGGTAACTAGCATCCCAGTCAACCGAAAAACCCTTTACATGGATTATCATAATTTTTTATTAAGTTAATTATATGTTTTCCTCCTTCATACACTGTCATTTGTACCTTATGACATGTTTGGCCAGATGAATTAAGACTCTCTACTATTTCATTATCTAGAAGCTCTAATTTTTCTTCTGGCCAGTTAGTTTCCATAGAAATGACTTCATGGGGAGGATTAAGTTCAATTTCCCAATACATTGGCTTTTCAGTATCAATATTATCATAGGTTTTATGAACCTCAGGCAAAGTTATTCTGCCTATAATTTCAGTATTACACCATATTCCAGTATTATTTAATGTGAACCTGGTGATATTACAGTAAAAATCGCTTAGTATAACAGAAGAATTTTTTAACCCTTCCCAGCAAAAACGTCCCTTTCCCATATACCATATATTGTTATTTGTTGGGGTAGATACAATAGGCCAGGACTGGGTGAATTCAGTATTCCATGTGGATTGGGGGCATAACCATTCACCCTTCCGATTTTCACAGTCAGACAGTGAGATGGGTTCCCATTGTTTATTATTTTTAAATATGGCCCATCTACTTCCCATTGGAAGTATTCTAGTATTATTGATGATGGTCCCTATGCCGGCCAGTTGAACTACTGGGAATTTAAGCTTAGGATCTAACCGAGGCACCTGGGCTTTTAAGACACATCTTAGATCATCGCATTTCCCATCTAAAATTTTCCAAATTCCTGGGGAACCATATGAGTCCTGTAAGTGTCTGGCCTGGGCTTCTGCAGCCATTATAGTTGGCCATTGTTTCATAGCCACTTCAGATTCCATTTGCATTAGCATAGATAAAAGGCCCAGTTGAGTTAGGGTACAGGCACGTTCCCATTGTTGGGTTTGTGCATGAGTTTTTACAGTCTGTCGTGTCTGTTCTATCCATGAAATTAAGGCTTTATTGTCCTTCCATGCTGCTTCCCACCCTTTCCCTTCTTCCTGAAACAGCATTCCTTCTATATGACCTATTTTAGATAAAGAATCCTTTTCTAATGAATGCCGTTCTTCATTAGCTGCAAGCTCAGCTTGTCCCAGGATACCAAGGCCAGCCCCTACTCCTCCAAGTATTCCCCTTTTGCTTCTCTCAGGGGGCCAATGTTGTTGGATCCACCAGGAATGCTGTTGCCATTGGGTAGCTATGGCTTGGGAGCAGTTAGGGTATACTGAGTGGACCCAAAAATGTTGAGTTTCCCATGCCATAGTTAAATGGGTGGAGGTGACCCCCAAATGAGCTAGAGTTTGGGTATTCCATAGGGCTTCCCACAAGCGTCCAGGACGCAAGGATGGTGGGGTAGTTACAGACATATCTACCCACCAAGTGATGCCAATAATTTCTGAAATGGGAACCCATTGATTTCTTTCTTGTTTCACAGATATCCAGCCACAAGAGCATGGCTGGTGAGTCTGAGGACAAGATATGCTATGACAGATAGGACAGGCTGCTGCAAGCCTTTCGCCATCATATCCAGGTGTTTTTCTTAGCTCTTCATCATCCATCTCTATAGCTATACAATATTCATCCTGATTAGATTCATATATAATTCTACCAGTGGAATTATCAGGGAGGTGTTCTTGGAGGTATTTGCCTAAGGTGGGTCCTTTTGAGAGTCTAGTAATGTCCTAGAGCATACAAGTAAATCATCCACATACTGGATTAGAGTGGAATCTCTAGGAAATTGAACATCATTTAGGTCGGCTTTTAATATCTGGGAGAAATAGGTGGGACTTTCTGTATATCCTTGGGGCATCACAGTCCAAGTAAATTGTCGATCTTCCCAAGTGAAAGCAAAGAGATATTGACTATCCTTTTCTACTGGAATGCTGAAAAAAGCACTACACAAATCTATTACTGAAAAATATTGGCAGTCCTCAGGAATAGTTGATAATAAGGTATGTGGATTTGGAACCACAGGATGTCTGGGAATAACTATCCTATTTATAGCTCTGAGATCCTGTACAAATCTCCATCCTTTCCCATTTGGTTTCTTTACTGGAAAGATAGGAGAGTTACAGGGACTTGTACATGGAATTATAAGTCCTCTTTTTAAGTAATCTTGTATAATGGGTTTAATTCCAGCTAGTGCATCAGGCCTTAGAGGATATTGGCGAATATTAGGTAAAGGCAAAGTATTATTAATAGTTATTTTAATAGGAGTGGCTGACTCAATCTTGCCAATATCTGTACTGGAAAGGGCCCAAAGTTGCATTGGAACTTCTTGCAACAAACGTTCAGTTTCAAAATTATTTTCCTCTGGTGAAAGTTCCTTTAAAATCATTATTTTCCCAATTGATTCAGTATCTGATTCACTTAGTTCTAAATACATTTCACCTTTTCGGGAAAACGATATATGAGCATCATGGGTTTCAAGAAAATCTCTTCCTATCAGGTGAATTGGGGCCGATTTAACCAGTAAGAATATATGTTGCCCCGTAACATCCCCTAGCTGAAAGGGGACAGGTTCGGACTTAAAAACAGTCATTGGTTGGTTAGATACCCCTACCATTTGTACAGAAGCTTTACTCCGAGGAAGAGGGAAACTTAAATGGGTAGGGTTAAGAACAGATAAAGTGGCCCCAGTATCCACAAGGGCTTTAGTAACCTCTCCTTTTATGATAATTTCAATTTCTCCTAAAGTATCAGTAAGGAGAAGGGGAAGTACCCTCTCATAGTCCTCGGAGCAGCCCTATGCTTGCTTCTGTCCATTTTTTCTTTGTAAATCCCATTTCAGTTTTCTACAGTCTTTCTTATGGTGGCCTGGCTTTTTGCAGTAAAAACAGACTCCTTTCTCTCCTTTTCTAAGAGACTTCTGAGTAGAACTGGCTTGGTTGCTTAATTGTTGAAGCTGTAAGTTCATAATTTGTGTAACTTTATCTTTTTCTTTCTTTTGGACAGTTTTAGATAGCTGATCAGCCAGAATTGCCAGTTCGTCAGCATGGGTAGTCTGCCAGGTTAATTTATGTTGTTTGATCAGAGTTACAAGTTCTTCATCTAGTCCATCCAGAAATGCCGAATTTAGTAAGGGATCATTTTGATGATCCTTGAAACTGTCTGGCAATAGGCCTGAATATCGTTTGAAAGTCTTTTCAAAACGTTCAAAGAAATCAAGCACTGGTTCATCAGGCTTTCTTTTACATTGCTGGATCTTGGTCCAGTCCATTCTCCGAGGAAAAATTTCAGGTATGGCTTGATAAAGCCGGTGGGCCAATTCCCTGCATTTTTCTCTGTCTGTCTCTTTCTGTTTTAAAAAATCATCTACAGGAGTCTGCCAGCGAACCTTATTTAGCCATTCTGTTGCCTTGCTCTCAGAAACCAGTAGGTGTATTAATTGGAACAGGTCAGAATAGCCAGGATCATATGTTCTAACAGTTAAATCAAACTCCTTTGCAAACCCATCAGGGTCCTGGAGAGGGTCAGGAAAATCTTTAGCTAGGTTTCTTAATTCTGTTCTAGTCCAAGGAACATATACAATTGCTGGATCCCCTCTACCTGAGACAGGCTTTTCCCGGAAAGGAGCTGCTAGAATTCTTGAGTCATCTTTCTCTGAACTTGTATTCTCATTTTTTTCTAGGTCAGCAGGGAATGGTAGTTGAGGAGATATAGAAGGAGGAAGAAGAGAGGTGGAGGGCAAGTCCACACAAGGAAGCTCCGAGAGCAGGGGGTATAGTGGAGGAGCAGAAGCAGGGGGAGGGGGAATAGGGTCTTGGCACTTACTTGCTTCAGAGGCCTTCTTTAGTTCCGAGACAGTCTCCAAAATTTTCTTACTAACTTCTTGTAGGGAAGATATTTTATCCGAGTCTCTCCTAGAAGCCTCTAACTTCCAATCAAGATAAGCTTCCCATTCATTTAATTTAATTTTTGAGCCGGCTTTTTCTAATTGAGCGCGCAGAAAAATCAATTTGGAGGTGTCAAAAGTTCCCCACTTTGGCCATTTCAAATTGATATCATTTTTAGTTAAATTTTCCCATTTTTGAAGATACTTGCAAGTTGAAATTCCGTATGAATTGTACATGTACCCTGCTGGAGTATTAACAGGTGGCTGGGGTTTCTGGGGTTTAGCAACCTTAGAGGTACAATTTCCCATTTTTATTTTAGTATTATTATTGAATATCTGTAGAGTCTGAGCAAATTT
>NW_005356797.1:48509-54553 GCF_000412655.1 Myotis brandtii | reverse complement strand
ATTTCAAAATTTCCTATAAAACTATAGTGATTAAAAGAGTGTGTTACTGGCATGAGGATAAACATATACCAATGGAATAGAACAGGGAGCTCAGAAATAAATCCTCATGCATATAGTCAATTGATTTTTTTGAAGATTCAAACCCAAAAGAACGCTTATTCATCTTTTCACTGCATTTTTGTTGTCAACACTATTATAGATGTTCCCATCCCTCACCCTTTGATTTTTTTAACAAGGGTTCCAGGACCATTCAATGGGTAAAGGACAGTTCTTTCCACAAATGAAGATGACGAGGAAACTGGATATCCACATGCAAAAGAATAAAGATGGACCCTTACATTACACCACATAAAAAATGAACTCACTCTCCAGGGAGCCTTTGGTGAGTTCCAGGACCTGGTAGATATCCAGCGCTGCGCCCTGGGGAATCCCCTATCTCCTTTCCATCCGGGTCGGGTTGGAGGGGGTTTTACAATCCATGGTCACTTCCTTCCTGAGACACCGTCTATGTCGATGGCACTGAAAAAGGCAACTACTGGGGCAGGTCGTGGAGACCCAGCTTGTAGGCAAACATGCACCTGGTCAGCAGGCCAGCCGGCCCGTAGCCTGCCGAGGGGGGCACTGCTCCCGTGGAGCTCATCAGGTGCGCGGGCGCCCACACTCAGAACCAAGAGGCCAAGGTCGGTGCAGGCTGTTGGACAAGGGGGTGGTGTTGCTTGTCGGGTAAACAGAAAGCAGAAGCCCCAAAGTGCCCATTAACTCAGTCATTTCGTTTCTTTTCTCCTTTTCTTCTTGGCCGGTTCTTTGTTCTGTTCCCCGCGCTCTGACGCAGTGTCCTACAAGAAGTAACGCTTCGGGTGACCACCCTGCTCAGAGGCCCGGAAATAAATACAGATCCTTCCTCTTCTCAAAAAAAAAAAATTAACTCTACTTACCAACAAAACAGGAAATAAGTGCTGACAAGAGTGTGGAGAAACTGAACTCCCCGGCACTGATGCAGGTGCAGTCACAGTGGAAAACAGTGTGATGGATCCTCAAAAAATTAAAAATGAATTAGCATATGATCCAGTAATCCCACTGCTGGTATGTAGCCAAAAGGATTCAAAGCAGGGACTCATTTGTTATTTATACACTTATAACCACAGCAGCATTATTGACAATAGCCAAAAGGTGAAAGCAATCCAGTGTCCATCAGTAGCTGAATGGATAAGCAAAATGTGACATATACATAGAACAGAATATTATTCAGCCTTAAAAAGGAAGCAAATTCAGACACGTGGTATAACATGGCTTAACTTGAGGATATTTGGTTAAGAAAAACCAGCCAGTCACAGAGGATACTGCATGTGTCCATTTATATGAGGTACTTAGAGTTGTCAAATTTATGGAGATAGAAAGTACAATAGTGGTTGGTGGGGTCTGGTGGGAGGAGGAAATGGAGAGTTTTTGTTTAATGGGTACAGAGTTTCAGTTATGGAAGATGAAAAAAGCTCTTAGATGGATGGGTCCACCAATATCAACATACTTAATGCCACTAACCTGTAAACTAAAAAATGGTTAAAATGGTAAATTTCATGTTATCTTTATTTTACCACAAAAGAAAAACTATCTTTATTTTACCACAAAAGGAAAACCAAAAATTAAAGTACTTTATAAAACAAAAAATTTGGGGGGCGGGGGGGGGTGTCCTAAGTACAATTTATTTTTGTATGTATTGGATATTTACTAAGCTTCCATTTACAAGCTTAGCCTGATGTCTGGTGCATCTTTATCTTTTATTTTTCTTTAATTCTTTATTGTTGATCATATTACATATGTCTCCTTTTTTCCCCAGCACGCTACTGTCTGTGTCCATTGGTTATGCTTATATGCATGCATACAGGTCCTTTGGTTGATCTCTTACCATCCCCCTCCCAACCTCCTCTGCATAAAACAAAAAAATTTAAGTCAAATAATAACTTAGACTGACCCACAACAATGCAACACATTAAATGATGAAGTGGTAAAAAAAAAAAAAATCAATGAAAAAATAAAACAGGTTAGCCCTGACCAGTTTGGCTCAGTGGATAGAGCGTTGGCCTGCGGACTGAAGGGTCCCGGGTTCGATTCCGGTCAAGGGCATGTACCTTGGTTGCGGGCACATCCCCAGTAGGGAGTGTGCAGGAGGCAGCTGATCGATGTTTCTCTCTCATTGATGTCTCTAACTCTATCCCTCTCTCTCATCGATGTTTCTAACTCTCTATCCCTCTCCCTTCCTCTCTGTAAAAAATCAATAAAATATATTTTAAAAATAAAAAATAAAACAGGTTTCTTGTTGTTTTGTTGATGGTTTCTTTTGCTGTGCAGAAGCTTTTTATTTTTATGTAGACCCATTTGTTTATTTTCTCCTTAGTTTCCATTTTTAAATAAAATGAGCTTTTTTCTTAGTAAAAAAAAAATAAAATAAAACAGGGAAAGTATATTTGTATTAACTTGGAAATAAAATTCTGCACATATGATTTGGTGTAATTACAATGAGTCGGTATCATACTGACTCCTATATACAAAACTCAGATTTTAGAATTTTGAATCAGGTTTATCTTTGCCGATTATAAAAGACCTACCATCTTTTGGTATTTATTTTTAAAACATAAGTAAAAGAATAAAAGCGCAGGCCTTATGGAATATATCAGCATCAGAGCAATTTATTTCATGATCGTAGGTTGGGTGTTACAGGGTTATATACTGTATATACTCATATTACTCTTCTAGGATTGGTTAGTCGAGGACAGGAAATAAAACAGGTCAGGATTTGGTGAGGCTGAAGGAGATGTGGGTTTGTGGACATGCACTTCCTCTGCTCCCTGAACCCCAGGGGCTCCAAATGAAACAGAAGAATGGCCAGAGGTCAATGAACTGCAACAGGAACCTCTGCCAACAATGCAGCTAAAAGACAAAAAACACAAGGTATCACAGGTTTTGACAACCATGACCACTGAGAAAAAAATTGGGATTTAAAAATCAAGAGGCCATAAAGAAGATTTAGGAGAAGGTTCAGTAGAAAACTAAAGCAAAGCCAACACCCATAGGCTTGAATAGAGAATGGGTGGCTATGATATGAATCAGTGGGTGCTCATGACACCTTCTGGGATCATCCACCAGCATTTTGAGCGCCTTTGTGGACATCACTTCATCTCTTTGAACTTGAATGTCTTCATTTATTAAAAATGGTACAGCAATAGCTACCTCACTACGTTTTTTCAAGGATTACATTAAAGATATTTTTTTACATCTTCATTGTTGAAAGTAGTACATATGTCCCCTTTTTTGCCCCAGTGACCCCCTCCAGCCTGCCCTGCCCCACCCCAGGCCTTCACCACCCTATTGTCTGTGTCCACCGGTTATGCAAGGTCTTTGGTTGATTACCTCCCATTCACCCACCCTCCTCCACCAGCCAACAAAAAAGTGAACTTAGCCACTTTTTCTTTGCAAGTGTTGGTGGCACTTATATAATTCGGAGAATCACTCTCTACTTCCTTCTATTTACAACTCCTGGGAAAGAGAAAATGGCAAAGAATTGAACCTGATAATGGTCTCCCAAAGTCTCTACCTTTATATTTTGCTGCTCAAACAATAAATGATCAAATTATTTGAATTCTTCTGTAAAATAAAATGGAAAGAATTTGTGCTTTCTAATAACATTTGAAATAGAAATGGGGAGAAGGAGAGCATAGTGAGAGGGACTAGAAATAAAAAAAAAAGATAAGGGAGAGTGAGAGACCTGAGCAATATGGAGTGTGTGTGTGTGTGTGTGTGTGTGTGTGTGTGTGTGTGTGTGTGTCTGTTGGTGTAGAAAGACAGCGAGGGAAATCTTGTTGTCAGGAATATCCATAAAACATTTAACAATGTAAGTGCCTCACAGTACTAGTAAGTGTCATTGTCCTGGCTGCATTAGGTGTTGAAATAATCCTTCACTCCATTATGCCAACCTGTAGGAAACGTGCTGTGTGACTACATAAGCAACACATTCTGGGAGGGATAGCTTCTAAGTTTGGGTCATCAGGACAGAGACCAGCACCAGTAGGCAAGTAGTGAGTAAGGTTGAGAAAATAATAAGGCAAATATATTAGACAAGAGCTAATGAATCAGTGAAGAGTGTAAGATAAAAAGCTCATGGACACAGACAACTGTATGGTGATTACAAGAGGGAATGCAGGGGGTGGCGTGGGCGGATAGTGAGGGGGTGGGTGGGAAAGTGGAAGAGAGTAAACTGGGGATAAATGATGACAGAAGAAGACTAAACTTTGGATGGTGAATGCACAATGCAATGTGCAGATGATGTATTACAGAACTGTACACTTGAAACCTATATAATTTTACTAGAGGCCCGGTGAACGAATTTGTGCATGGGTGGGGTCCAGCAGGCCTGCCCTGATTGAGGGTGTTGGAGGGTTCCAATCAGGGCCGGGGCCGGCTGAGGGGAAGGGCCACGGGAGGTTGGGGGTGGCCGATCAGGGCCCCAATCTGCCAGTTAGCCACTGCAGTGTGCATCATAGCAACCAGTCGTTCCGGTCATTCCGTCCGCTTGGCTTTTATATATATATAGAATGAACAATGTAACCCCAATAAATTCAGTATAAATGAGCTAATGAAAATAATTATAAACAGAGCTTGGAACTATAAGCAGAGACTTCTTCCCCCAAATCAGGTAGTCTTTGCCCCCTCTGCAGTCTAGGTGGGCTCCATTCTCATTTGCAATTTAACCTTGCCTGTCCAAGGTGGAAAGAGAAATCAGAGACATCCTGGAGCTGCAGTTCTGGTTCAGCTCTCGGACCATCAATTCTGGCCTTGATCTCTCACACTTCTTGCTGCATTCTAGCCCCTTTTCACTATAACATCAATGTTCTTATATTCATTTTGCCTGAAATTCATTTATTATTTACACTTGTAGACATTTTTGTGTGATTTTTATCACAACACTATGTTCAAATATTCTACTGACACAAAAGATTTGTAGTGAAAAGCAACAATCCCCAGACAATTCCAAAATATAAAATCAATGTTATTTAGGGCTCATATGTTGCAATTGTTTCTGAAGTCACTTATATTTCATCTGTATGTCTCATTTTTCTTCTCTTTTTTCATTTCTTTCCATTTTTATGCTGATGAAACAAGATTTTTTGTCTCCCCAGATGTATATTGCTGGTTATTTTCTGATGGTTTAACATGTTTCTTTATCCCCTACACTTCCTATATGTTGGTAGTTATATCTATAGATTCTATGAGAAACACTAATAGTTTTATGTCTCAAGGTGCCTTCATAGTTGGTGCAAAATATTTCTACCAGAGGCATATAACCATTGGCAATGTCTCTTTTTGTGCATTTAGCCACAAAACCATTTCTTAGATGTATTATTTCATTAGGAGTTGAAAACTGTTGGTATTCTAACTCCATCATTCCTATGTCATTTATTAGCCTGAATATAACTAAGAAATGAAATATTGCATAAAGATGTCTAGATTAGAAGTTAGCAAGAATGTGGACTTGGAATTCACTTAAGGGTCAGGCTAATGCTGAGTCTGAAAGCATAAGGTTTAAAGGATATACCAAAGATCAGGCATAGAGATCTGGGGGAGTGACGTAGCTGTAGTTCCATGTTGAGTCCTTTTTCTGGTGAAGGCGTGTTAGATGTTCAGTAGTCACTGTTTTCATGCAGAGTGAAGACCCACAGGGCAAAGAGCCTGAGATAATAGCCTTGCTGCTATAGTACTGGATTCACAGAAAGTTATAGGGTGCTCTATCAAAACTCATGGGATCACCATCTTAATGTGTACAGAACTTTCTTCTGGCCACATTTATGTACTTCCTTTTTTCTATGTATTTCCTCTTCATTAAACTAAGAGTAGGTTTCAAGAACCAGTAGACTAGAGAAACCAAGATGGCAGCATAGGTAAACACCTGAAATTGCTGCCTCGCACAACCACTTCAAAACTACCACTAAAGACAACACAGACATCACCCAGAGCCACAGGAAGGCTGGCTGAGTGGAAATTCTACAACTAGA
>NW_005356797.1:28133-40832 GCF_000412655.1 Myotis brandtii | reverse complement strand
TGCTACAGCCTTTTTGTGAAGCACTTTGACAATAATATACATTGGGATATACTTATTGGCAAGCTCATTGAATTACAGACATAGACATTGGATATATACAAATTTTACATGTCAAGCATACGTCAAAAAGTGTTTTTCAAAAAAATATATAACATCTAATAAAAAAGACATACATGTATTTTAGTTTGAAATCTCAATTCTGGGAATCTGTCCCATAAATATAAAGGTGCATAAGTGTTTTATACAAAGGTGTTCATTAAAGCACTCATCACAGTTAATACTGAGTACCCATCAAGAGTATAATGTCAAAGCTAGCAAAGAGTGTAGTTAGATCTCCATCTTTTAATCTGAAGGTATTCTCATCATGTTTGTTAACTGTGGAAAGCAACTTCCAAGAAAATAAATGTATAGTGTGACCATTTTGGTGGAAGGAAAGCCACAAACCATATAAAACAATCCTATTAACAGAAAGGAGTGGAGAATCAGAAATAGTATGTATTGGCGTTGGTTGTTTGTCTTGGGATGGGGATGTGGATAGAAAACAAAAGGGAGAAAAGGAATACATTACCTACTCTAGGTGCATGGACACCAAAAGTCCTATTACAGGAAACACTCTAACTATCCCTGACCACTGGAATGTCCCACAAGAAGGGCCTTCTGTGCTGCCAGTGTGGTTCAGTGGTTGAGCATGGACCTGTGAACCAAGAGGTCACCTTTTTTAAAAATATATTTTATTGATTTTTTACAGAGAGGACGGGAGAGGGATAGAGAGTTAGGAACATCGATGACAGAGAAACATCGATCAGCTGCCTCCTGCACATTCCCTACTGGGGATGTGCCCGCAACCAAGGTACATGCCCTTGACCAGAATCGAACCTGGGCCTTTCAGTCCACAGGCCGACGCTCTATACATTGAGCCAAACCGGTTAGGGCAGGAGGTCACCTTTTCATTCCCATCAGGGCACATGCCAGGTCTACAGGCTCAATCCCCAGTAGGGGTGTGCAGGAGACAGCTGATGGATGATTCTCTCTCATCACTGATGTTTCTATCTCTCTCTCCCTCTCCCTTCCTCTCTCTGAAATCAACAGAAAGTATATTTACCCCTAGCCAGTTTGCTCAGTGGATAGAGCGTCAGCCCTCGGACTGAAGGGACCCTGGTTCAATTCCCATCAAGGGCACCTATCTCCATTGCAGGCTCTAGCCAGGTCCCAGTCCGGGTGCCTGTGGGAGGCAATCAATGTGTTTCTCTCACATAGATGTTTCTCTCTGTGTATGTCTCTCCCCCTCCCTTCCACTTTCTCTAGAAATCAAAGGAAAAAATATCCCCAAGTGAGGATAAACAAAAATAAATAAATTTAAAAAGTAAAAAACATTTTTTTAAAAATATTTTTAAAGAAGAAGTGCCTTCTATGGCCCACAATGATCATCCCAGTGCTCCTTTAGCAAGCAGCCCTCATAGGTGAAGAGAAAGTGGGTACAATGGCCCAAGGACATCAAGCACTGCCAGCAAGAAGAGGGCCCCTTAGAAACTGCTGTTTAGTAGTAAAACTGCCCCCCGTTGTAGAGAGAAGGGGGGGATGAGGGTGTATGCGCCCTTCCCCTCTCCATCTCTTGCCCTCACCCAGGCTTAGCCCCTCATCTTCCTCCAAGCCCACTTCTTAGCACTGCGCTGAGAGGAGCAGCCGCCTTTCTCCCACCCTCTGGGCTAATCCCAGGTTCAGGTTTGCTGGGGTGGGGCCCAATCCTGTAGTGAGGTGTCACACACAGTGCTGCTTTATTAAGCCCTGGACTTGTCCTGAGGCAGCAGGACGAAGCCTGGCCGCAGAATCTTTGTCTGGTACCAGTAACAGAACCTCTGCCACCCAGGCGAGCCCACCTGCTGCCATGGGCCGCTACCGCATCCACGTGGCCACCGGGGCCTGGCTCTTCTCCGGGTCTTTCAACCGCGTGCAGCTGTGGCTGGTCGGGGAGCGCGGGGAGGCAGAACTGGAGCTGAAGCTGCGGCCAGCGCGGGGCCAGGTGGGCAGGAAAGCTGCGACTCAGACACCCTGGCTGGGCTCCCTGCATGAGGGCGGGCAGGACGCTGGAGGCTAGGAGCCAGTGATGGGCATCCGTGCTGGAACTCCTAGTGAGAAGGGACGCCAGCATCTGGGTGGGTGAGAGGTTCAGAGCCAGAGCCCAGCTGGGCTCAACCCCTCTCTCCCTGTCCGCGACTGTGGTCCTCACAGCCTCCACTACTTCCCTAATTGATGCCAGGCCAGTATCACTCTGGGGTCAATGGTCAAAGGGAAGGTCCTACGAGAGCGCGGGTGCGGTGAGAGCTCAGTTTATGGACAGGGTAGTGATGATGCTCAGTCCTCAATAAAAAAAAAACACTCAGGGCCTCACCCCGCGTTCCAGGTCTACCGGGTTCTGTCCCCACAGGTGGAGGAGTTCGAGCAGGACGTTCCCCAGGACTTGGGGCCACTGCAGTTCCTGAAGTTGCGCAAACACCACTCCCTGGTGGACGACGCCTGGTTCTGCGACCGCATCACCGTGCAGGGCCCAGGAGCCTTAGAGGAGGCCGCCTTCCCCTGCTACCGCTGGGTGCAGGGCGGGGGCTGCTGACCCTGCCTGAGGGCACCGGTGAGGGGCCGCCTCAGGGAAGTGGGTGCTGGGCCCAGGGAGTAGTGGAGGTGGAGGGAGACAGGGATATCACTGAGGAAGGCCCTAGGGATTGAGAAAGTACATGCTCAGTAGGTTAAAGGTGGCCAAGACAGGAAAATAGGGAAAAGTTAAACATATAATTACAAAGGCTGGAAGTGGGACTGGACTGGGAAATGAGTGATGTGTAGATCCTACCTCCCAAAAAGGTGAGCAAGGGAATGGGAGGTGCAGCCACACTGGGAAATAGAAGAGCCAAAGTAAAGTGGAAAGGATCTCCATGTGACTGGGAACAATTTAGGGCAGGGACAGGTAAGGCTAGCACATGTGACTCCTGAGAGGAGGCAGGGAAGGGAAGCAAATAAATGATATGACGTGGATAGCTGGTTTGTGAAGAGTTGTGTTCCATGTTCTCATGAAAGAAAACTGTGAGGGCAGGGAGCGAACTGCCTGGGGAGGGGCGGGGGGGAGATATGAATGAGGACAGCAAAGGGAGAATCTGTTACCTTAGGAAATAAGTACAAGAGACAATTGAGGGAAATGACAGGTAAGACTGGAAGCCTGAACTAAATGTCTTTGAGGCACAAGTAAGTATAAGTACCGATGAGGGCAGGGTTAAGCCAGGTTACCAACTATAAACTATGTGAAGTTGAGGACAGGTGAGATGAAGCCAGGTAAATGTAGCAACATGGATCCATTACTTGGTTTGGCACACATAGAATACCTTATGCCAGGGAACAGGTGACAGTGGAAGTAGGTTGAGGTCAGAGGAGGTAAGTGTACTTCACTTGAAATATGTCATTTTGGAGAACAGCTTAAGGTGTGGACAGGGAAGGACCAGGCCAGGGGAAATTAACAAAGGAATATGGAGTAACGTAGGATAAGTATGGACATTTCAGCTGATTAAGAATGAAATTTATAGATACTGTGATGAAGAACAGGGATAGATAGGAAAATTTTAGTTAAGGTTCACAATAGGGTGTCAAAAATTGGATTTTCGTCTCAGGAAAAATATGAGATTGAAGATTGGTGAAATTAAAAAAAAAGGGAGTGGGGAAAGGTGAATGACTAGGGAACTAAGCAGAGGAGACAGGGCCAGAGAAAAAATCAAAAGAGTATGATGCCATACAGTTAAGAAATAGGAGATTGTGATCCCACTTCCAGGAATATATCCTAAGAAGCCCTAAACACCCATCAGAAAGAATATATGCACCCCTATGTTCATTGCAGCATTATTTACAATGCCTAAGATCTGGAAACAGCTCAAGTGCCCATCTTTAGATGAGTGGATAAAAAAAGCTGTGGTGTATTTACACAATAGAATAGTATGCAGCTGCAAATAATAAGGATTTCTTACCCTTTACAACAGCATGGATTGACCTGGAGAATATTATGCTGAATGAAATAACCCAGTTGGAGAAAGACAAGTATCACATGATCTCACTTATAAGTGGAATCTAATGAACACAATAAACTGATGAACAAAATAGATCCAGAGACATAGAAGCATGGAGCACACTGACATACTCAGAGGTGGGGTGGGGAGTGAGGGGAGATGGGAAGAGATTAAAACCAAAGAACTTATAAATATATATGCATGCATAACTATGGGTACAGCCAGTAGTGTGGTGAAAGCCTCAAGTGGGGCAGGGGCAAGGAGGGGGGTAGAAAGGAGGGAATAATTGAGGGACATCTATAATACTGTCAACAGTTGAAAAATAAAAATAAAGAGGATACTGGAAGAAGACAGGGCATAGCAGGAGATTGAAGAAAGCATTGAGGAAAATTGCTTTGATGTCTCCCCAGCCCGCCTGGCAGGAAACAATACCTTGGATGTGTTCCAGAAGCATCGAGAAAAGGAACTGAAGGAAAGACAGCAAATCTACTGGTGATCACCCTATTAGAAGCCTCCCAATTGTAACCCTCTTCCCTGACAACTTCCTCCTTCAATGACTTCTACCCCCTCCATTAACCTTTGTCCCCATATCCTAGCTGGGCCACCTGGAAGGAAGGGTTACCCATGACAATTGCTGCAGGCAGTATAGATGATCTGCCTCCAAATATGAGATTCCATGAGCAGAAGAGGCTGGACTATGGATGGACAGTGATTGCAGGGTGAGGAAATGGTCAGAGTGGAGTGGGGCTGGTGGATCCAGGGACATGTAGGATTTGGCAAATTGGTGGTTTCATCTTTGATATCTGCTCTAGGCATATGGAGATGGTCCTCAAATATGTTTACACCCTCCCAAGCCCCTGGAAACACCTGGAAGATTTTGATCAGATCTTCTGGGGACAAAAGACTGCCATGGCTGGTCAGTGGTTTTCCCAGGTCCCTATCAATGAGGTATGTGTCACACTCCATTGTCCCCAAAACTTCTTGCCAAAAAAGAACTTACACCTGGAGATCTGACAACGGCCTCATGAATGAAAATATGTGGGCTGGGTATGGAGGAGTCATGTGACTAAATCCCTATAATAGAGCCTGAATGAGAGAAACATCAGGTTGTGGTGAATATCCTCCTCCTAAACTCCACTCTCACCCCACAGAGAAGGTTCACCAGCGCTGGCAGGATGATGAGCTTTTTGGCTACCAGTTCCTCAATGGCGCCAACCCCATGCTGTTGAGACGCTCCACCTCTCTGCCCTCCCGGCTGGTGCTGCCCTCGGGGATGGAGGAGCTTCAGCCCAGTTGGAGAAAGAACTGCAGGTACAGCCTCCAGCCCTTGATGGTCTTCTCCTTGTCTGTGAGAGGAGTAGAGGTGGTGAAGGGGAGGGACCAAAGTTGAGTCTGGAAAGGGAGGCTGTGGTAACCCACTGTCCCTGAGTGTAGAGTCCTCTGCTGGAAAAAATTAGAGGTGATGTAGGGAAAAGCATCGAAGCTGGATTCTGCCAATAAAGCTGACCATTAGAAGATGGTGGGGAAAGGAGCTTGGGCAGCCTGACAAGGGGAGAGCTTCGCATACCTGTGCTACAGAATCAACTGGCATACTTAGTCCTAATACTACCTCTGACAAAGACAAGCTGCATGTCTTTAGGGAAGACTCCTTTCATGGGGTCTTAGTCCTCCCTGTAAAATAAGAGAACTTGAACTGGATGTTCTGGTGCTTCCTTCAGTTCAGCCACTGGGACTCAGGTACTCATGTAGGATAATGGAAAGAAAATAGAGTGACTGTCTTTACATTCTTCCCCTTTGCCTTGGCCATGGGGAAGAATGCTTTCAACTCTAACCCTGGATACATTCCTCTTTCCTTAGAAAGGTTCCCTGTTTGAGGCTGACTTCATTCTACTGGATGGAATTCAAGCCAATGTGATCCAAGGACAGCAGCAGTACCTGGCTGCCCCCCTTGTCATGCTCAAGATGGAACCCAGTGGGAAGCTGCTACCCATAGTCATCCAGGTGAGGTGTTCTGAGAAACCTCCTCCCAACACTGCTCTGTGTTCATCCCCAACCTCTGCCATGAGACACAGACAGCAGGCTCTTGTCACCCACCCCTGCCTCATTCAGTAACACCTGTCCTTATATCCAATATCTCCTTTCTACCTTACAGCCTACTCACTACTCACCTGAAATTGCCTCTTTGAGAGTCAGAATGCTCTCTGTCGGTTCTCACCATAAGGCTAATTAATCTCTTTTTGACCTATGATTCTGTGGAATATTCCTTCTTTCTTATACATATTTTCTCCTTTGGTGGTAATGTGTTTTCACTCTTACTGTTCTCATCAGTCAGTTGATAAGAACTGTCAGTTATCTCACATGTCCACCTTCTCCTTTCAATTCTACCATCCTAACTCACACCCTCATCAAGTTTCTCTCAGTCATACTAGACAGCTCTTTCCAATTCCTCCTGCTTTGAACCTGACCATCATGGCACTGACACGTCCCCACAACACTTAAGAGGGTGAGTGGAAGGGCCTTCATTCCTACTATATTATAATCCCTTGGAGACAATAATCTTAGTCACTAGTGTATTCCCCAGAATAATAAGCATAGTTTCTAACAGGATGAAGCCAGTGAATGCTTAACTCCTCTGTTTCAGATCCAGCCTCCCAGCCCCAGCTGCCCCACCCCACCACTGTTCCTGCCCTCAGATCCTCCACTTGCCTGGCTCCTGGCAAAAACCTGGGTCCGAAGTTCAGATTTCCTTGTTCATGAGACCCAGTATCACTTGCTGAACATACATATGCTGGGTGAGGTCATCGCTGTGGCCACCATGAGGTGCCTCCCAGGACTGCACCCTGTCTTCAAGGTACATCCTCTACCCTCCATGTCCCATCTCCCTCACATCCCAGAGGAAGGAAACAATGCAACAATTCTCTAAGATTTAAAAAGCATAAGCCACTTGTTTGGAAGGAAGTTAAGAAAGCTTCTTCTAATTGAATGAGTGTCCATGTTATTGGAATAAAAAAATCTTTATAGCAATTTGTGAACAGAAAAGAGGCAATTATTGTGTCAGGACCTTGCCCTTGTGGCTTTATTTCTAATGTTTAAATTATTTAATTTTGAGATAATCATAGATTCTTATGCAGTTTGAATAAATAATACAGAGAGATGCCATCTATTGTATTAAGTCAAGTTACTTAGCAAATATTCAGCACTTATTCTACAGCAGCTCTGATATTCTCCAGCAGAGTTTGCTGTAGAGCAAGGATATAATTTGATAAACAAAAGTATTGATCTGCTTTCACAGAGCTAGCATTTAACTAGCAAGAAAATGATACACATAAAAAAATAACCAGAGAACAGAATCTGGATATAACGTTGAAATCAAGACAGAGAATAATAAACACTATATTTTTGATGGAGAATGTTGCACCACAATTTAGGATTCATTAAGTAGAAGGCCAAAAGGATAAAAGACCAGCCCAAGAGGTTATTTAACCTGCCCAATAAGAGGTGCATGACATGGTAGTTAGATCAAAGGAAAGGAAAATACAAGGACCTTGTGATGAGAGGAAATAGTAATTGCAGCATGCCTAGGTGCAAGATTGGAGAGAAAGCTCAGAGGTCTGAGCTTCTGCAACAACTAGGAGCCCTCTCATTCAATACAGTTGTATTGATCCAAAAATATTGTCATTTTATAAAATAGTGAGCCTAGAATCTATTGCTAACCAGAAGTTATCAAAAATAGCCATGTGCCTGCTTTAAAAACATTCTTGAAATCTTGATGACACTAGCAGCAGGAGCAAAAATCGTACAAGCTTATGAACCAGAACAATTGTCAGAAACAATACATTCAGCAGAAGCCCATTTTGAAGTCAAAGATGATATGTTCAGTTTTAGGTACATGGAGTTTGAAGTGGTAGCAAGATATGTAAGTGCATGCTGGGTAGAACGTCTGAATTGTGTTTCTTCCAGGAGTCCCAACCTTCATCTCCAAACCTGGCCATTGGTAGCAGTGACCCCTTTGGGTCCTGGGGTAACATAGACAAGATAGACCTTAACAGAATTCCGTGATGTTGGAGTTCATTGACTTTACGATGGGTTTGCATCACCATCTTCTGTATATCTCAGTGATTGAACCAACTTTTACATTTCAAAATCCCATTCCACAGCCCCCTCTACACCTGTCTTTCCTCACCATAACATCTTCATCCCACAGCAAACAACTGAGTTGTTATCAGGCCACCCAGGAGAGCTAGGCCTGCCCCCCTCATAAAGGTTACCTGTGCAGGCTGGGCGTTCAGACTGCTGGTGTTTGGATCTTGAATCCTGGACTCAGTTCTTACCAGATGTGCGCTCAGGGTCCTCATCTCTAAATGGGAATAATAGGCACTCTATCGTGGAGGTGAATAACAGCGTTACATAGACTAAATGCGACAACAAATAGTAGTTCTTGCTATTATGATTAGTTCTTTGTCTTCTGGTTTCTTCCCTCCTCATGTAGACTTTGGGTTTCCTATGACACTCAGCATCTTTAATGGTCTTTCTGGGGTTTCAGACCAATGTGAGTTGCTTTGTTATGTTGGTACCAATTATTTCAGTTGGGCCCTTCCCTCTCTGCAGCATCACCAACTCACATAAATACCAATATTGCATGAATCCTCCATCTCAGGTTAAAGAAGAAATTGTCTAAAACAAACTGAAATGCACAAGAGGATCAGATGGCCGTTTCGAAGGGCAAAGGGAAAGCAGGAGAGAGAGCCCTAACTGTGCCTAATTGGAGGTGGGAGGTGATTTGACAACAAATTTTTGCTGTTATAGAGGGTAGATCAATATTGGTCCTTAAATTCTGACTGAAAGTACCCTACCCATCCCAATCCCTCAAATTTTAAAAACGCATACTAAAACAACTAGAGGTTGGAGGAGCAGCTTTGAAAATTAGTAGAAAGGCAAGTTTACACTGTATGGATGTGTATGCTAGAAAAATTATTTTAAAATATCAAAAGTTAAAGGACTGATTCTCAAGGACACCTATACTCAAGGTAGGAATAATAAAGGTAATGATAAGAGCTACTATTAAAGGATGTCTGTGTGATAGGCAATATACTGAACACTCTCATACATTATACATATGTTATACATATAAGGATCACTACAGCACCGCGTGATGAGACCCTATTGTCATCCCATGTAAAGAGATAAAGAGACGGGTGCTTAGAGGGTTTATTATCTCGGTCAAGTATCAAAATAAGTGGTGAAGATTAAAATCCTGGTCAGTCAGACTCCAAAGTTCAACTCACAGAGCAATGGGAGAATATGAGACTAAGAGATCAGAGATGGAGGAGACTATCTGGCAAAGGCACCAGCAGGTAGGAAAGCATCAAGAGGGAGAGAAAGCCAAGCATGTTGTACATAAACCACCCCCTCCAACCTTCTCCATCCAGCTCCTGATCCCACACACCCGCTACACCATGGACATCAACACGAGGGCACGGAACCAACTCATCTCAGATGGAGGAATATTTGATAAGGTAAGGAGGTGGATTGTGGGACCACCTACTCACCCAAGTCTGCATAACGTCCTGTCACTTTCAACATTCCAAGCCCGCCTGTGTGACTGTTCTGACCCTTTAACCCAGGAGCC
Source organism: Myotis brandtii (assembly GCF_000412655.1). NCBI lineage: Eukaryota > Metazoa > Chordata > Mammalia > Chiroptera > Vespertilionidae > Myotis > Myotis brandtii. Next base: position 31,163 of record NW_005356797.1, on the reverse strand, counting down.
TTGTCCCTTTATCCCAATGTCTTTGAATCTGAAAAGGCCACATCTGACCACTTTATATAGTATGCCATGTTGTCCAGCTCTGTTTGTCCCCTCAAAACACCTCATTTCTATTGTCACAGGGATGGAGCACCGGTGGAGGGGGCCATGTGCAGTTGATGCGTCGGGCCATGGCTCAGCTGACCTACCGCTCCTTCTGTCCTCCTGAAGATCTGGCTGACCGGGGCCTGCTGGGAATCCCAAGTGCTCTTTATGCCCATGATGCTTTAAGGCTCTGGGAGATCATTGCCCGGTGGGTGAAAGTGGGAGCTAAGAAATGGATGGCCATTGGGGAGAGGGAGAGTGGGTCTCTGTCTTGAGGTCAGTATGGGCCAAAAGAAACATGAAAGAAGAAGGTCCAGACAGAGGGAGCAGAGGAGACAGTGGGTAGGATCTGAAAAGGAGGAAAGTGGAATAAGGGAGAGCCTAGGTTGGGAAAGCTGGGAATGGGGAGATGGGGTTCTGGAAGAACCAGGATATTGTTAGAAAGAATGGTTATTAATCATGCTTTACTGATTTCAGAGGGGAAGGGAGAGGGAGAGAGAGAAAGAAACATCAATGATGAGAGAATCATTGATTGGCTTCCGCCTGCTAGCCCCTCCTGGGGATCTAGCCAGCAACCCAGGCATGTGCCCCAACCGGGAATTGAACTGTCACCTCCTGGTTCATAGGTCCACACTCAACCACTGAGCCTCACTGGCCAGGCAGAATTCTTAAAACCAATGTTACACATTTCCTTCTTTTCTAAACTAGTGTGTAGAAAGAGCTCCGGGATGTCCCAAAAGGCAAATCTTGTCAGATCTGTTCCCAGGTACAGTGAGAATCAGCTTGATAGAGACCACAGAAAAGGAGTAGCAGCCAGAGGCTAGAGCCTTCTACTCTCAAGGAGCTCAGCTCCCTTCTCTGGCAGGTACGTGGAGGGGATTGTCCACCTCTTCTACCACGGGGATGACATCGTGAGAGGGGATGAGCTGCAGGAGACAGGACAGCATGAATCCCAAGGGCAGCTGCGAGGGCCCAGAGTGGGATAAAGCCTGCTGCTGTCAGGTGAACAGTGGCTTTCTGTAGAATAGTGGTTCTCAACCTTCTGGCCCTTTAAATACAGTTCCTCATGTTGTGACCCAACCATAAAATTATTTTCGTTGCTACTTCATAACTGTAATGTTGCTACTGTTATGAATCATAATGTAAATATCTGATATGCAGGATGGTCTTAGGCGACCCCTGTGAAAGGGTCATTCGACCGCCAAAGGGGTCGTGACCCACAGGTTGAGAACCGCTGCCTTAGGCCCTCTGATCAGAAGCCTTTTTCAGCTTTGCTCTTCTGGGAACATGAACCCAACCCCTCATCAGCCCCTGTCCCTCCACACATGGAGCATCTTATTCCCATTCCCACTTCCTAAGTCTCAGGACAATTCTAGAAACCCCAGGATTGTCCTCCTCAGAGATCCCATGCCTCTTCTTAGATGCCTCTAACCTGCCATAGGGACTAATAAGGCCAGAACCATAGTCAATAGGGAGTCTGCCCAGACCCTGCCAGGTTCTCTTCTAATTATTGCCTATTTTCCTACTTAAGCATAGAATAAGGAGATTATTCCCATCAAAGCCCATGAAATCCCACCCTAGCTTTTCCTCCGCTTTCCTTCTTGCTACCATCTGACACTCTCAGAGGATCCAGACATCCTGCATGCCTGCCAAGTGCAGGGCCATTTCTAGATGTAGTCTCAATACTGTATATATTTTAACTTAAACCCAAACTCAGTACCATGATCCTTGGGACCAAGCTTCTTAGGCAAAAGTGCCCTCCTACCAGTGAACTACCTTCAAGTCCTCTACCCCATGAAAAAAATTTTTTTATTCATTGAGTTGAGAAGAAGGGTGAGAGAGAGAGAGATAGAAACATCAATTATGAGAGAGAATCATTGATCGGCTACTTCCTGCATGCCTCACAATGGGGATCAGCTGGCAACCCTGCACATGCCCTGAACAGAATCTAACCATGACCAGGTTTATAGGTCGATGCTCAACCACTGAGCCATGCCAGCTGGGCTCCTCTACCCCATTTTTTAATCCATAACAAAGAAATAGCCTTTCTTGAGCATTCCTCTCTCTAGTACACATAGGCCAGCTGGGACTGTTTTGAATCATCCTTTAGCTCCTTCCCCCTTCACTCTACACACCAATACCTTGAATCCCTTCACCCTCCATGCAATAACTGTAGCCAACAGCTAAGAGCTATTACTGATAACCAGGCCCTGAGAATGCACACTTCATTAAACCACATCCCTACCAGGGAGTGGAGTCATATCTCAAAGTATCTGGGGCTGTACCTTCCCCATTCATCCAAGAACACCTCAACAGCCCTTCATGACCAAAATCTGTAGTACATCTCATATCTGTCAACCAGGCTCCACATGATCCAAGAGACCCTTCTCATTCTCTTTCGTGCTTCTCTCCATGAAATATCCACATCAGAGCACTTGTAACACTTATTTGATTATGAGCTTTAACTTCCTGCACCCACACTGTTCTCCCTCAGCTTCCATGGTTCTCCTTGTGCCATCATTCTCTCATCACCCTCATTAAAGGCAGTGTGTTAAGATTTTCTCTTCCCAGAACTATTTGTTGAGAAAGCCATTTAATCTCTTTGACTTTTAATATCCTTTCTCTTAAGTGAATATAACTCTTGTCCCAAATGAAATAATGAATGTGAAAAGTAGAAACATCTGTAAAGCAATCAATCCTATATAATAAAGAGCTAATATGCTAATTAGACAGGACAGTGGAACGACCTTCCAGAACAACCAGAGGGCGGGGGGCGGGGCCAGTGAGCCTGCATGCCAGGCCAGCCATGGTGGTCCCAGCGCTGCCCCATCGGAAGAGGCGGTGGGAGAGGGGGCAGAACCATCTGGTGCCTCCACAGAGGCAGGATGGAGTGGGACTACGGCACCTCAACCTCACACGGGCCCTCACCCCACCAGCCCGGCCCCCGAT
>NW_005356797.1:22889-28063 GCF_000412655.1 Myotis brandtii | reverse complement strand
GCAACCAGTGGGCAGGGAGCAGGGACAGCACTAAGGAGCAGTGAGCCAGCTTCTGGTTGAACAGCGCTCCCACCCCCTGCACCCGGGCTCACGACTGGCAAGTGCAGCAATGATGGTGGGAGCCTCTCCTGCCTCTGCAGCAGCGCTAAGAATGTCCAACTGATGGCTCCCGGACTGCAAAAGGGCACAGGCCAGGCTGAGGGACCCCTCCCCGCCCCCCACCCTGCACGGATTTTGTGCCCCGGGCCTCTAGTGTAAAAATATTGTGATCATCTGCCGCACTCCAAAAACTTACCTCCCCAAATTAATCAGCAAGTGTAAACTCCCCGAGCAGCATCTCAACTGTAAATTGAATGGAACGGGACAGTGAATTGATGCTGTTCCAGCTCCAACATCAGTCTATGACTTCTCTTTTTTTCTGCATTATAGCCCAGATACCTGAATCTACTTTCTGGAAATAGGAGAGCAACCTCGGTTTTCTTAACTGTTTTGCGGGAGAGTGAAAATTGTATTAAAATAAAATAAACCTAGAGATAAGTTAATATTATATATCATTGGCCTACAACTTGAACTTTTAGTAAGGTGACATACCTATCAGAGAAAAAACAAACAGCTCCCCAAGAAACCCCTTGCCCATCCAAAGTTAACCACTTCATACTGTGCAGGTTTTACCTCTTTGAACTTTACACAAATGAAAACACAAAAATGCACTCATTAATGTCTCAAAATACATTTAAAAATTACCCATGCTGTTATGAAATGGAGCATGTAGTTCATTGTTCTCATTGTATATTATTCCACTTTGTGAATATGATGGACTTTATTTTTTCCTTTCTCCCATTGACGGGCATTTGGTTTGTTTCCATTTTGAGGCTATTAATGTCATTGCTGTTGTGAACAATGTCATGTGTACAATTCTGTTGGGTATGTATCTAGAAGTGAAATTAATGGTCATAGGATATGTGTATGTACAGTTTTCTGACAGTTTTCCAATGTGCTTGTAAACATTTACTCGCCCTCCACAGAATATGAGATATAGGCAGTATCTTCTCAAATATTTGAAAAAATAGTTTGGTCATATTGTGAATATGTTGTGTTTTCACATTTGAGTTTAAGTTGTATTCTCCCAGTGACTGGTAGAACCGAGGAACTTGTCCTGGGTTTAGTAGCCACAGGGATATCCTTCTTTACGTGGAGCCTGTTCCTCTTTTGTGCCATTTTATTTTGGGTTGTCTACCTCTCTCCTGTTGCTTTTAACCACTTTTGAACACTGGATATTAGACCAACCAGCCTCTCAGCCCTGCCTACTCCCCACCTTATAAACATACCTACAATGGACTGAGGGGGTTTATATGGACCATCTCCATGGACCATCCCTTTATAAGGTAACAATTATTATCTCTATTCTCAGAGTAAACTAAATAGCAGCTCAGAGAAGCTAAGCAGTCAGTCCAAGGTAATGCAGTTAGTCAGCAGCAAAGCAAGGACTGGTCTCTTGACTAAATTATTAACTACCCCCCTTTACATCGCCTATCTCCTTTTGCTGCCTTACTTATATTCTTATCACTATCTAACAAACTGTGTGTAATTTGACATAGTTATTCTGTTTATTATTATTATTATTATTTACTATTACAGTCTATTTTGTCCACCAACATATTCAGACTGCCTATATAATATCTGGTACATAATAGTTCATGACTTTCTGAATAAATGAATGAATGAACACTAACTAATTCTAATATAAAGACATGCCACGATATCAGCCTTTATTTCCTTATCTCCTTTGGAACTGCACTGTCTAAGCTTTGTTCTTTTCTCTAGGTTTCCCTGTGTCCTTCCAGTCTCGGGCTCAGCTCTGCCATTTCCTTACCATGTGCATCTTCACATGCTCTGCCCAGCATGCAGCAGTCAACCAGAGCCAGGTCTGGACAACTGAGAGCCTGGGTCTGTGAGAGGAAGTGTCTGGTCTAGGGGACAGTTGAGGAACAGAGTTGGGGGCTAGGGTCCTGAATCAGAGTTTCTGAGTGATTGCAGATTCTTCTTCTTCTAGTTGGACTGGTATTTCTGGGTCCCTAATGCGCCAAGCTCAATGCGGATGCCCCCACCCACCACCAAGGAAGATGTCACAATGGACACAGTGATGGGCTCATTACCGAATGTCTGGCAGACCAGTCTTCAAATGACTTCCATATGGCTCCTTTGCCATCCGCAGCCAGACAAGGTGAGAGGGGACCTTTGGAATTCTGAGGGGACTGATGGCTGACAAGGAGACTTTAAGGTGAGGGACTGGAGTTTGGGTCCCTTTTTCTTAGAACTAGAAGATGATTGATCCTTTCTTTCTGCTCCAGGTACCACTGGGGCATCACCAAGAAGAGTATTTCTCAGGTCCTGAGCCCAAGGCTGTTTTAAGGCAGTTTCAGACAGATTTGGATAAACTGGAAAAGGAAATTGTGGCCCGGAATGAGCAGCTAGACCTTCCCTATGAACACCTGAAGCCCAGCCTCATAGAGAACAGTATCACTATTTGAACCTAAATCATTCACCCTTTAAATACTAGAGGCCACCACCATAGTTAATATTTTCCACCTGATTTTTACTGTTTCCATGGGTCTGAGTTGCTATGGTTCTATTTTCTCCTCTTGAGTTCCCTACCTAAATATCTCACCAACTTGAAACCAACTCCCTTAGAGAAATCAAATATCTACCCATGTAATGTTTTCTTTTCTCTGGAAATTTTGCCTTCTCCATTCATCAATAAATCATTATAGCCCTAGCCGGTTTGGCTTAGTGGATAGAGCGTCAGCCTGTGGACTGAAGGGTCCTGGGTTCAATCCCGGTCAAGGGCACATGCCTGGGTTGCAGGCTCGATCACCAATGGGGGCCTTGCAGGAGGCAGCCAATCAATGATTCTCTCTCATCATTGATGTTTCTATCTCTCTCTCCCTCTCCCTTTCTCTCTGAAATCAATAAAAAAATATTTTTAAAAAATAAAAATAAATCATTATATAATGACATTACATTATCATTGACATAAGTGATTCAAAAATGTGTTTTAATGGTGTAGCTAATTTTTTAATACAGTGGAAGATAGAAGTCAATTCTATATCTTTTTTCTGCTCTGGATAATTTATCACAGCACTATTCATTGAAAAACCCATCCCTCCCATTAATCTAGAACACTGACATAGATTAAGTTGCCATCTATGAATTAATTAGTTCTCAGCTGTCCAGTAGTTATAACCACACTCACATAACTGCTACAGCTTTATACTTAACACTAGAGGCCCAGTGCACGAATTCGTGCACCAGTGGGATCCCTCCACCTGGCCTGCGGGATCAGGAAACCAGCTGCTCTCTGACATCTCCTGAGGGGTCCTGGATTGCTAGAGGGCACAGGCCAGGCCAAGGGACCCCACAGGTACATGATCGGGCTTGGGGAGGGACTTCGGGAGGGCTCCAGGGCATGTCTGGCCCATCTTGCTCAGTCCTGAATGGCTGGACTCCAGCAGCAAGCTAACCTACCAGTTGGAGCGTCTGCCCTCTGGTGGTCAGTGCACATCATAGGGAGTGGTTGAGTGGCCTTAGCATATCATTAGCATTTTTTTTTTAATTAAAGTTTTCATCTTTAATGAAATGACTTTGGAAATAATGTCTATTTCCATGACACCAATACTATAGTGCTCGGAGTCACAGTAAGGTACACAGAATTACATCCGTAATTAATATGAATGCCAACATTTCAAGCAGTAATTTCCTCCCTCTCCCTTTCTCTCTGAAATCAATAAAAAAATATTTTTAAAAAATAAAAATAAATCATTATATAATGACATTACATTATCATTGACATAAGTGATTCAAAAATGTGTTTTAATGGTGTAGCTAATTTTTTAATACAGTGGAAGATAGAAGTCAATTCTATATCTTTTTTCTGCTCTGGATAATTTATCACAGCACTATTCATTGAAAAACCCATCCCTCCCATTAATCTAGAACACTGACATAGATTAAGTTGCCATCTATGAATTAATTAGTTCTCAGCTGTCCAGTAGTTATAACCACACTCACATAACTGCTACAGCTTTATACTTAACACTAGAGGCCCAGTGCACGAATTCGTGCACCAGTGGGATCCCTCCACCTGGCCTGCGGGATCAGGCTGAAACCAGCTCTCTGACATCCCCCAAGGGGTCCCGGATTGCAAGAGGGCACAAGCCAGGCCGAGGGACCCCACCAATGCACGATCGGGGCCGGGGAGGGACACGGGAGGTTGGCCAGCCAGGTAGGGACCACGGGAGGGCTCCAGGGCACGTCCAGCCCATCTTGCTCAGTCCCGATTGGCCAGACCCCGGCAGCAAGCTAACCTACCGGTCAGAGTGTCTGTCCCGTAGTGGTCAGTGCACATCATAGCAACTGGTTGACCGGTCAACTGTTTGCCCCCTGGTGGTCAGTGCGCGTCATAGTGAGCAGTCGGGTGGGAGGAGGAAATTAGCATATTACACTTTGATTGGTTGAATGGCCAACTGGAAGTCCAGACACTTAGCATATTTGGCTTTTATTATATAGGATAGCACTCTTATTCAACATAGCACTGGAAGTCCTAGCCACAGTGATCAGACAAGAAGAAGAAATAAAAGGCACCAAAGACATCCAAATTGGAAAGGAGTTAGTAAAACTCTCATTACTCACAGATGACATGATATTGTACATAGAAAACTCTAAAGATTCCACCAAAAAACTACTAGATTTAATGAATGAATTTGGCAATGCAGCAAGATACAAAATTAACACGCAGAAAATCAATGGCAGTTTTATACACCAATAATGAATTCTCAGAAAGAGAATCTAAACAAACAATCCCATTTACCATTGCAACAAAAAAAAATTAAGATACTTAGGAATAAACTTAACCAAGGAGGTAAAAGGCTTGTACTTGGAAATCTACAGGACATTGAAAAAAGAGATAGAGGAAGATATAAACAAATGGAAGAATATACCATGTTCATGGATTGATAGAATTAACATCATTAAAATGTCCCAAAACAATACTACCCAAAACAATTTATAGACTCAATGAAATCTCTATTAAAATACCAACAACATATTTCACAGATCTAGAACAAATACTCCAAAAGTATATATGGAAGCAAAAAAAAAAAAAAAAAAAAAAAACC
>NW_005356797.1:21892-22745 GCF_000412655.1 Myotis brandtii | reverse complement strand
CAGACTCCAGAAATTGACCCAAGCCATTATGCTCAATAAATATTTGACAAAGGAAGAAAGAGCATACAATGGAGTCAAGACAATCTCTTCAATAAATGGTGTTGGCAACAAAATGAAACTAGACCAACTTACACCATATACAAGAATAAACTCAAAACGGATAAAAGACTTAAATGTAAGTCATGAACCCATAAAAATCCTAGAAGAAACCACAGGCAGAAAAATCTCAGAAATCTCTTGTAGCAATATGTTTGCAGATACATCTCCTAAGGCAAGGAAAACTAAGGAGAACATAAACAAATGGACCACATCAACATAAAAAGCTTCTGCATAGCAAAAGAACCCCAAATAGCCCAACTATCATATAAAGAACAAATTGGAGGACCCACATTTTGTAATTACAAAAAATACTACAAAATTACAGTAGTCTAAATAGTGTGGTACTGAAATATAAACAGATATATAGCCCAATGGAGCACAATACCTTGCTCAGGAAGAAAATTTTGTATATACAGATAGTCAAACAATTTTCAACAAGGACATCAAGACCATTCAATTGGGAAAGGGAGGTCTTTTCTTTTTTTTTTTTCAAATTTATTGTGAAAAGTCATTTTTATTATTGGATGTGGGAACACTGACATATATTTGATATAATGTGGGGGAAGATATGACAGTTTTTTTTAATTAATTAAATCTTTATTGTTCAGATTATTACATTTGTTCCTCTTTTTCCCCCCCATAACTCCCCTCCACCCAGTTCCCACCCCACCCTCCTCCCTCACTTCCCATCCACTGTCCTCATCCATAGGTGCACGATTTTTTTTTTAATATATATTTCTTTATTGCTTTCAAA
>NW_005356797.1:17525-20222 GCF_000412655.1 Myotis brandtii | reverse complement strand
GTATGCTTTTCTCTTTCCTTCTAGTTGTGGAATTTCCACTCAGCCAGCCTTCCTGTGGTTCTGGATGATGTCTGTTCCGTCTTTTAGTTGTATTTTTGAAGTGGTTGTGCGAGGCAGCAAACTCTGGTGTTTACCTATGCCGCCATCTTGGTTTTCCGACAGTTTTTAAAGGCTCTGAATGTTCATTAAATTTTTCTCCAAAGAACTACAAATATTGTCAGAAACGTCCATATATTTTTCTGGAAACACCAAATATTTTTCAATTCTCCAATCTTCACATTTCTTAACACATAAAGTTTTTAACATTAATATGAAATTTGTTTTCTATTTTGTTATAATCTACTAGTGGCCTTCTGCACGAATCTGTGTGTAAGTAGCTCACTGCCGCTTGCCTCAGCTGGCCGCCCCCTCCCCCCCACTGCTGCTCATAGCTCTCACCTGCAAGTAGCTTGCTGCCCCCGGGAGGTCTTTTCAACAAATGGTGCTATCTAGGAAAACTGATACCCACATGTAAAGGAATGAAGTTGGACCCTCGCCAGACACCATATACAAAATTGACTCAAAATGAATCAATGCCAAAATGTAAGAGGTAAAACTATAAAACACTTAGGGGACAACTTTATGTCATCGGTTTGCAATTATTTCTTGGATATGATACCAAAAGTATAGGTAACAAATTTTTTTAAAAAACATCAATTTGACTACATAATTTTGACTACATCAAAATTTAAAACTTGTGTACATCAAGTACTAGCAAGTCACTAGCAAGAGAGTTAAGAGGCAATCCATAGAATGGAAGAAAATGTGTACCTGTCATATATCGAATAAGGTGTTAAATGTCAAATTAATAAAGGGTACTCTTATCATTAGGAAAATACAAATGAAAACCACAATGAGATGTCATCTCACACCCATTAGGATGGCTACTATCAATAAAACAGAAAATAACAAGTGCTGACAAGGATGTGGAGAAATTAAAATCCCTTTGCACTGCTGCTGGGAACATAAAATGGTGCAGCCACTGTGGAAAACAGTGTGGTGGATCCTCAAAAAAATTTAAAAATCAATTACCATATGATCCAGTAATCCTGCTTCTGATATGTAAGCAAAAGAATTGAAAGCAGAAATGCAAATAGTTTTTGTACACTTATAACCACAGCAGCATTATTGACAATAGCCAAAAGGTGAAAGCAATCCAGTGTCCATCAGTAGTAGCTGAATGGATAAACAAAATGTGACATATACATAGGACAGAATATTATTCAGCCTTAAAAAGGAAGCAAATTCAGACACGTGGTATAATATAGCTTAACCTTGAGGACATTTGGCTCAATATAATCAACCAGTTACAGGACAGATACTGCATGTTTCCATTAATATAAGGTACCTAGTGTTGCCAAATTTATGGAGATAGAAAGTACAATAGTGGTTGCTGGGGTCGGGTGGGAGGAGGAAATAGAGAGATTTTGTTTAATGGGTACCGAGTTACAGTTATGGAAGATGAAAAAATTCTTGAGAAGTATAGGTCCACTAATGTCAATATACTTAATGCCACTAAACTGTAAAAGAAAAAAATGGTTAAAATGGTAAGTTTTATGTTATGTTTATTTTACCACAAAAGAAAAAGCAAAACTTTCAGTACTTTATAAAACAAAAATTATAGTCAAATAATAACTTAGACTAATGAACAAGAATTCAACATAAATGAAGAAATGGTAAAAAAAAAAAAAAAGATCAATGAAAAAAGAAAACAGAAAAAGTATATATTTAATAACTCAAAAATAAAATGGTGTGTGTATGATTTGGCATAATTTTCTTTTCGTTTGGTGTAATTATAATGAATCGGTATCATAGTGACTCCTATATACAACACTCAGACTTTAGAATTGTGTATCAGGTTCATATTTGCCAATTTTAAAAGATCGTATCATATTTTGGTGTTTATTTTAAAAACATGTAACAGGGTAAAAGCCTAGAGCCTGTGAAATACATCAGCACCAGAGCAATTTATTTCATGATTGTAGGTTGGATGGTAGAAGGATGTATACTGTATATTCTCAGATTACTCTGCTAGGATTGGTTAGTTGAGGATAGGAAATAAAACAGGTCAGGATTTGGGGAGGCTGAAGGAGATGTGGTTTGTGGACATGCACTTCCTCTGCTCCCTGGACCCCAGGGCCTCCACATGAAACAGAAGAATGGCCAGAGGTCAATGAACTATAACAGAACCTCTGCCAACAATGCAGCTAAAAGACAAAATGTAAAACCATCACAGGCTTTGACAACCGTGATCACTAAGAAAAACAACCTTGGGATTTAAGAATCAATAGGCCATAAAGAAGCTTTAGGGGAAGGTTCAGTAGAAAACTAAGGCCAGAAGCCAACACCCATAGGCTCAAATAGAGAATGGGTGGTTATGATATGAATCAACAAGTGTTCCTGACTCTTTCTGGGATCATCCATCAGCATTTCAGGTGACTTTGGACATCTCTTCATCTCTTTGAACCTGAACGTCTTTATATATAAGAAGTGGTACAGAAAGAAACCATCAACAAAATGTAAAGGAAGCCCATTGTATGTGTAAACATATCCACCAATGATATATCTGATGAGTTAATTTCCAAAATATATAAAGAACTTATACAATTCAACATTAATCCAATGTATAAATAAATAAATAAATAAATAAATAAATAA
>NW_005356797.1:10589-17433 GCF_000412655.1 Myotis brandtii | reverse complement strand
AAAAATGGGCAACGGACTTGAATAGATACTTTTCCAAAGAGGACATACAGATGGCCAATAGACCTGATAAAATGTCTAACATCACTAATCATCAGAGAGATCCATATTAAAATCCACAACGAGAAATCACCTCACACCTGCCAGAATGGCTACCATCAATAAATACATTTTAAAAAGCAATGCTGGAGAAGATGTGGAGAAAAGGGAACCCCAGTACACTGCTGGTGAGAATGCAGACTGGCGCAGCCATTGGAGAAAACAGTATGGAGTTTCCTCAAAAAATGAAAAATAGAACGGCCTTTTGACCCAGTGATTCCACTTTTGGGAATATATCCGAAGAATACCAAAACACCAATCAGAAAGAATATATGTACCCCTGTGTCCATAGCAGCATTGTTTACAAAAGCCAAGATCTGCAAATAGTGTAAGTGCCCATTAGTAGTTGAGTGGATAAAAAAGCTGTGGTACATTTATATAATGGAAATACTATGAGGCTGTAAAAAGAAAGGAACTCTTTTGCAACAGTATGGACGGATCTGGAGAGAATTATACTAAACAAAATAAGCCAGTCAGAGAAAGACAAATACCATGTGATCTCACTTACATGTAGAATCTAATGAACAAAATAAACTAATGAACAAAACACAACCAGACACATTTATACATGGCACAGACTGACAGATGTCAGAGGCAAGGTGGTGGAGCAGACAGGATGAAAGAAGGTGAAGAGAATAGCCAAAGTACACATATGCATAGCCCATGGGCACAGACAACAATGTGGTGAGGGCCAGAAGGAGGGGAGGGCAGGGTCCAGGTAGAAAGTGGCACATGGGGAGATGGAATAGGGAACATCTGTAATAATGTCAACAATAAAAATAAAACATAATTTTGAAAAAGTGGTACAATAGCTACCTCACTTTTTGCAAGGATTACGTGAAAGGCATTTAATATTTTGGTTCCACCACAAAACTGAACATAGCCACTTTTTCTCTGAGAGTGTTGGTGGCACTTAAATCAAACAATTGGGAGAATCAGTATCTACTTCTTTCTACTTACAACTGCTGTAAAAGAGGTGATGGCAACGAATTGACCCTATTAATGGTCTTCCAAACTCTCTGCCTTTACTTTATGCTGCTCAAACAATAAATGGTCAAATTATTTGAATTCTTCTATAAAATAAAATGGGAGAATGTTTGCTTTCCAACGATAATTAAAATAGAAATGGGGGAAAGGGAAGCATTGTGCAAATGACTGGAAATAAAGAGAAGAGAGAGTGAGAGACCTGAGCCACATGGTGTGTGTGTGTGTGTGTGTGTGTGTGTGTTAGGGGAAGTACTGGGAATAAAGACAGCACAGGGAAATTCTATTGTCAGGAATAGCAATAAAACATTTAACAATATAAATGTCTTACAGTAAGTGCCATTATGCTGACTGTATTATTATATTATGTGATGAAATAATCCTTCACTCCATTATGCCAACTTTTAGAAAACTTGTGTTGTGTGACTGCATGAGCAACAACATTCTGGGAGGAATAGCTTTTAAGTTTGGGTCATCAGGGCAGAACAGAGACCAGCACCAGTAGCCAAGTAATGAGTTAAGTTGAGAAAATAATGAGGGAAAGATATTAGAACAAGAGTTAATGAATTGGTGAAAGGAGTAAGGAAAAAAGCCTCAGGGACACACACAACAGTATGGTGATTACCAGAGGGAAAGGGGGTGGGGGCAGGTGGAGGAGGATAAACAGGAATAAATGGTGACAGAAGACTAGATTTGGATTTTGAGTGCACAATGCAATGTGCAGATGATGTACTAATATTACAGAATTGCAAACTTGAAACCGATATAATTTGATTGACCAATGTAAACCCATAAATTCAATTTAAAAAAAAAGAGCTGGTGAAAATAAATGTAAATAGAGCTTGGAACTGTAAGCAGAGACACCTCCCCCCAAGTCAGGTAGCGCTGCAGGCTAGATGGGCTCCATTCTCATTTGGAATTTAACGTTGCCTGTCCAAGAACTGAGAAGGTCAGTGCTGCCATTGTGGCTCACCTCTCGGGCTGTGATACCTGGGTCCCTGAGAAGTAAAGTACATCTAGGGTTAGGAAGAGGAGTGGGGTGAACATAGAAACTGTGAGATGGGAACCTCCTCAATATCCTTACATGGAATTTTCTATGCTTGTCTTCTGTTAGAAAGGAAGAGTCTCCCTGTCCATCCAACAGGAATTCTTGCATATATGGTTTGAATTTCATCCTCCCACACCCATCATGTGGTCCCTTCTTCAGCTATGTCTTCTGTACCCTGCATCTTAAATGTTCTCTCTCTACTAGTTCTTTGCCATCCAAATATCCTCAAATCTATTCCATCCCAAAGAGAATTCCTGCCTTGACCTCTCACACTTCTTGCTGTATTCTCGCCCCTCTTTTCTCTATAAGACCAACATGACCTCCTTATATTCATCTTCCCTAACATTCATTCATTATTTTTTAATTGTAGGAATTTTGCTGTGATTTTCTCAATCACAACACCATGTTCAAACATTCTACTGACACAAAAAATTTGTAGTGAAAAGCAACAGTGCCCTGCCAACTCCCAATCCCACAATCAATGTTATTTATGGCTCATGTGTTACAATTGTTTCTGAAGTCACACGTATTTCATCTGTATGCCTCATTTCCTCTCTCTTTTCATTTCTTGCCATGTTTATGGTGATAAAACAAGGTTGTTTGCCTCCTCAAACAGATTTTTTCCTAGTTATTTCCTGGTGGTTTAACATGTTCCTTTATCCTCTATACTCCCTACACGTTAGTGATTATATCCATAGATTCTATGAGAATCGCTAACTATTTTATGTTTCAAGATGCCTTCATAGTTGGTGCTAAATATTTCTGCCATGGGTACATAATTATTGCCAATGTGTCTTCCTGTGAATTTAGCCACTGTAGATAACCATTGTTAGATGTATTATTAGGTTTTGCAAACTATTGGTATTCTAACTCCATCATTCCTGCATCATTTCTAAGCCTGAATATACCTAAGAAGTGAAATATTGCCTAAAGATGTCTGGATTAGAAGTTGGCAAGAATGTGGAATTGGAATTGGTTTAAGGGTCAATCTATTGCTGCACCTGCAAGTATGTCATTTAAGTGATATACCGAAGATCAGGCATTGGGGTCTGAGGGAGTGAGGTAGCTGTGGTTTCATGTCGAATACTTTTCTGGTGGAGGCATGTTAGATGTTCAGTGGTCACTGTATTCATGCAGCGTGAAGGCCCACCAGGTCAGAGAGCCTGGAATAATAGGCTTGCTGCTATAGTATTAGATCCATAAAAATGTATAGGCCATACTCTATCAAAACACAGGGTTTACCTTCTTAATATGTATAGAACTTTCTATGGGCCACATTTCTATACTTCCCTTTTCTACATATTTCCTTATCATTACACTGACAGCAGGTTTAACTGTGGAAACCACACCTTGGTGAGGAACATAGGTTTTAATTTATTCATTAAGAAGCTCTTAGAAGGGGTTAAGCAGCTGACCCACATCATTCTAGTGGGATTGGTCATGGGCCTTGCGTGCAGCTTTGTCTTCCTGCTGGGTATGTCAGAAATGCAAAGCCCTGACTGCCTTCTGCACTGAACAACCATGAGCAATGAGGTCATGTTCCTGTAGACAGAGAATGAACATGACCTGCGTACCACAAGAGTGGTGAGTACCCCCAACTCGGTGGTCCTCTCCTATAATGCAGCCCACTGTGTGTGCTGTCACTCACCTAGACCCACCTGAATCATATTCATGGGACTTGGTTGGGCATGAGGAACTGACATGAACGTGAACTGTGGCTATCGCTTTTGTTCCATGTAATAATGCCCCGTTTTTTACTAAACCAGAAGTTTTGTGTCTTCTGCCATCATCCTTCAAACAGCAAATCTAACTAGGTTTTAAGTTGGATAAAAACACAGACCCTTCACTGTTTTTGAAAATTACACCCTTCCTATTGGCAAAAATTCAAAAGTGATAACTTTCTATGCTGGTGGGGATGCAGAGAAAAGGGCCCTCTGGTACCATGCTACAGCCTTTTGGGGAAACCAAGGTGACAATAATATACATTGGTATATACCAGTGGTCGGCAAACCGAGGCTCGCGAGCCACATGCGGCTCTTTGGCCCCTTGAGTGTGGCTCTTCCACAAAATACCACCTGCGGGCGTGCACATACAGTGCGATTGAAACTTCGTGGCACATGCGCAGAAGTTGGTTTTTGGCCTGGGCGAGTCTATTTTGAAGAAGTGGCGTTAGAAGAAGTGGGGGGTGTCGGTCGGTCGGTCGGTTGGGCGACAGGAGACAGGGCGCAGGCGGGGCCGGGATACGGAGCGCGCGGGGGAGGTGCGCGCGATTCATGGATTCATGCATGAGTTGAGTGAGCCAGTCAGTCAGCAGTCTCATTGTGCAGTGGTTAGTGCTAGTCTCGTCCGCAAATCGCGCGCGGGTGACTAAAGTACAAACAAGTATACAAGACTAGTGTGGATGGTAGAATTGGAAGGGGTGGACCTTAGCGAACATACCTCAATCAGATTGAGGACCAAGTATACAAGACGAGTGTGGATGGGAGGGTTGGAAGGGGTCGACCTCAGCGAACGTACCTCTATCAGCTTGAGGACGTTTTTAGCAAAGGCCAGCTTAGGAGTACCCTAATTATTTAAAGTTGAATGTACCTACCTATATAGTTTAAGTTTAAAAAATTTGGCTCTCAAAAGAAATTTCAATCGTTGTACTGTTGATATTTGGCTCTGTTGACTAATGAGTTTGCCGACCACTGGTATATACTTATTGGCAAGCTCACTGAATTGTAGACATCAAATACGTACAGATTTTACATGTCAAGCATACCTCAAAGGTGGTTTTCTCACCCTGGCTGGTGTAGTTCAGTTGATCACAGTCCCATGTACTGAAAGTTTGCTGGTTCGATTCCCAATCAGGGCACATAGCCAGGTTGCAAGTTCGATCCCCGGTCATAGTGCATATGGGAGGTAGTAGATCAATGTTTCTCTCTCTCTCTTTCTCTCTCTCTCTCTAAAAAAAAACAACAATAAAGACCTATTTTTTAAGAGGTTGGCTTTCAAAAAAACAAAACATCTCATATAAAAAATATATATACATTTTAGTCTGAAATCTCATTTATGGGAATCTATACTATAAATATATGGGTATACAAATGAAGGTATTCATTAAAACACTCATCATAGTTAATACTGAATGCCCATCAAGGCAGTAATCCTTTAAGCTAGCGAAGAGAACAGTTAAATCTCCATCTATTGATCTGGAGATATTCTCATGTATTATTTTTTTGTTTTTTTGTTTTTTTTAGAGAGAGAGGAAGGGGGAGAGAGAGAGAGAGAGAGACATCAATCGGTTGCCTTCTGTACACACCTCAACCAGGGATCAAACTTGTAACCTGGATATGTGCCCTGACTGGGAATCAAACCCAAAACTTTTCCATGTACTGGATGATTCTCCGACCAACTGAGCCACACCAGCCAGGGCCATGGATTGTTAATTGTGGAAAATAAAATGTGGAGTGTGACCTCATTTTTGTGGAAGAAATGACCCAAACCATATGAAGCAATCCTATTAATAGAAAGGAGGGGGCAAGCAGAAACAGTAGATTTTGACATTGATTGTCTGTCTTGGAATGGGGATTCGGATAGAAAACAAAAGGGAGAAGAGGGATACATTGCCTACTCTAGGTGCATGGACACCAAAAGTCTAATTACAGAAAATACTCTAACTTATCCCTGATTTCTGGAGTGTCCCTCAAGAAGTTCCTTCACCCCGGCCGGTGTGGCTCAGCGGTTGAGCATGGACTGTGAACCAGGAGGTCACCTTTAAATTCCCATCAGGGCACATGACTGGGTTACAGGCTCAATCCACAGTAGGGAGCGTGCAGGAGACAGCTGATGGATGATTCTCTCTCATCATTGATGATTCTATCTCTTCCTCTCTCTGAAATCAATAAAAAACACATATTTAGCCATAGCCAGTTTGGCTCAGTGGATAGAGCATCAGCCCTCCGACTGAAGGGTCCCGGTTTCAATTCCCGTCAAGGGCACCTCCCTCGGTTGCAGGCTGAATGCATACCCCAGTTGGGGGGCCAGTGGGAGGCAACCAACCCATGTGCTTCGCTCACATAAATGTTTCTCTCTCTGTGTCTCTCCCCCTCCCTTCTTCTCTCCCTAAAAATCAAAGGAAAAATATCCTCAGGTGAGGATTAATAAAAATAAATAAATAAATAAATAAATAAATAAATAAATAAATAAAACCATATTTTAAAAATATTTAAAAGCAGCAGCAGGGCCTTCTATGGCCCCCAATGACAATCCCAGTGCTCCTTTAGCAAGTAGGTGAAGAGAAAGTGGGTGCAATCGCCCAAGGACATCAGGCACTGCCAGCAAGAAAAGGGATTGGAACCCAGGCACCTTCAGAAAACACTATTCCATAGCAAAACTGTCGCAAAGTGTACATAGGGGAGAATGCACCCAGACTCAGCCGCTCATCTTCCTCCAAGCCCCATTCTCAGCACTTTGCTGAGAGGATCAGCAGCCTTTCCCCCACCCTCTGGGCCAATCCCAGGTTCTGGTTTGCTGGGGTGGGGCCCAATCCTGTAGTGGGCTGGCACACACAGTCCTGCTTTATTAAGCCCTGGACTTGTCCTGAGGCAGCAGGACGAAGCCTGGCCGCGGAATCTTTGGTACCAGTAACAGAACCTCTGCCACCCAGGCGAGCCCACCTGCTGCCATGGGCCGCTACCGCATCCACGTGGCCACCGGGGCCTGGCTCTTCTC
>NW_005356797.1:0-10515 GCF_000412655.1 Myotis brandtii | reverse complement strand
GGGTGGGACCCGACAAGCTGAGAGCCAGTGACAGCACAACCGCGCCAGCTGGGACTTCCAATGAGAAGGGACGCCTGCACCTGAGCGGGTGAAAAATCCAGAGTCAGGACCGGCGCTGAGCTCCCTCCGCCAGTGGTCCACGCAGCCGCCACTACTTCCCAATTTACCAGAGGCCAGTGTCTCTGTGGGGTCAGTGGTCAAAGAGAGGGTCCCAGGAGAGCGCGGAGGCTGCGAGAGCTCAGTTAATGGACAGGTGTAGGTGATGATGCTCAGTCCTCAATTCAGAACACGCAGGGCCTCGTCCTGCGTTCCAGGTCTTCCGGCTGAGTTGGGCGTCTGAGCCGCACCGCGCAGGTGTTGGGAGGAGGCAATGCTGTCTTTGGCGGTTTTGTCACTGGACTCCACAAAGGACCCTGCACCCCAGTAAACGTCCTCTCCCGGGTCCCCGCTACTAAGTCTCACCGGGTTCTGTCCCCACAGGTGGAGGAGTTCGAACAGGACGTTCCCCAGGACTTGGGGCCACTGCAGTTCCTGAAGTTGCGCAAACACCACTCCCTGGTGGACAACGCCTGGTTCTGCGACCGCATCACCGTGCAGGGCCCAGGAGCCATAGAGGAGGCCGCCTTCCCCTGCTACCGCTGGGTGCAGGGCGAGGGCGTGCTGACCCTGCCCGAGGGCACAGGTGAGGGGCCGCCTCAGGGAAGTGGGTGTAGGGCTTAGGGAGCAGTGGGGAGGGGGACATAGGGGATATCACTGAGGAAGGTCCCGAGGGTTTAAAAAGCGCATGCTCAGCAGGTTAAAGGTGGACAAGACAAGGGGAATGTTATACAGAGAATGAAAGAGCTGGAATTGGGACTGGACAAGGAAATAATGGATGTGTAGATCCCACCTCCTCAAAAGGTGAGCACAGGGAATGGGAGGTGCAGCCATGCTGGAAACATAAGAGACAAAGAAAAGGGGAAAGGAGACCTCCAAGTGACGGAACATGGTAGGGCAGGGACAGGTAAGGCTAGCACATGTGACCCCTGAGAGGAGGCAGGGAAGGGAAGCAACAAACAATATGACATGAAGAGCGGGTTTGGGTGTGAAAATATGGAAGACAACTCTGAGGGCAGGGAGCACACTGACCGGGTGAGGATGAATGAGGACAGCAAACAGAATCTGTTACCTTAGGAAATAAGTATAAGAGACAATTGAGGGAAATGACAGGTAAGAATGGAAGCCTGAACTAAATGTCTTTGAGGCACAAGTAAGTGTAAGTACCGATGAGGGCAGGGTTAAGCCAGGTTACCAACTATAAACTATGTGATGTTGAGGACAGGTGAGATGAAGCCAGGTAAATGTAGCAACATGGATCCATTACTTGGTTTGGCGCACATAGAATATCTTATCCTAGGGGAACAGGTGACAGTGGAAGGAGGTTGAGGTCAGAGGATGTAAGTGTACCTCACTTGAAATATGTCATTTTGGAGAACAGCTTAAGGTGTGGACGGGGAAGGACCAGGACAGGGGAAATTAACAAAGAAATATGGGATCATGTAGGATAGGTGTGGGCGGTGTGGATATTTCAGCTGATTAAGAATGAAGTTTATAGCTACTATAATGAAGAACAGTGATAGAAAATTTTGAGTTAAGGGTTACAATAAGGCATCAAAAAATTGGATTTTCCTTTCAGGATAAATATGAGATCGAAGATTGGTGAAATCAAGAAAACAGAGAGGGTGAAGATGAATGACTAGGGAATTAAGCAGGGAGAGAGAGCCAGAGAAAAAGGCAAAGGAGTATGATGCCATATGGTTAAGAAACAGGAGATTGCGATCCCACTTCTAGCAATATATCCTAAGAAGCCCTTAACACCAATCATAAAGAATATATGCACCGCTACGTTCATTGCAGCATTATTTACAACTAGAGGCCCGGTGCAGGAAATTCCTGCATGGGGCAGGGGGGTGGTTGTCCCTCAGCCCAGCCTGCACCCTCTCCAATCTGGGACCCCTCGAGGGATGTCCCTCTCACAATCCAGGACTGCTGGCTCCCAAACACTCGCCTGCCTGCCTGCCTGATTGCCCCTAATCGCTTCTGCCTGCCAGCCTGATCACCCCTAACCACTCCCCTACCAGCCTGATCAATGCCTAACTGCTCCCCTGCCAACCCCATTGCCCCTAACTGCCCTCCCTTGCCAGCCTAGTCACCCCTAACTGCCCTCCCCTGCTGGCCTGGTCGCCCCCAACTGCCCTCCGCTGCAGGCCTGGTTGCCCACAACTGCCCTCCCATGCTGGACCGGTCACCCTTAACTTCCCTCCCTTACCAGCCTGGTTGCCCCGAACTGCCCTCTCCTGCCAGCTCGATTGCCCCTAACTGCTCTTCTCTGCTCGAGGGATGTCCCTCTCACAATCCAGGACTGCTGGCTCCCAAACACTCGCCTGCCTGCCTGCCTGATTGCCCCTAATCGCTTCTGCCTGCCAGCCTGATTGCCCTCTAACCACTCCCCTGCTGGCCTGATCACCCCCAACTTCCTTCCCCTGCTGGCCTGATCGCCTACAACTGCACTCCCCTGCTGGCCTGATCGCCCACAACTGCCCTCCCCTGCTGGCCATCTTGTGGCAGCCATCTTTGACCACATGGGGGTGGCCATCTTGTGTGTTGGTGTGATGGTCAATTTGCATAATACCTCTTTATTAGATAGGATGCCTAAGATCTGGAAACAGCTCAAATGCCCATCATTAGATGACTGGGTAAAAAAATCTGTGGTATATTTACACAATGGAATAATATGCAGCTGTAAACAAGAAGGCTTTCTTACCCTTTGCAACAGCATGGATAGACCTGCTGTTGCAAAGGCTAATGGAGAATATTATGCTGCATAAAATAAGCCAGTCAGAGAAAGACAAATATCACATGATCTCACTTATAAGTGGAATCTAATGAACACAATAAACTGATGAACAAAAAAGATCCAGAGGCATGGAACAGACTGACATACTCAGAGGTGGGGGTGGGGGTTGAGATGGGAAGAGCTTAACCAAAGAACTTATATATATACATGCATAACCAATGGGTACAGCCAATAGTGTGGTGAAGACCTCAAGTGGGGCAGGGGCTGGAAGGAGGAGAGAAAGGAGGGAATAATTGAAGGACATCTATAATACTGTCAATTTAAAAATAAAAAGAAACAGGATATTGGACAAAGCCAAGGCATAGCATGAGATTGCAAAAAGCATTTGAGGAGAATTGCTGTAATGTCTCCCCAGCCCGCCTGGCAGGAAACAATACCTTGGATGTGTTCCAGAAGCATCGAGAACAGGAACTGGAGGAAAGACAGCAAATCTACTGGTGATCACCCTATTAGAAGCCTCCCAATTGTAACCCTCTTCCCTGACAACTTCCTCCTTCAATGACTTCTACCCCCTCCATTAACCTTTGTCCCCATATCCTAGCTGGGCCACCTGGAAGGAAGGGTTACCCATGACAATTGCTGCAGGCAGTATAGATGATCTGCCTCCAAATATGAGATTCCATGAGCAGAAGAGGCTGGACTATGAGTGGACAGTGATTGCAGGGTGAGGAAATGGTCAGAGTGGAGTGGGGCTGGTGGATCCAGGAACAGGTAGGATTTGGTAAATTGGTGGTTTCATCTTTGATATCTGCTCTAGGCTTATGGAGATGGCCCTCAAATATGTTTACACCCTCCTAAGCCCCTGGAAACGCCTGGAAGATTTTGATCAGATCTTCTGGGGACAAAAGACTGCCATGGCTGGTCAGTGGTTTTCCCAGGTCCCTATCAATGAGGTATGTGTCACACTCCATTGTCCCCAAAACTTCTTGCCAAAAAAGAACTTACACCTGGAGATCTGACAACGGCCTCATGAATGAAAATATGTGGGCTGGGTATGGAGGAGTCATGTGACTAAATCCCTATAATAGAGCCTGAATGAGAGAAACATCAGGTTGTGGTGAATATCCTCCTCCTAACCTCCACTCCAACCCCACAGAGAAGGTTCACCAGCGCTGGCAGGATGATGAGCTTTTTGGCTACCAGTTCCTCAATGGCACCAACCCCATGCTGTTGAGACGCTCCACCTCTCTGCCCTCCCGGCTGGTGCTGCCCTCAGGGATGGAGGAGCTTCGGGCCCAGTTGGAGAAAGAACTCCAGGTACAGCCTCCAGCCCTTGATGGTCTTCTCCTTATCTCTGAGAGGAGTAGAGGTGGTGAAGGGGAGGGGCCAAAGTTGAGTCTGGAAAGGGAGGTGTGGTAACCCACTGTCCCTGGGTGTAGAGTCCTCTGCTGGAAAAAATTAGAGGTGATGTAGTAGGGAAAAGCATCGAAGCTGGATTCTGCCAATAAAGCTGACCATTAGGAGATGGTGGGGAAAGGAGCTTGGGCAGCCTAAGGGGAGAGACAAGGGGAGAGCTTGGCATAAATGTGCTACAGAATCAACTGGCATACTTAGTCCTAAAACTACCTGACACAGACAAGCTGCATGTCTTTAGTGAAGACTCCTTTCATGGGGTCTTAGTCCTCCCTGTAAAATAACAGAACTTGAACTTGATGTTCTGGTGCTTCCTTCAGTTCAGCCACTTGAACTCAGGTATTGACATGGGCTAATGGCAAGAAAAGAGAGTGACTGTCTTTACATTCTTCCCCTTTGCCTTGGCCATTGGGAAGAATGCTTTCAACTCTAACCATAGGTACATTACACTTTCCTTAGAAAGGTTCCCTTTTTGAGGCTGACTTCATTCTACTGGATGGAATTCCAGCCAATGTGGTCCAAGGAGAGAAGCAGTACCTGGCTGCCCCCCTTGTCATGCTGAAGATGGAACCCAGTGGGAAGCTGCTACCCATAGTCATCCAGGTGAGGTGTCCTGAAAACCTCCTCCCACCTGTTCTGTGTTCATCCCCAACCTCTGCCAAGGGACACAGACAGCAGGCTCTTGTCACCCACCCCTGCATCATTCAGTGACATTTGTCCTTATCCAATACCTCCTTTCTACCTTACAGCCTACTCACTACTCACCTGGAATTACCTTTCTGAGAGTCAGAATGCTGTTAGTTCTCACCATAAGGCTACTTAATCTCTTTTTGACCTCTGATTCTGTGGAATATTCCTTCTTTCTTAGACATATTTTCTCCCTTGGTGGTAATGTGTTTTCACTCTTACTGTTCTCATCAGTCAGTTGATAAGAACTGTCAGTTATCTCACATGTCCACCTTTTCCTTCCTATTCTACCATCCTAACTCACACCCTCATCAAGTTTCTCTCAGTCATACTAGATACCTCTTTCCAATTCCTCCTGCTTTGAACCTGACCATCATAGCACTGGCACTTCCCCACAGCACTTAAGAGGGTGAGTGGAGGGGCCTTCATTCCTCCTACTATAGTATAATCCCTGGGAGACAATAATCTTAGTCACCAGTGTTTCCCCCAGAATAATAAGCATAATTTCTAACAGGATGAAGCCAGTGAATGCTTAACTCCTCTGTTTCAGATCCAGCCTCCCAGCCCCAGCTGCCCCACCCCACCACTGTTCCTGCCCTCAGATCCTCCACTTGCCTGGCTCCTGGCAAAGTCCTGGGTCCGAAGTTCAGATTTCCATGTTCATGAGCTCCAGTATCACTTGCTGCACACTCATCTGCTGGCTGAGGTCATTGCTGTGGCCACCATGAGGTGCCTCCCAGGACTGCACCCAGTCTTCAAGGTACATCCTCTACCTTCCATGTCCTACCTCCCTCACATCCCAGAGAAAGGAAACAACGTAACAATGCTCTAGGATTTAAAAAGCATAAGCCACCTGTTTGGGAAGAAGTTAACAAAGCTTCTTCTAATTGAATGAGTGCCCATGTTATTCTAATTTAAAAATATTTGTAATTTGTAAATCGACAAGAAGAAATTATTGTGTCAGGACCCTTGTGGTTTTATTTCTAATGTTTAAATTATTTTGAGCCCTGACCGGTTTGGCTCGGTGGATAGAGCGTCGGCCTGTGGACTGAAGGGTCCCAGGTTCGATTCCAGTCAAGGGCATGTACCTTGGTTGCGGGCACATCCCCAGTGGGAGGTGTGCAGGAGGCAGCTGATCGATGTTTCTCTCTCATCGATGTTTCCAACTCTCTATCCCTCTCCCTACCTCTCTGTAAAAAATCAATAAAATATATTTTTTTAAAAATATTTTGAGATAATCATAGATTCTTATACAGTTTGAAGAAATAATACAGAGAGATGCCATCTATTTTATTAAGTCATGTTACTTAGCAAATATTCAGCACTTATTGTAAGGCACCTGATATTCTCCAGCAGAGTCTGCTATAGAGCAGGAATATAATTTGATAAACAAAAATTTTGCTCTGCTTTCAAAGAGCTAGCATTTAACTGGCAAGACAAACGGTACACATGAAAAATAACCAAGCAGCTGGGGAGAGGTCAATGTGGGGGAAGGGAGAGGAGACTTATGTAATACTTTAAACAATAAAGAATTTAAATTTTAAAAGTAATAATAATAACCAGAGAACAAAATCTGATATAAAGTTGAAATCAGGACAGAGAACAATAAACACTGTAATTTTTATGGAGAATGTTCCACCATAGCTTAGGATTCATTAAGTAGAAGGTCAAAGGAATAAAAGAGCTGCCAAAGGGGTATTTAACCTGCCCAATGAAAGGTACATGACATGGTAGTTAGATCAATGGAAAGGAAAATGCAAAAACTTTGTGATGAGAGGAAATACTAGTTGCAGCATGCCTGGGTGCAAGATTGGAGGGAACGCTCACAAGGAATGAGCTACTGCAACAACATGGAGCCCACCCATTCGATACTGTTATACTGATCCAGAAATATTCTAATTTTGTACAGTAGTGAGCCTAGAATCTATTGCTAACCAGAAGGCAGCAAAAATGGCCTTTTGATAGCCCAAAAAACATTTTTGAAATCTTGATGACACTAGCAGCAGGAGCAAAAACGGTACAAGCTTATGAACCAGAACAATTGTCAGAAAAAATACAGTCAGCAGAAGCCCATTTTGAAGTCAAAGATGATATGTTCAGTTTTAGGTACATGGAGTTTGAAGTGGTAGCAAGATATGTAAGTGCATGCTGGGTAGAACGTCTGAATTGTGTTTCTTCCAGGAATCCCAACCTTCATCTCCAAACCTGTCCATTGGTAGCAGTGACCCCTTTGGGTCCTGGGGTAGCATAGACAAATATCAGGCCACCCAGAGGGCTAGGCCTTCATAAAGGTTACCTGTGCAGGCTGTGCATTCAAACTGCTGCTGTTTGGATCTTGAATCCTGGACTCAGTTCCTACCAGATGTGCGCTCAGGGCCCTCATCTCTAAATGGGGATAATAGGAGCTTCATCATGGAGTTGATTAACAGTTGATTAAATGCAACAAAATATAGTAGTTCTTGCTATTATGGTTAGTTCTTTGTCTTCTGGTTTCTTCTCTCCTCAGGTAGACTTTGGGTTTCCTGTGACACTCAGCATCTTTAATGGTCTTTCTGGGGTTTCAGACCAATGTGAGTTGCTTTGTTATGTTGGTACCAATTATTTCAGTTGGGCCCTTCCCTCTCTGCAGCATCACCAACTCACATAAATACCAATATTGCATGAATCCTCCATCTCAGGATGAAGATAAAATTGTTTAAAACAAAAAGAAATGCACATGAGGATCACAGGGCCTTTTTGAAGGGCAAAGGGAAAACGGGAGAGAGAGCCCTAACTAACAGTGCCTAATTGGGGATGGGAGGAGATTTGACAACAGGCCCTTTGCTGTTAAAGAGGGTAGATCAATAAGGTTCCTTTAATTCTGACTGAAAATACCCTACACACCCCAATCCCTGAAATTTTAAAAATGCAAAAGTAAAATAACTAAAGGTTGGAGGAGCAGCTTTGAAAATTAGTAGAAAGGCAAGTTTAAACTGTAAGGATGTATATGCTAGAAAAATTATTTTAAAAAATCAAAAGTTAAAGGACTGATTCTCAAAGGACACCTATACTCAAGGTGGGAATAATAATAATGATAACATCTGCCATTCAAGAACATCTGTGTGTTAGACAATGTACTGAACATTCTCATATGTCATACACATAAGCATCACCACAGCACCTGTGATGAGACCCTATTGTCATCCCCTGTAAAGAGATAAAGAGATGGACGCTTAGAGGGTTTATTCTCTTGGTCAAGTATGAAAGTTAGTGGTGAAGTGTAGATTAAAATCCCGGTCAGTCAGACTCCAAAGCTCAACTCACAGAGCAATGGGAGAACATGAGACTAAGAGATCAGAGAGGCAGGAGACTATCCGGCAAAGGCACCAGCAGGTAGGAAAGCATCAAGAGGGAGAGAAAGCCACCATGCTGAGTGCCACTCACTAATAAAGAAGGATCCAAGCATGTTGTACATAAACCACCCCCTCCAACCTTCTCCATCCAGCTCCTGATCCCACACACCCGCTACACCATGGACATCAACACGAGGGCACGGAACCAACTCATCTCAGATGGAGGTTTATTTGATAAGGTAAGGAGGTGGATTGTGGGACCACCTACTCACCCACGTCTGCATGAACTCCTGTCACTTGCAACATTCCGGGGTCACCTGTGTGAATGTCCTGACCCTTAAACCCAAGAGCCTTGTCCCTTTATGCCAATGTCTTTGAATCTGAAAAGGCCACATCTGACCACTTTATATAGTATGCCATGTTCTCCAGCTCTGTTTGTCCCCTCAAGTCCTCTCATTTGCAGGAAGCACAGGTGGAGGGGGACATGTGCAATTGATCCGCCGGGCCATGACTCAGCTGACCTACCGCTCCCTCTGTCCTCCTGACGATCTGGCTGACCGGGGCCTGCTGGGCATCCCAAGTGCCCTCTATGCCCATGATGCTTTACGGCTCTGGGAGATCATTGCTCGGTGGGTGAGAGTTGGAGAAATAAAAGGTATTGGGAACAGTGAGAATGGGGCTTTAACCTGAGGTCACCATGAGGCCAAAGGAATATGAAATAAGAAAGTCCAGACAGGAGAGTCAAAGGACTCAATCGAGAAGAGATGAGGAACAGAGAGTAGGATCTGAGGATGGGAAGGCTGAAATAGTGTAAATAAGCAGAGTTGCGTGGGCGAGTGAAACTAAGGGATCTGGTGGGATCAGGGATTTTGTTATGAAGAGTGACTATGCTATTTTTAATATATTTATTAGTATTGATTTCAGAGAGGGAGAGGGAGAAAGATATAGAATTATCAATGATGAGAGAGAATCATTGATTGGTTGCCTCCTGCTAGCCCCTTCTGGGGATCTAGCCAGCAACCCAGGCATGTGCCCCAACCAGGAATTGAACTGTGACCTCCTGGTTCATAGGTCCACACTCAACCCCTGAGGCACTTTGGCCAGGCAGAATTCTTAAAACTAACGTCCCACATTTCCTTTCTAAACTAGTGTGTAGAAAGAGCTCCAGGATGTCCCAAAAGGAAAATCTTATCAGATCTGTCCCCAGATACAATGAGAATCAGCTGGATAGATGCCACAGAAAAGGAGTAGCAGCCAGAGGCTAGCTAGAGCCTTCTACTCTCAAGGAGCTCAGCTCCCTTCTCTGGGCAGGTACGTGGAGGGGATTGTCCACCTCTTCTACCACGGGGATGACATCGTGAGAGGGGACCCTGAGCTGCAGGCCTGGTGTCGGGAGATCACTGAGGTGGGGCTGTGCCAGGCCCAGGACCGAGGTGAGATCCCTCCCTAGAGAAGGGAGCTCCTTAGGCCCTCTGACCAGAGGCCCTTTTCAGCCTTGCCCTTCTGGGAACATGACCCCAACCCCTCATCAGCCTCTGTCCCTCCACACATGGAGCATCTTATTCCCATTCCCACTTCCTAAGTCTCAGGACAATTCTAGAAACTCAAGGATTGTCCTCCTCCTAGACTAATAAGGCCAGAACCATAGTCAGTAAGGGATCTGCCCAGGCCCTGCCAGGCTCTGTTCTAATTGTCTGTTTTCTTTATTAAGGATAGAAATTGGGAGCCCAGGAAAGCCCACCCTTGCTTTCCCTCCCTTTTTCTCCTTCTTAATACTTTCCAGCACTCACAGAGGATCCAGACATCCTACATGCCTGCCAAGTGCAGGGCCATTTCTAGATGTAGTCTCAGTACTGTATATATTTGACTTAAAACTAAACTCAGTGTCATGATCCTTGGGACTGAAGTTTCTTGGGAAAAAGTATTCTCCTCACCAGTGAACTAACCACCTGTAGGTCCCCTCCCCCCATTTTATATCCATAACGAAGAAATATCCTTTCTTGAGCTCTTCCTAGATGCATATTCCTCTCTCTAGTACACATAGGCCAGAAGGGACTGTTTTGAATCATCCTTTAGTTCCTTCCCCCTTCAGTCTTCACACCAATACCTTGAATCCCTTCCACTCCCTCTGTGCAATAACTGTAGCCAACAGCTAAAATCTATTACTTATAACCAGGCCCTGGGGATGCACACATCAGTAAACCACCCATCTACCATGGAGTGGAGTCCTACCTCAAAGTATCTGGG
>NW_005356796.1:0-480 GCF_000412655.1 Myotis brandtii | reverse complement strand
GAGTTTAAAGTACTGTAGTGTTTGGGGATATTTCAGAACATTGTCTCTTAAATATGAGATCAGAGGATTCTGCTTATAAATGGTTAGTAGTAAAACTTGGAGAGGGCAAACTTGATAGCAGTTTTCATTTAGGAATGGATATTATTGAAATCCCCTGTGAAATGATTTGTAATGGATCTATTATTGAAGCTACCTTTGGAAATAGTATATCTATAGATAATATTAAAAATATATCTAAACGTGTGATTCTTTGTCCAAAAAATGAGCACATTCAAAAATTAAATGAAGAAATTTTGGCTATATTTGATGGAGATTTTCACACATATTTGAGTGATGATTCCATCGATTCTACGAATGATGCTGAAAAGGAAAATTTTCCCATCGAATTTTTTAATAGTATTACTCTTTTGGGAATGCCATGTTATAAATTAAAATTGACAGTGGGTGCAATCATCATGCTAGTGAGAAATCTTAATAGTA
>NW_005356795.1:0-1257 GCF_000412655.1 Myotis brandtii | reverse complement strand
AACAGGAGTGGTGAGAATGAGCATCCCTGTCTTGTTCCTACTCTTAGGGGAAACAGTTTTAGTTTTTGCCCATTGAGTATGATGTTGGCTGTAGGTTTGTCATATAAGGCTTTTATTATGTTGAGGTATGACCCCTCCATTCCCACTTTGCTGAGAGTTTTTATCAAGAAAGTGTGTTGGATTTTGTCAAATGCTTTTTCTGCATCAATTGATATGATTATGTGGTTTTTACCTATCAATAGGTTTATGTGATGTATCACGTTTATTAATTTTCAGATATTGTACCATCCTTGCATCTCCAGAATAAATCCCACTTGGTCATGGTGTATGATCTTTGTAATGTAATGCTGAATCTGATTTTCTAGGATTTTGTTGAGGATTTAGTATCTATGTTCATCAGAGATATTGGCCTGTAATTCTCTTTCTTTTTAGTGTCTTTAGCTGGTTTGGGGATTAGGGTAATGCTGGCTTCATAGAAAGAGTTCGAGAGTTTTCCTTCCTCTTGAATTTTTTTGAATAGTCTGAGGAGGATAGGTTTTAGTTCTTCTTTGAATGTTTGGTAAAACTCCCCTGTAAAGCTGTCTGGCCCAGGGCTTTTGTTTGCTGGAAGTTTCTTGATTATTGCTTCAATTTCTTTGGTGGTTATTGGCCTATTCATGTTTCTTTATTCTTCCTGATTGAGTTTTGAAAGGTCATATTTTTTAGGAATATGTCCAATTCTTGTAGGTTGACCAGTTTGTTGAAATAGAGTTGTTCATAGAATTTTTTTACAATCCTTTGCATTTCTATGGGGTATGTTGTTATTTCACCTCTTTCATTTCTCATTTTGTTTATTTGGGTCCTCTCTCTTTGTTTCCTGGTGAGCTTGGCTAGAGGTTCATCAATCTTGTTTATACTTTCAAAGAACCAGCTCTTGGTTTTATTGATCTTTTGTATTACATTTTTTTGGCTCTATGTCATTTATTTCCACTCTGATCTTTATTATTTCCTTCCTTCTGCTCACTCTGGACTTTTCTTGTTGCTCTCTTTCTAATTATTTAAGTTGTAGAATTAGATAATTTATTATCAGTTTTTCTTATTTTGTGAGGTAGGTCTGTAATGCTATGAATTCCCTCTTTTGACTACTTTCACTGTGTCCCATAGATTTTGGATTGTTGTGTTTTCATTGTCATCTGTTTCCAGCATGTTTTTTATTTATTCTTTGATCTCCTTGGTAACCTAAATCATTGTTTAAGAACATGCTATTTAGCCTCCAAG
>NW_005356794.1:0-881 GCF_000412655.1 Myotis brandtii | reverse complement strand
ATTTCCTCTCAAGCTCTCAGCTGCCTCCAGGGATGGTCCTTCCTTCTCATGTTCTCACCGCAGACAACAGTAAAGAAGGGATATTGTGTTTGCAGGTGACATGTTGGCAGTGACAGGGACTCTCCTTCACGAAGTCTCCTTCACAAATTCTAAAAGTGGCTTTTTTCACTGTCTTTTCAATGTTTCGCTGATGAGTGTGAGCTCCACGGGTGGGTTGCTGGGGTTGGGCTGTGTGCACAGCTCTGCCTCCCTCCCTGGGGGTCACAGCTCCCTCAGTGTCTGACTCTCCGTGTGCCCTCCCCCTCCTGGTTCCAGGGAGATCACAGGGCCTTCCCTCTGCTGAAAGGCCTGAGCTCACTCAGGGCTGGTGGACCACACCCATCCTCTCTGGGTCCACATTGATCCCCAGAAGAGCTGTCAGCTCAGTGCACCAAACACAGGGAGCCCCGACATCCACCCACAAGAGGGGACCCGGTTGTCCATCAGGAAGCAGTGCTAACCCCACAGCGGGGACAGGTGACCCTGAGGCTGGGATGTGCATCATCGAACTCTTCCTCCACCTTTTCTCCTGGATCCAAGATTTTCTAGCTTCACTCTGGGTGAGATGTGCATCGGGAGCATGTAGAGAGCTGAGGAGCATCCATGGGACCCCCTGCGTCCATAATGTCCTCTTACTACTTGCCCAGGAAACACAGAGTCACACACACACACACACACACAGAGACACAGTCACACACACAATCACACACACAGTCACACACACAGTCACAGTCACACACACAGTCACAGTCACACACACAGTCACATACACAGTCACACACAAACACAGACACACACAGTCTCTCACTCATTTCTGGAAAAGACATGCATTCACACATGAG
>NW_005356793.1:0-563 GCF_000412655.1 Myotis brandtii | reverse complement strand
GCCGATGCTACAAAACCAGGACGTTAGCATGATCTCAAGCTCCTTCTTACCTTACCTTCTTACCTTGCCAGCATTGGCAAGTGGCTTTTGTCCTCAGGTGCAACACTCCGAGGCCAAGGGATGGCCTCTCATCTGTGTTGGGCAGGATGAGATAAGAAGGATGATGAAAGACAAGGGTAACAGGTACCTGCGAGCTGGGTCCCTCCACTGCTGAAAGGTTTCCAGGAAGCCTCACATTTCACTGGCCAGGACTGCCAACCGTCCAGCTGCAAAGGAGGGTGATGTGGTGAGCATTTCAGCTGGGTGCGTTGCTGCTCTGAAAAAAACAACAAGGTTCAGTTGGTAACAGTAGAGAAAGAATATCGGTAGAAAAGTAACAGAGCTGCTAAGTTGGGTTGGTAAAGAAGGAATTGTTAACATAAAAAAATTTTCAAACCTGTAAAGAATTTTTGTGAGTTTATTTGAGCCAAACTGTCGACAATTGCCGGGAAGCAGAATGGCAATGTATGGAGACAGTGCTCTGGACTGGCGTTTTTTCACCTTGTTTTATACATTACAATCAA
>NW_005356792.1:8478-9611 GCF_000412655.1 Myotis brandtii | reverse complement strand
CTGGCCGCTGGGAAGGTTCATGAGTACCAGGCACCCATGAGGAGAGGAGGCGTGATGGGGTGGGGCGGGGGAAGCTGAACTGGTTCTCAGCTGCCAAAGAAGGGCTAGTGCCCGGCTGTCCCGTCTGCAAAAGTCCTACATAAACTGAGCCCGGAGCAGCAGCCAAGGCCAGAAATCCCTGGGATTTCAGGTGTAACCGCCAAACCGACCTAGACCTTGCTCTGTCTCCACGCCCCCCCACCCCCACCCCAGCCATTTCGAACCTCAGCCACCAGCGCTCCTCTCCTGCAGGTGGCATAGCTAGGGCTCAGAGAGGTTAGGGAACTCACCCTAAGTGGTACAGCAGGCCAGGGCCGCCTCTCTCCAGAGCGGAGGCCCGGGATTCGGGATTCGGGCTTTGCTCAAAAACAGAAGGTGTGAGGGGACCTGAGAGGGAACGCCTCCAGGTCCTCCTCTCTCTGTCTGGTCTCCTCGCCCTCGGTGACCCTGGTCCTGCGTACTCAGTCCATTGCTGCCACATCCTTCCAGCCCTTTCCCTGAGGCCAGTTCAGCCATGTCTACGCTGAAGAACCAGAGCACAGAGGAGAGCAAGCTCAGCCCCAGGGGCCTTAGGGATGGAGGGATCAGCCTGCCTAAAGCAGGATTTCTCAACACACTCGCTCTGCCCTTAGGGCTGAGTCCCTCCTTTGCCTCCCTGGCTTCTCTGTGTCTGTCTGTCTCGCCCTGTGCATCTCTCTCCCTGTTCCTTGCTCTCTGATCCTGTTTACTCATTCCCCATGTCTCGCTGGGCCTTTTGTTCTGTCTCTCATCGGATCTCTGCCCTGGAGAACACCCCTGTCGCCCCCGCAAAGGAACACACACCGGCAGAATCCCCCTTTTCAATAAAAAACGACAAGTGGGAAACAGAGTGAATTAAAAGCATTAACTTAAAAACAATCCATGCGTCTGCAAATGCGTTCCCAATGGCAGCACTTCGCCTTCGGTGGGGTGGCTGGAGCAGGCCATATTGGCCACATGTCCAGGACTCTCAGACACAAAGTGTAGGGGGCTCAGCGCCTCCCTATGGACCCCTCCCCCTAGCCACCTGGGATGGCAGGGTCTGGGGAAGGGACTTAGTCTATACTCACCCTCGC
>NW_005356792.1:2828-6146 GCF_000412655.1 Myotis brandtii | reverse complement strand
TGTACTCTCCAATGTAACCAGAGGGAGTCCTTTGATGTTATTTTGTCATGTTCCTATCAGTCTTTAAGCACTTCCTTATTTCAGGCACAGCAAGATGACAAAGGCACATCTATCACTTTCTTTGCCCTGTACTTAGAATCAGCCATATTTCGAAAGAGCCAGAATTCTTTTTTATTTCTTTTCTTTATCTTTCGCACTCAATGAGTCTCTTGCCATTCATTTAAAATTCTTATACTGAGTGCTTACTATGGACCAACCACCCATATGAACAAGACAGATAAGCTCTCATATCTCATGGCGTTTACATTTCCAGGGGGAAGACAAATGTTATACAAATATATACAGAAATCTATATATATAAAAGCTTAAGTGACCGGCCAACTGGCCGGTAGCTATGACACTCACTGACCACCAGGGGGCAGACGCTTAATGCAGGAGCAGAAACCACAGGCATGGAAACATGGAACAGACTGATGAGTCTCAGAGGAAAGGGTGGGAAGAGATTAACCAAAGATCTTATGTGCATACTAGAGGCCCGGACCACAGATTCATGCACCGGTGGGGTCCCTCAGCCTGGCCTGCGGGGATTGGGCTGAAACCGGCTCTTCGACATCCCCTGAGGAAGGAAAATTACATGCTATGTAATTACAAGTCAGTCATACAAAAAGAAATGTCTCTTATATTTGTCTTTTCTAGAAAAATCTTAGGTAAATATGACATGAAGAAAAAAAACATTTAAAGAGCACTTGGGATTAACCAAAGATCTTATGTGCATACTAGAGGCCTGGACCACAGATTCATGCACCGGTGGGGTCCCTCAGCCTGGCCTGCGGGGATTGGGCTGAAACCGGCTCTTTGACATCTCCTGAGGAAGGAAAATTACACGCTATGTAATTATAAGTCAGTCATACAAAGAGAAATGTCTCTTATATTTGCCTTTTCTAGAAAAATCTTAGGTGAATATGACATGAAGAAAAAAACATTTAAAGAGCACTTGGTTCTACATCCAGAATTATATCTTCCAATGAAAGGACAGTCCTCGGGCATGTTTGACATTAAAAGGCCCATTCAAAACATCTTGACCATTTGACTATCAGCAAGTATTTCCCAAAGTGTGGTCCCTGAAACTCTAGTCATTGGGAGATACTCCATAGAAAAAGGGCTCTGAGATGTCTTATAGAGAAGACACATGTGAAATGTTGTTGAGTATAAGCCATTTACAGGGATGGTAATCATCAGTCTATTCAAGTTATGAAGAATATCATTAGAACAATAGGCTGTTAAACAAATTTTAAATATTTTCACTTAATTTAAAATGTTTACTCTGTAAATGTAATGTAAGCTAAACCTTATAACATTTTGCTAGTTTAAAACATTTTATTAGTTTAAAGGTAATAAGTTTAATATTACTTAAAATTATACAGTTAGTTAAAGTTTATATCTGGCCTTATTCTTTTAAAATGTATACATAACTTTTAAAATAAAATACTTTTAAAAACTCAAGAGGCTTTCACACATGGGTTCATCTAGAACAGTGATGGCGAACCTATGACACACGAGTCAGAGGTGACACGCGAACTCATTTTTTGGTTGATTTTTCTTTGTTAAATGGCATTTAAATATATAAAATAAATATCAAAAATATAAGTCTTTGTTTTACTATGGTTGTAAATATCAAAAAATTTCTGTATGTGACATGGCACCAGAGTTAAGTTAGGGTTTTTCAAAATGCTGACACGCGAGCTCAAAAGGTTTGCCATCACTGATCTATAATGTGCAATAATTTCCTGTTTTGAAAATCTGAAAAATCCTTTTAGAACCTTTCTATAGCTAGTCTTTGTATGTCCTTGCAAATCTAGAGAAGTTATGGTCTACTGCAGTATAAAAAGGCCACCCTAAAACTTAGTGTCTCTTAGTGTCTCGAAAGAACAATTTATTATCTCTAATGATTCTGTGACTTCACGAGGCTCAGCTGGGCGTTCTTCCAAAGGTCTCACTTAGTGTCTCCCATGAGACTGCAGTCACCTGGTGGCCGGGGCTGGATCATCGGGAGGCTCAGCTGGGATGCCGCAGCAGCCTGGTCTCTCTCCACATAGTCTCAGAGCATTTCCATGAGGTTCCTTTGCAGGGTAGCTGGAATTTTAGAGCGTGGCTCAGAACTCACAGGAGCACAAGGAAAGCTTATTATGACTTTCATGTGTCTTAGGCACTTTTGCCTTTGTGAGACTGCCCTCCATAAAAAAGGATGAAAATTATGTTTTATGAAAGCATTGGTATAAAGATGAATGTATTGATATTATATGCTACATTTTTTTTAACATGAAAGTTCATTTTTGTTTGTTTGTTTTGGATTGAGAGGGGTTGAAACATTGCTGTGGGCCACAAATGTATTGGGGGCCCTAAACACTCCTGAATCTAATGGACAAGTTGGCCCTGGATCCCAGGCCTTCTGCTGCACTCTGTTAATTAAAACAAGTCACAGGCCAGCGCTGGAGGTGCACATGCCGGGCATACATAATGGGAAGTAGAATTCATTGGGGGCCATCTCTGGAGAATAGCTATCACCTTTGATTAGAACACAGTTTCAAGAAAGGATGTATTAGCCCAGTGGTTCTCAACCTTCCTAATGCCGCGACCCTTTAATACAGTTCCTCATGTTGTGGTGACCCCCAACCATAAAATTATTTTCATTGCAGCTTTATAACTGTAATTTTGCTACTGTTGTGAATCGTAATGTAAATATCTGATACGCAGGATGTATTTTCATTGTTCGCGACCCACAGGTTGAGGACCTCTGCTCTAGATCTAAAAACTCAGTTTACCAAGTGAGTCTCAAACCTCTTAGCTGCTATTGGGGCCTTTTTATTTTAATCTGTGAAAATAACTGAATGGGAGCAATGGTTCTCAATTTCTTTGTTCCCTCCTGTCTCACTGATCACCCTTATCAAAGGCCCTGGGTCCCACTGGAAGGTTGAGATTGCTTCTTTCTCACCAGATCAGAAATTCTTGGGTCAGTCTTTGCAAGAGCACAACGAAGATCATTTTCCACAACAAGTCTACTTCTGTATTTAGACTTGATAACCAACAAGCTGGGAAACTCTGTTTCACAAAGATATGTTGTTGGAAATGCAAGAAGAAGGTGCAACACAGTCTTACACAGAACAGGATATGACTGCAAACACTTGATGCAGAATTTTGTAACTGGCATTGTAGAGAAATCAGTTCTCGCTGCATCATTGTTAATAAGTTCAATGAACTCCTCTTGTGTTGTCTCAGGAACATCTTCAACTTTGACTGTGAATGGGCTTCTGGCAAGTG
>NW_005356792.1:2143-2602 GCF_000412655.1 Myotis brandtii | reverse complement strand
AGGCATGTTGCATTTGGTCCTTGCAGTGATAAATTTAACTCATTCAAGATGGCAAAGATGTCAACCAAGTAAGCTATTTTCTGCAGTTCACTTTTATCGCCGAAAAGTGCTTCGAACTGCGGTCTTGCTTTCTGATTAAAAAACGTTTTGAGTTCATCACAAAGCTCAAAAACATGTTTTAAAATTTTTCCTCTCGACAGCCATCTCACTTCAGTGTGAAATAGCAGAGAATTGTTCGGCTCATCCAACTCGTTGCTCAGTTGCAAAAACAGTTGACTGTTTAAAGTGCTAGCCTTTACAAAATCGACACAACTTATGACGTTTTTCATTACTTCTTGTAACTCTATGGCAGCGTCTTCGTTGCTAATATTTGCCAATGAATCATACAGTGAGTTCCAATGACTTTTGGTGACTCATTCAGTACCAAACGTTGAAATCCAGATCGACATCCTAGCATAG
>NW_005356792.1:0-1921 GCF_000412655.1 Myotis brandtii | reverse complement strand
CATCAATTTATATATATATATATATATATATAGAGAGAGAGAGAGAGAGAGAGAGAGATCACAGCCAGAGAAGTCAGAAATCCAAGCACAAGAAGGATTTGATTCGGTGCTGTTTGCTTGAAGGTGGAAGGGGCCATGTGGCAAGGAATGTGGGCAGCCTCTAACAGTGATGGCGAGCCTATGACACGCGTGTCAGAGGTGACACGTGAACTCATTTTTTTGGTTGATTTTTCTTTGTTAAATGGCATTTAAATATATAAAATAAATATCAAAAATATAAGTCTTTGTTTTACTATGGTTGCAAATATCAAAAAATTTCTATATGTGACATGGCACCAGAGTTAAGTTAGGGTTTTTCAAAATGCTGACACGCCGAGCTCAAAAGGTTCGCCATCACTGATCTAGAATGTGCAATAATTTCCTATTTTGAAAATCTGAAAAATCCGTTTAGAACCTTTCTATAGATAGCCTTTGTATGTCCTTGCAAATCTAGAGAAGTTATGGTCTACTGCAGTATAAAAAGGCCACCCTAAAACTTAGTGTCTCTTAGTGTCTCGAAAGAACAATTTATTATCTCTAATGATTCTGTGACTTCACGAGGCTCAGCTGGGCGTTCTTCCAAAGGTCTCACTTAGTGTCTCCCATGAGACTGCAGTCACCTGGTGGCCGGGGCTGGATCATCGGGAGGCTCAGCTGGGATGCCGCAGCAGCCTGGTCTCTCTCTCCACATAGTCTCAGAGCATTTCCATGAGGTTCCTTTGCAGGGTAGCTGGAATTTTAGAGCGTGGCTCAGAACTCACAGGAGCACAAAAGGAAAGCTTGTTATGACTTTCATGTGTCCTAGGCACTTTTGCCTTTGTGAGACTGCCCTCCATAAAAAAGGATAAAAATTATGTTTTATGACAGCACTGGTATAAAGATGAATGTATTAATGTTACATGCTACATTTTTTTAAACATGAGAGTTCATTTTTGTTCGTTTTGGATTGAAAGGGGTTGAAAACATTGCTGTGGGCCACAAATGTTTTGGGGCCCTAAACACTCCTGAATCTAATGGACAAGTTGGCCCTGGCTCCCAGGTCTTCTGCTGCACCCTGTTAATTAAAACAAGTCACAGGCCAGCGCTGGAGGTGCACATGCCAGGCATACATAATGGGAAGTAGAATTCATTTGGGCCATCTCTGGAGAATAGCTATCACCTTTGATTAGAACACAGTTTCAAGAAAGGATGTATCAGCCTGTTTTTTCTAACTCACTTCCTTGTGGAAATGAGATAAGAGGGGAGTATGGTTTTCTGATGTAGTAGGGAAGGTAGGTTTACCAGCTGGCCCACTAGGCTATGCACTGGATTTACATTGGATAATAATATTCCGTTGTTCCCCCATGATTTCACTTGAATTTATGTTTTGCAGTTATTTTGTTTATTTATTTCATTATATTTACCAATTTATTTTCAGGAAAGTCAGAAAAACCTCAGTAACCTGGGTGTTGGTCAGTCTGTGCACATCAATGTTGATTTTCAATCTCCTCTTTGTGTTTGGAATTGAAAATCCCAATAAGAAACAAGAGACAAAAGCTCCTAAAGAAAATACAATTCCCGAAGGAGAAATTATTAAGGAGCCTTCGAATCGCCGGTGCACGGTGGTTGCTGCCTTGCTGCACTATTTCCTGTTAGTGATGTTTACCTGGACTGGAGTCAGTGCAGTGCAGCTCTACTTCCTTCTGATTAGGACCATGAAGCCTCTTCCTCAACGGTTCACTCTTTACATTTCTTTAATTGGATGGGGTAAGTGTTTGCTTCTCTACCTACTCAGGAATTTAGTTTTGTTGAAATTATTTATTTATTTTGCAATTATCTTTATTTATTGGGGTGACATTGGTTATGCAGGTTTCAGGTGTACAATTCTATAATACTTCATCTG
>NW_005356791.1:0-527 GCF_000412655.1 Myotis brandtii | reverse complement strand
GTGTTCCTTTATCTCCACATCCTCTCCAGCACTTGTCCTTTGCGGTTGATTTGTTGATGATAGCCATTCTGACAGGTGTGAGATGGTACCTCATTGTTGTTTTGATTTGCATCTCTCGGATGATTAGCGACTTTGAGCATGTTTTCATATGTCTCTTGGCTTTCTGAATGTCCTCTTTTGAAAGGTGTCTATTTAGGTCCTTTGCCCATTTTTTGATTGGATTGTTTATCTTCCTTTTGTTAAGTTATATAAGTTCTCTATAAATGTTGGAGATTAAACCCTTATCGGTGATAACATTGGCAAATATGTTCTCCCATGCTTTCTTGTTGTTTTGTTGATGGTTTCTTTTGCTGTGCAGAAGCTTTTTATTTTGATGTAGTCCTATTTGTTTATTTTCTCTTTAGTTTCCCATGCCCTACGAGCTGTATAAGTGAAGAAATTGCGTCTGCATATGTCTGAGATTTTGTTGCATTTGGATTCTTCTAGTATGTTTATGGTTTCCCATCGTACATTTAAGTCCTTTATCC
>NW_005356790.1:0-631 GCF_000412655.1 Myotis brandtii | reverse complement strand
TCCTTTCTGCCCCTAATCCTAATCTCCATTCTTTTGGAAAAAAAAAAAAATCAAACAAAAAAACCTCACCCAATTACGGGCAAAACTCATATCTGTTCCTGATCTTCCTGTGCCAACATTGACAGGTTTTTAAGTCTCTTGTGCTTATTATTATTATTACTATTATTATGTTTCTGTTGATTTCAGAGAGGAAGGGAGAGGGAGAGAGAGAAACATCCATGATGCGAGATCGTGGATCATCGGCTGCCTCCTGCACGCCCCCTACTGGGGATGGAGCCCGAAACCCGGGCATGTGCCCTGACCGGGAATCGAACCCTGACCTCCTGGTTCCAAAGTCGATGCCGAACCACGGAGCCACGCCGGCCGGGCACCCTCGCATTTTTTGATAAACTGGAGGCCCAGTGCACGAATTCGTGCACCGTTGGGGTCTGGCCGGCCTGGCCTAATCAGGGCCGATCAGGAGCCAGGCCGGCCAGGATGAGGGTCCGCGGGAGGTTGACCAGCCGGCCCCACCCTCGATCGGGCCGGTTGGCCGGCCACAGTGTGCGTCATAGCAACCGGTGACTCTGTTCATTCTGGTCGTTACGGTCGCTTGGCTTTTATATATATACTAGTGGCCCGGTGCACGAAA
>NW_005356789.1:0-526 GCF_000412655.1 Myotis brandtii | reverse complement strand
AATCAGAAATGAAAGAGGTGAAATAACAACCAATCCCTCAGAAATACAAATGATTATGAAGAAACACTATGAACAACTCTATTCCAACAAAAAGGACAACCTAGACAAAATGGATATATTCTTAGAAAAATAACAGCCCCAAAAACTCAACCAAGAAGAATCAAAAAACCTGAATAGGCCAATCATTACCAAAGAAATTGAAACAGCGATCAAAAATCTTCCAGGAAACAAAAGCCCTAGTCCGGACAACTTTACAGGGGAGTTCTACCAAGCATTCAAAGAAGAACTAAAACCTATCTTTCTTAGAGTATTCCTGAAAATTAAGGAGGAAGGCACACTTCCAAGCTCTTTCTATGAAGCCAGCATTACCCTAATCCCAGATGAAGACACCACAAAAAAGAGAACTACAGGCCAATATCCTTGATGAACATAGATGCTAAAAACCTCAACACAATTCTAGCAAATCGGATTCACCAAATCTCTTCAGCAATTAGAAAGATCACACACCATGACCAAGTGGGATTTA
>NW_005356788.1:0-532 GCF_000412655.1 Myotis brandtii | reverse complement strand
AAGCCACGAAATATACATTCTTCTCAAGGGCTCATGGAATTTTTTCAAAAAAAGACCACATATTCGGTCACAAACAAAGCCTCCCCATATTCAAGAAGATTGAAACCATACCAAGCATCTTCTGAAACCACAATGGCATAAAATTAGAA
The DNA here is from genome assembly GCF_000412655.1 of Myotis brandtii. NCBI lineage: Eukaryota > Metazoa > Chordata > Mammalia > Chiroptera > Vespertilionidae > Myotis > Myotis brandtii. The sequence goes on along the minus strand of NW_005356788.1, from coordinate 383 downwards.
ATAAACTACAATAAAAACAACCCAAAATACTCAAACACTTGGAAGCTAAGTAGCATGATATAAAATATTGATTGGGTTACCAATGAGATCAAAGAAGAAATTAAAAACATCCTGGAAACTAATGAAAATAAAAACACAACAATCCAAAACCTATGGGACAACATTAAAGCAGTCCTGAGAGGGAAGTTTATTGCACTAAAGGCCTATATCAAAAAAGAAGAAAAAATGATATTAAAATATCTAACTCTACATCTCAAAGTACTAGAAAGAGAGCAACAAGAAAAATCCAGAGTGAGCAGAAGGAAGGAAGTAATAAGGATTAGAGCAGAAATAAATGAGAGAGACCAAAAAGAAAAAATACAGAAAATCAATGAAACCAAGAG
>NW_005356787.1:3294-5494 GCF_000412655.1 Myotis brandtii | reverse complement strand
TGTTTGTCTTCATTTGGGTGGTCTTTGTTTCCACAGCGTTATAACTGAGGTTAAATGTTCAACACCAATTTTAAAATGCCTTCTCTATTTATTAGTGGTATTATTGTGCAGAAAACAGATAGCATGATCATCAAGGCTCCCCCATGCAACCATCTGCTTGTGGGCGTGCACCTCGTCGTCCAGGCACCTAATCCAAAGGCTTCTGATCAGTCCAGTTCTCTCCCTCCATCCTGACCACAGCACAGACTCCTCTGCTCCGTTGAGCATTCCAGCTTAAACTCTATGCTTGTCCTTTCTTATCATACAGCCTCTTTCCATGTTGTCTGGACTCCAGTGTCCAGCATCTTCGCAATCCTGTAGCCAGCAGTCCCATGAAGCTTCAGCGTCATATGCCTGGATACACTCTAGACCAGTGATTCTCAACCTTCCTAATGCCGCGACCCTTTAATACAGTTCCTCATGTTGTGGGGACCCCCAACCATAAAATTATTTTCGTTGCTACTTCATAACTGTAATTTTGCTTCTGTTATGAATCGTCATGTAAATATCTGATATGCAGGATGTATTTTCATTGTTACAAATTGAACATAATTAAAGCATAGTGATTAATCACAAAAACAATATGTGATTGTATATGTGTTTTCCGATGGTCTTAGGTGACTCCTGTGAAGGGGTCAAGACCCACAGGTTGAGAACCGCTGCTCTAGACAGACAACTATTGTTGCTGACTCTCCTTCTTTTAAAAGAAAAAGGGCGCCTTTCTTTTGAGAAATGGTTTTCCCGCTCTGTTCAAACAAGGTTTGATGGATTGCTGTCAATCCTCATAGCCCTATCCCAACATGAAGATTCTAGGGACGGGCAGGTGCACTGAATGAGGTTAAGGAGTGTCGGTCCCAGGACCTTTCTGGATTTTCTTGTTGGGTGGAGGGTCGGGAATTGTGTGTCCAGAGCTCTTGGCAGTTATGGTTCTGCCTGGTGGAATAAACCAGTGGGAAAACGAAGTCCATATTCAAAAGGAAAGAGAATCATGAATGCAGATATCATTCACTGGGATAGGGAGCGGGGCAGGAAGAACAAACTCTGAGGATTAGTGACAGGTTCGGTGAGTCTGCGGCAAGAACAGGGAGAAGGCCGGGGTGTGGATAAGAGCTCTGGCAGTTCCCAACATAATGGGGCTCCTTCACCCATGGAGAATGAGTGGGTTAACTCATATATTTTTATAGTTCTGGTAATTATCTGGATATGTTACTAATAAAGCCTGTAACAATAAAATGAGAAGCATGATGTATTCAAGGTAAAAAATGCACGACCCTTCCATGTAAATGTTTAGCTAATAATTCAGTGTAAACTAACAACTTAAAATCCTTCAGACTGTTGGATGTGTCTCACAATTAGTCAACCATTCACCTCTGAGTTCTTCCCTTTGGTAGGTGGTGTCCTAAAACCTGTTGTCATAGAGTAACCACGAAACAGTGATCAGGAAGGGGGGTGGTCTTAAGAATGATACATTTGGGTCAAGATATCCAGGCTGATCATGTGATTGTAACTAGGCCTGGGAAGCAACCAAGTCAATTCCCAAATTATTGAACAGCCAATGAATGTCAGGAAAGAAATAACAGCAAATGCTTTGACTTGGGAGTCAGGAGACGTTATTTAATGTCCCGAGTCTGAAGCTGGGTCACGTGTCAGCTCTGAGAATCAGTTTCCCCATATGCCGCAGGGAGGCGCTGTGGGTCAGTCCTCTCACCTGGGTGCTAGAAAGCCAATCAAGACACACAATCCCCAGCCTCTCCCGCAAGGAGGCGGGCAGTACTGATGGGCAGATACTTGAAAAAGGAAATATCAGAGAGAATTAAAGTAGCAATTCAAAAGAATAACGCGCGAGTCACCACAGGAGGCCTTATGGGCAACATAAATGGTAAGACTAACTGTTTTAAAAGGCAGGACCTTCGGGTGCCATTCCAGACGGTGGAGTCCAGCTGGGCGGCCGGAGGAGGGCGGCTTCCCATCCCTGCCCCTGCCCAGGCCGGGGTTACCCCCAAACTCCCCCAGGGGCACCCGCCCAGCCCGCCTGCAGGGACTGTGAACTGATGGCTTGATCGCAAGGGGGTGTAGGCCTGGGAGGCCACCCGGGGTGCTGAGGTCTGGATGCTGCCCATGGAACCGTGCTGGCGGCCAGAGGGCAGCCCGGCTCCCCGGC
>NW_005356787.1:0-2062 GCF_000412655.1 Myotis brandtii | reverse complement strand
CTTCTCTCTCCATTAATTATTTAAATTTGACATGTTAACAATACAATGTTAAAATGTAAACCAAATGAAAAGTCTGCTTACTCTAAATATGTAGTATATTCCTTTTATTTTTGGAACCTTCTGGTATAGCTCTCTTTCCCTATTTTTTTTTTAATTCTGTCCTGTCTCCTTATATTGACTATTGTAATAGTTCCGTTTATCTCTACCTGTATCTCCAGGTGGCAGTCCCTGAAACACTGCATTCAGGATTCTCACCCTGCTTTGTCACTTTTTGCTTTTGCCTCTTGCCTGTCTCTGACAATTTTTAGTGTTTCATCAGTCATCCTACTTGATGTTTCTTTTCTTTTTACTTCTGGCATTGTCTTCTCTCATTCTTCTCTTATAATATTTCTCCTTGCTGTCCACAGTTCTGCTGGCTCTCGGTCAATTAAATTTAATGTGCAAATCTGTTCTCTATGTGGGCTTTAAATCCATTGAGAATGTTATTTATGTTATGTTTGGGCACTTCAATTATTTTAGTGCTCTTCCGCTTTAACTCTAATGTTTGATACTAACAGTTCATGGCCGGTACCACAATCTGCTCCTGGTCTTGTCTTGGCAGAGAAAAAACATCTTCTCCAGCTCCTGCTTCCAATTACACAGTCTATTTAATTTCTGTATTGGCCATCTGGTGATCTCCACGTATACAGTTGTCTGCTCAGTTGTTTGAAGCGTGTGTTGTGCTGAACAAGTCGTTGGCCTCACAGAGATTCCGGAGCCTGCTTCATTCTTGACCCCTAGTTCAGATTTCCCGATGACACCTGCTTGTATTCCCAGTTGCTATGGATGACAGTGAAGAAGGTTGATGGGACAAAGAAATGATTCATTTGACGGGCAGTATTGCTGGAAAGCTCTACAGATACCCTGGGCCATCAGTAGAGGAGCAAATGGGCCCTAGAGCAGAGTCAGGCTAAGACATTGCTGAAGGCAAAAATGAAAAAAAACGGAAGCTGTTCTACTTCAGGCGCATGATGAGAAAACACCGTCCTTTGGAAAAGACAGTAGTGCTAAGAAAAATAGAAGAGAGCGGGAGAAAAGGAAGACAAAATATAAGGCAGATAGACTCCCTGAGGGAAGTCGTAGACAGGCGTCTACAGGAGTTGAGTAGAGCCCCTGAGGACAGGACATAGTGGCCATCACTCATTCTTAGGGTTAGCAGGAGCCAAAGCCAACTCAAGGGCATGTAACACACACACATATATACTATTCATGGGAGTTCAAAATATTTGAGTGAAGATACTAAAACAATGGCTAGATTCTTCTCCCAAAACAAAATTTTAACTACTAAAAATTTCATTATTCAACAATTTTCTCTGAATTAATTAGAACTCATTGATAATTGCTATACACCTGTTGTGGTAGGCAGAATTCTAAGATGAACCCCAAAGACTCTGCTCCCTGGTAAACATGCCTAATCCTCCGGTCTTGGAATATGATGGATTTTATTCTTGTGATTAACCTGTTATGTGATACAATTGACTTTCAAAAGGGATATTATCCAAGGTGAGTTGGACCTAATTGGGTGAACCATTAAAAGGGACATGCCTCGCCCTAGCAGGGTTGGCTCAGTGGCTAGAGCATCAGCCTGTGGACTGAAGGGTCCCAGGTTTGATTCTGGTCAAGGGCTCATGGGCTAGATCCCCAGTGGGGGGCATGTAGGAGGCAGCCGATCAATGATTCTCTCTCATCATTGATGTCTCTATCTCTCTCTCCCTTGCGCTCTGAAATCAATAAAAATACATTTTTTAAAAAGGGACACGCCTCTTCTGGGAGTTAGAGAATTGAAGCATCAGAGGAATATGACACCAGGGATATTCTCCATGGTCAGCTTTGAAGTTTGAGGACCATGTGGCAAGCAATGTAGGCAGACTCTAGGAGATGAGAATGGCCCCACCTGACAGCCAACAAGGAGATGGGGATCTTAGTCCTACAATCTCCAGGAACTGAATTCTACCAACAATCAGAATGGTCTTGGAAGAGAACAGTGTACCCCCTATGAGCATACATCCTGATAGCACCTTGA
>NW_005356786.1:0-523 GCF_000412655.1 Myotis brandtii | reverse complement strand
TGCCAAGGTTGAACTTAAGACTTCAACAGAAGCATCTTTCAATGATTAGAGAATGCACATAGACAGACATCTACATGTACAAGGCCATGATCTCAACAAACACTAAAATTCCAACAGTGTACATGACACTCTCTAACCACAAGGCAATACACCTGGGATTTCTGAACAGCAGAACCACCAGTCGCTATGACACACAGTGACCAACAGGGGGCAGATGCTCAATGCAGGAGCTGCCCCCTGGTGGTCAGTGCGCTCCTACAGGGGGAGCGCTGCTCAGCCAGAAGCTGGGCTCAGGGCTGGCGAGTGCAGAGGCAGTGGTGGGAAGACTCCTCCCTCTGTGGCAGTGCTAAGGACCCCTCGGGGGATGTCTGACTGCCGGCATAAGCCGCTCGGGCAGTCGGACATCCCCCAAGGGGGCCCAGACTGCGAGAGGGCGCAGGCCAGGCTGAGGGATCCCCCCGCTTCCCCCAGTGCACAAATGTCATGCACTGTGCCTCTAGTAATAATATAACAAAACACAACA
>NW_005356785.1:0-632 GCF_000412655.1 Myotis brandtii | reverse complement strand
CAGCCAGGGCATCTTCGATTTCTTTAAATATTACTTTGTCTTTTTTATTTCTGTGTTTTGAGATAGTTCAATGTGTACATTTTTATTCAAATACTAGAGGCCCGGTGCACAAAATTCGTGCACTGGGGGGGGGGCGTGTACCTCAGCCCAGCCTGCACCCTCTCCAATCTGGGATCCCTTGGGGGATGTCCAACTGCCAGAGGCAGCCAATCCTAAACCAGCAGTCGGACATCCCTCTCACAATCCGGGACTGCTGGCTCCCAACCGCTCGCCTGCCTGCCTGCCTGCCTGATTGCCCCTAACTGCTTCTGCCTGCCAGCCTGATTGCCCCCAACTGCCCTCCCCTGCTGGCCTGGTTGCCCCCAACTGCCCTCCCCTGCTGGCCTGATTGCCCCCAACTGCCCTCCCCTGCTGGCCATCTTGTGGTGGCCATCTTGTGACCACACAGGGGTGGCCATCTTGTGTGAGGGTGTGACAGTCAATTTGCATATTACCGCCATTATATAGGGCTAGAGGCCAGGTGCACAAATTCGTGCACAGGTGGGGCTGATCAGGCAGGCCTGCCGGGGGGAGGGGCCACAGGCGGTTGGAGGGCTGGCCCCGCCCTCTGGTGGAAGTCCCGGTGGAGGGGA
>NW_005356784.1:1608-3216 GCF_000412655.1 Myotis brandtii | reverse complement strand
TGCCCAGGATAGCATATATCAAAATAAATAATGTACTCTTTATTTTGAAATGCGTTTGCTGAACTGATGTAACTGAAAGGAAAAACAGGGATTTCCTTGGGAAGAAAACAAAGATCCTATATAGGTTTACATGTATAAAGAGGAAAAAACACAAAAGCTTTAAAAATGTCGCTGGACAAGAAAAGGTTTTGGCTTAACTCACTCAGGGAGGATGAGTGCTTCGCAAAGAGACAAATAAGAGGACACAGGTGATCCAGAGGCACCCAGATCCCAGGACAAAGGAAGGATACTCCCTGAAGCTGCAAGCAGGGACTGAATATTGTGGCATTGGGCCAGGGACCTGGGAGGTTGCCAAAGAAGGGAGAACAGGGCACCAGCCCAGGGACCCTGCATGTAGGTAACCCAACAAACATATGAAGAAAGTTAGTACACCAAAAATCCTTAGGGTAGATCTCTGCAGAAGGTCAGGGGAACAGACTTAGGGAAGCAGTGAGCCTGTATGCCTCAGGGCTGATGGCAGGGATAACTCCTAGGCAATAAACCTTACTTATAAATGTTATAAATCTGTATTATCTTTTTACTGTGTAGTAAATAACATCAAATTCCTTAGCTTTAGAAGCCAGACCTTCCAAAATGTTTTTTCACACTTATCTTTTTTTTTTTTTAAAAAAAAATTTATTGTTGAGAGTATTATAGATGTTCCCCCAGTGCCTCCTCTACCTGGTTCCTGCTCCACCCAAGCCCTTAATCTCCCTATTGTTTGTGTTCATAGGAAATGCATATATGCATGTGTTCTTTAGACATATCTTTCTACCCCCTCTCTCTTCCCTCCACTCTGAGATTCATCAGTCTGTTCCATGTTTCCATGCCTCTGGTTCTATTTTATTTATCTGTTTATTCTGTTCATTATATTCCTTGCTCATTTATTTTGACTTTTAGATTCAAATGTTGATAAATGTGTATTTATTGCCATTTTATTGTTCATATTGTTGATTTTTCCTTCTTCTACTTCTTCTTCTTTTTCACTTCATTTATTTTGCTGCTTTTAAGATTCTCTCTTTTTTTTAACCTTTGGCATTTTAATTATGATATGATGTGGGCCTCTTTGGATTCCTTTTTTTAAAAATTAAAAAAAATTAAAACTAATATTTTTATTGATTTCAGAGAGGAAGGGAGACGAAAAGAGAGGTAGAAACATTAATGATGAGAGAGAATCATTGATTGGTTGCCTGCTGCATGCCCCACACTGGGGATCAAGCCTGCAACACTGGCATGTGCCGTGACTGGGAATCGAACTGTGACCTCCTGGTTCATAGGTCAACACTCAACCATGGAGCCCTATTGGCCTGGTTGGATTCCTCTTGTTTGGGACTCTCTGCACTTCCTGGACTTGTAAGGCGATTTCTTTCACCAGTTAGGAGATGCTTGCTGTGATTATTTCTTCAAGTAGGTTTTCAATATCTTGCTCTCTCTTTTCTCCTTCTGGTACCCCCATAATGAGAATGTTGGTACACTTGAAGTTGTCTCAGAAGCTCCTTACACTATTTTCATATTTTTGGATTCTTTTTTCTTTTTGTTTTTCTGGTTGGGTGTTTTTTGCTTCTTCAT
>NW_005356784.1:0-877 GCF_000412655.1 Myotis brandtii | reverse complement strand
TGGAGCAGGACTTGCTTCAGTGGGGCTTTGGTGCTCACTGTGTCTGCCCCTTGAGTGTGTTGCTTTGGGATGAGTAGTATTGTAATCTGGTATGGTCTGAAGCTGTCCACCAGGTGCACTGTCTCTAGGGCCTCCTGGGAGGTGCAAAGTCAGCCACTCCCTGGGCCACTCATCAGGAGCTATAGAGAAATCTGCAGATGGCTGCTACTTGTGCCCAGGTGAGGCCAAGCTGTCTTGGAACTCTTATTGATAGGTATGGGGCACGATGTCCCAGCTGCTGCTTATTTGAAAGATTTTAGGAAAGTCTGAAGCCTGAAACAGGAAAGACCATTCATATGAAAAGGCCACTGCAAACATCTTGGTGGGTCTTTAAATTGGATGGCGGAGTGGTGGTGGTGGTGTCTGAGGGAATCATTAGGGTGGAGGGAACAGTGGGAGTCAGGCTAATATAAACTCAGATATGGCTGCCAGTGAGCTCTACAACTGGGGAGGTCTCAGCATAGGAACAATGACCCCTTCAGAGCACCACTGTCTGGGAAAAAGCCACCCCCAAGTGTTTGCTCCAATGCCAGACAATCCAGTTCCTCCCCATATGTTTCTGTACCCCCCTCTATCCCCCCTCCCCCCAGCAATTGCCCTAGTGCTGGAGCTCAGAGGGAGTACGCCCAAGTAAGCCTGTGTACTGGCCCTTTAAGAGAAACTTTTAGGGTCTCCAGCAGGCTTTGTTTCACTCAGGCACAATCACCACTGGTTTTTCCAGCCAGAAGTTATGGGGGCTTCTCTTCACAGCTCTGAAACCCTGGGATGGGGGTATGGTGTGGGGCTGTGACCCCTTGCTCTTCATGGGAGGCCTCCACAGCTGAGATATACCTCCCAA
>NW_005356783.1:0-539 GCF_000412655.1 Myotis brandtii | reverse complement strand
CTTACCCTGGGGCAAGATGGAGGGCGTAGCCCTCGCCCTTTCAAATTAGCAATCAACAACAACAAAACAAATAAATAAAAAACAACAAAAATATTAATAAACTATCTAATTACAGTGATAACAAAACCACAGTGTAATTTGTCAGGGGTAAATAAATGGAAGAAACCTCAGGAATGTATACACCTTGAAATCCAGAAAGAACATTTGAACACTATTTTGTCAGGAAGAGAATGAGAAGACAAAGGCATGCATGGGAGGAAAAGACAAAAGAAGATTTTTTTTATATAAAGGAAATATACAATTTTATGAGTGCTTATTACTGATCTAAAAGAATATTTTATTTCCTGTGGCCACCGGTCTGATATAAAGAAAAAGTAAACCAATTTTTGATTTTGCAAGTAAAAGATTTACAATGCAAATGAAATTCAGAACTTCTCTAGGCTTTTAAGTGAAAGTGAGAATGATGATTAGAAAAATGTGGAACCCTGGACATTTGTATGAATTCTGATACATATGATTACTTATATCATCACTTCAAA
>NW_005356782.1:0-1039 GCF_000412655.1 Myotis brandtii | reverse complement strand
TCAGGAGTTTCCAGGGAATCAAAATACAGAGTAAAGGAAACTTAAAAGGGCTACACGGTTTGAAAAATGAGGGGAGGAAGAGGGAGGGTTCTGGGCCCTGACCACTCCCTGGTCCACATGACCATAGAGGTTATCTTGTCCCAGCAGGAGGCTCAGCACACAGGGAGGAGGGAGAGCACATCCCACCATTCTGGACAGAGGGGTCTGGGAGCCTTACTGGACCATGGACTCTTATCTCAGAGAAAGGGATGGAGCAGGCAGCAGTCCCCATGGAGTTCCCTGCAGCTTCTGCCCCACAGAGGATGTGTGCCCTGGCTGGGGCTCCTTCTGGCCGGTAGGGAGGGGACAATCCCTGGGAATGGAAGGGAAGTTGGGAGTCGGAGACTGGCCAAAAACTCCTGGGGAGGACATCACTCTGTGAGGGAAGGAAGGTCTTCCCTTTGGACCTGAGTGAAAGGAGAGGGGTGTAGAGTCAGATGATAGAGGGGGCTCAGCAACAGGAATATCTCATCATGTGGAAGTGGTGAGGGGCAGGAAAACCTCAATTTCGCTTCATTTGCTAAGTTATTCATTCCTGAGTATTAAATTTTGACAACTGACCACAGTCATGACAATTTATTTCAGGTGATACCAGAATCATTTTAACCAGGGGTGCTAAACATTGTCCCCACCACCAGCTACAAAATGGGAAAATACAACATCGGACGTGGACAAGTCTGGGGACACTCATTCATTCACCCACAGGTGTTTGCAGCCTATTGCAGGCACTGGGGGCATAAGATCACAGAATCCCCAGCCCACATGCAGCTCACATTATATGGGGAGAAAGGAAAAAGAAGAGATCTACTTGTGACATCAGGTACCCACACGTGCCCTGAAGGGCACAGAGCAAGGACAGGTCAGAGAGTGAAGATAGAGGGTCTTTAGAGGACGTGGTCAGGGAAGGTCTTCCAAGAAGGCCACCAAGTGTCAACAGGAATCTGAGGGAAGTAAGGAGGATAGCCACACAGACAGTTGGGAAATAGAATTGAAAAAAAAA
>NW_005356781.1:0-474 GCF_000412655.1 Myotis brandtii | reverse complement strand
GATCAGTTTCTCTATTCCCTCCTAGTTTCACTCTTAAATTTCTGGAGTCTTCCCACCACTGCCCAACTCGCTATTGTGTCAAATGCTACCGCCGAAGGACAGGATGTGATTCTACGTATCCGCAATAAGCCTCCCAATGTTAGAGGCTTCATGTGGTATAGGGGGGAAGAGGCAAACTACAAACATAATATTGCACGTCTTGGAATGTTGCAAGGACATAGACCAGGGCCTGAACACAGTGGTCGAGAGCAAATAAACTTTGATGGATCATTGCTGATAAAGAATGTCACCGTGAAGGACACAGGAATCTACACCATAGTAGTCTACCTTCCAGACTCAAAAAAAGAAATTGCATTTGGATGGCTCAATGTATACGGTGAGTGATTGCTCTCTGACCTCAGGGTGTTGGGTGGGTGAACACACAGGACTGACAGCCTTGGACTCGCCTCCATCCCCCTTTGCATGATCTCCCAG
>NW_005356780.1:0-739 GCF_000412655.1 Myotis brandtii | reverse complement strand
TTTACAGATAAACTGAGGCTCAGACAGGCAGCCATTTTCATAGAAGCACAGATCTGCATGAGGATAATTGTTAAACTAAATGTTTGTGGCAGGCAGTGCTCTCCTTGTTTCTTTCCTCATGTATTCATTCACCAGCAGTCCTGTGAGATGTAGGTGTTGCTCTCTGGGCTTCATAGACAGGAAGCTGATTGATTTGCCTGTAACCTAGTAAGTGTCCAAGGCAGGATTCAGACCAGGCTCTCGAATGCCAGGCCTGCACTTTGGATCCCAAAGCCAGGGCTGCTGCCCTTTTTTTAAAAGAGGCAAAAGCATTTTTTAAAATATATGTTTATTGATTTCAGAGAGGAAGGGAGCAGGGAGATAGATAGAAACATCAATGATGAAAGAGAATCATTGATTGGCTGCTTCCTGCATGCCCCACACTGGGGATCGAGCCCGCAACCTCAGCATGTGCCCTGACTGCGAATCGAACCGTGACTTCCTGGTTCATAGGTCGATGCTCAACCACTGAGCCACACCGGCCGGGCAGGGGTTGCTGCCCTTATACCTTTCACTGCACCCATGCGCATGGAACACTCAGTGCTTGAGATTAGGGGACTGTGGGTGATTTATCTTTTATTCTCTTCCATGTTTTTGTGGTGGTTGTGCATTATTATTATTATTATTATTATTAATGAACCGTTTAAAGCTACTTATTGTTTGGATTTGAAATTTTTAAATTTGAAATAAACTATTTGGG
>NW_005356779.1:0-1485 GCF_000412655.1 Myotis brandtii | reverse complement strand
ATCCACTGAGCCAAACCGGTTAGGGCAAAAAAAAAAACCTTTCTTTTAAAATAAATTTTTAAAATTGATTTCAGAGGAAGGGAGAGGGAGCGAGACAGATAGAAACACCAATGATGAGAGAGAATCATTGATTGACTATCTCCTGCACAGCCCACAACTTGGGCTTGTGCCCTGCCCGGGAATCCACCTGTGACCTCCTGCTTCATAGATCGATGCTCAACCACTAAGCCACACCAGTCAGGCTATGGTGTATTATTTCAAGAAGACTTTTAATTAAAGATTTTATACAAATATTTATAATTGAGATTTGTCTGTTAATTTCCTTTCTTGGCACTATTTTGGTATCAATGCTATGCTGTCTTTATTAACACATTTTTTAAAACTTCTTTTTATTCTGTCACAGAACATGTGAACCAACGATGATGACATTTTTCCTAAAAGCTTTTATAGAATTTATTTGTGTAATTATTTGGAGTAGCTGCTTTTCTTAGATGACTGTCTGCATTTCTTCTATTGTAACTGGTCTGTTGAAATTCTCTCTCTTCTGGCATCCGTTGTGGTAATTTATGCTTTCCGAAAATATTATCCATTTAATTAATCTAAGTTTTCAAATTATCTATAGAGTTGATGAAAATAGATTCCTATGATTCTTTTAAGAACTTATGGACTGTTAGTTGTTTACTATTATTTCTTTTCTTGTGTTTTCTCTCATTTGTCCTCACAGGTTATGTTTTATTGGTTTTCTAAAGAAGCAACTATTTGATTTAATTTCATATATACTGTTTTCTAATACATTTACTCTTAGAGAGAGAGAGAAAGAGAGAGACATCGATTTATTACTTCACGTATTTATGCATTCATTGGTTGATTCTTGTATGTGCCCTGACCGGGGATCGAACCCCTAACCTTGGTGTCTCAGAACAATGCTATCCAGCCAGGGCAACAATCCTCTTCTTGGAAATATGATAACTGATATCAAGAAAAAGCCACACTATAGCCATATAACAAATTATAACCATCTCACGGAGGCCCATTTCCCCGCCATGTATATCTTATACACTGTTAACTCGTTTTCTAAACCAGAAAAACAGCTTTCATGCAGGGCAGGCGAAAATACATAATTAAGTTTGAAGAAAATAAACTGGGGCACAAATCCTAATTATGACAATAAAAGTGGGAGAAGATTGCCCTAACTGGTTTGGCTCAGTGGATAGAGCGTCAGCCTGCAGACTGAAGGGTCCCTGGTTCAGTTCCGGTCAAGGACACATGCCTGGGTTGCGGGCTTGATCCCCAGCAGGGGACATGTAGGAGGCAGCCAATCAATGATTCTCTCTCATCATTGATGTTTCTATCTCCCTTTCCCTCTCCCTCCCTTCTAAAATCAATAAAGATATATATTTTTTTTAAAGTGGGGGAAGATAAAGAGGCAGGAGGAAACATTAGTGAGCTGATCTGTTCACCTTTCATGTGGGTATCAAAAGGTGG
>NW_005356778.1:0-870 GCF_000412655.1 Myotis brandtii | reverse complement strand
CGGTGTCTGACCAACCGGGTATACAAAATCTGCACCGAAGACACATTAGAATCGGATCTTTGCTATCTAAAGGAAACACTAATGACTAACGGATACCCGGAAAAATTGTTAGCCAGTTTGATGCAGCCACCTGAGCGACGTGATCGATTACATCTGGCAGCCCCCAAGTACGTTTATTTAAATGTACCTTTCCGCGGAGATATGATGAGTCTGATGCTGACCAGAAGACTGGATCATGCTCTCAGCAAGACATTTTACGCTGCGAAACTCAGACTACTGTTCACTTCCAGACCGATTATGCGAATGAACCTCAAGGATAAGTTGCCTGTCAGTGCTACCTCATTTTGTTTGTACCTTTTTTCTTGTTCCTGTGGAGCAGGTTATCTTGGACGCACCACACGGCGCTTGTCGGAGAGAGCTCGAGAGCATTGTCCTGTACGAATGATGACAAATCGAGGCAATATCACCAGCGCAATTCACGCTCACCTACTGAATTCCGGGCATCAAGTCAACGTTGCGGAAGCTTTCAAGCCGATCTACAGAGTTCCAACTAGGCTCCCAAAAGCAGTCAAGCAACGCGTACTAGCGACCGCTGAGGCCATTGGAATAAGATTGTTAAACCCATGCCTATGCGTTCAGAAGGCATACGTGCTGAATCTCAAATTGCCCTGGCCAAGACCGATAAGAGATAGGACAACGGAATGAGACATGTCCAATCTATTGTTCACACCTAGCAGATAATCTTGTTCTGTCATGACATGTTATCACTTATCTGTTAAACGTGACTCTGACTTCATTTGTACCGTATTTATTTGTGTTGTATTTGGTCTGATGATGAAACACCGAAAACGAGCTTGTTCACCACATCTT
>NW_005356777.1:0-499 GCF_000412655.1 Myotis brandtii | reverse complement strand
TGTGCACCGGGCCCCTAGTCTATATATAAAAGGCTAACTATTCGTCTGACCATCTGACCAGCCGGTAGCTATGACGCGTACTGACCACCAGGGTGCAGATGCTTAACGCAGGAGCTGCCAAGCTGTGGTCACTTGGCAGTGGCGGTTCTCGGGTGACACAAAGTGGGACACAGGCCCTGCCACCACCCCAGAGTGACACCCCACCAAATCATAGCCAATGCTGCCAAGACCCCATGGCACAAAATGTGGCCCACAACCCAGCCCAGCCTGGAAATGGTCGCTATGGGTGCCAGGTAATGACATCACATAGCAACACCCGGCTTCCTCTTCGTAGCAACTAGCCTCCTTGCAGTTTCCTCAGCCCAGGAACACGGCTTGCTTTATAGCCAGGTGGAAACATTTTCACCAAATATTTGTGAAGCATGTTCACATGCCTCATCTCATTTGATCCTCACAGACGTCAGAATCCTATTTTCTTTTCATTAGCCGGAAAACGAAG
>NW_005356776.1:446-808 GCF_000412655.1 Myotis brandtii | reverse complement strand
AGATATTTTTACGCTTAAAAATGTCGAATTTTGTGCCGAAAAAAAAAAGCATTTGCTGGAAGTTTTAATTCATTACTTTATTGTGAAGAAAAAGTTATTGTATACTTCGAGTAGCTTATGGTGAACATGCTCCATCTCAAGATACTTGTGAACGCTGGTTTAAACGCTTTAAAAGTGATGATTTCATTGTGAAAGACAAAGTATGTCCAGGTCAACTGAAAAAGTTTGAAGACCAACAACGACAAGCATTATTGGATGAAGATGCCTGTCAAACTCAAAAACAACTTGCAGAAAGATTAAACATTGCTCAGCAAACAATTTCCAATTGTTTACAAGCAATGGGAAAGATTTTAAAGGAAGGA
>NW_005356776.1:0-237 GCF_000412655.1 Myotis brandtii | reverse complement strand
AAGAAAACAATGCTCTCCATTTGGTGGGATCAGGAAGGTGTGGTGTATTATGAGCTTCTAAAACCAGGTGAAACAGTTAATACTAATTGCTAATGACAACAAATAATCTATTTGAACCATGTTTTGATTGTAAAACTACCAGAATGGTCCAGAAGACATGGCCAAGTAATTTATCTTCATGATAATGCACCATCACACATTTCAAAACCAGTTAAAAACACATTAAAAGATCTTGCC
>NW_005356775.1:353-764 GCF_000412655.1 Myotis brandtii | reverse complement strand
GCTGCCTCCCCGCCGTGAAGGGTCATGGATCCGAGTCTCAGGACCGTGCAAAGCCTCAAGCGCTGCCCCCCGCCTGGCAGGGTCACATATCCGTGTCTTGGTCCTGTGGACAGCCTCAAGCACTGACCCCCACCTGGCAGTGTCACAGATCCGTGTCTTGGTCCTGTGGACAGCCTCAAGCACTGACCCCCACCTTGCAGGGTCACAGATTCAGGTCCCGGACTGCAGACAGCCTCCTGTGCTGCCCCCCTGCCCACCAGGTCACAGATCCGGGTCCCGGGACCAGGGACAGCCTCAAGCACTGCCGCCCCACCCGGCAGGGTCACAGATCCCAGTCCTGGACTGCGGAGAGCCTCCCGCGGTGCCCCCCGTCTGGCAGGGTCACAGATCTGGGTCCTGGGACCGCAGACA
>NW_005356775.1:0-229 GCF_000412655.1 Myotis brandtii | reverse complement strand
CGGCAGGGTCACAGATCCGGGTCCCGGGACCATGGACAGCCTCAAGCACTGCCCCCTGCCCGGCAGGGTCACAGATCCGAGTCCCGGACTGCAGACATCCTCCCATGGTGCCCCCCGCCCGGCAGGGTCACAGATCTGGGTCCCAGACTGCAGATAGCCTCCCGCGGTGCCCCCTGCCCGGCATGGTCACAGACCAGGTCCTGGGACCGTGGACAGCCTCAAGCACTGC
>NW_005356774.1:0-506 GCF_000412655.1 Myotis brandtii | reverse complement strand
TGTCTCTGTGGGAGCATAGGAGCCTACCTTCTGTAAGATAAGTGACAATGAGCAAGCACAGATGTCCTGATCACATTAGCCAACCTCCCCCCTAATGTCCTCCAGTACTAGTTCATCATCCCAGTGCTTAAAATCTGTCCTGCCTTTCGGTTCAGCAGAGTTGAATTCAATCTCTCTCCCCTATTGCAATAATCATTAAAAAAAAAAAGACTTCCTTGCCCTAACTGGTTTGGGTCAGTGGATAGAGCGTCGGCCTGTGGACTCAAGGGTCCCAGGTTCGTCCAGTCAAGGGCATGTACCTTGATTGCAGGCACATACCCAGTAGGGAGTGTGCAGGAGGCAGCTGATCGATGTTTCTCTCTCATCGATGTTTCTCTCTATCTTTCTCCCTTCCTCTCTGTAAAAATCAATAAAATATGTTTAAAAAAAAAAGACTTCCTTGCTTGTTTAACTTGGCAATTTTTTTATTTTTTTGAAACAAAGAAAGAACTCAAAATATAGACCAG
>NW_005356773.1:0-807 GCF_000412655.1 Myotis brandtii | reverse complement strand
AATGTGAATTGTTTAATGTATTAGTTTTCTAGGGCTGCCAGAATAAATTACCACAACTGAATGGCTTAAATAAATTTATTATCTCATGATCTGGAGGCTTGAAGTGGGAGATCAAGATGTTGACACGGTTGGTGCCCCCTGAGGGTTATGAGGAAGACTCTTTTGGTGATTGGGGCCCTTTTTTTTTTTTTTTTTTTAATGTCTTTATTGGTTTGAGAGAGAGAGGCGGCGGGTTGGGGGAGGGGTCAGGAGAGAAACAAAGATGTGAGAGAGAAACATCTATCATTGCTTCCACATGTGCCCTGACCAGGGATCAAACCTACAACCTGGGTATGTTCCCTGACCGGGAATTGAACCACAACCCTTCCGTGCACAGGATGATGCTCAACCAACTGAGCCACACCAGCCAGCATTCTTGGCTTGTAGAAGTATCACGGCAATTTCTGCCTTGATATTCACATAGCCTTCTCCTTATTTGTGCGTCTCCGAGTTTCCTCTTTTTATGAAGACACCAGTCTTATTGTATTAGGACCCATCCCAATAACCTCATTTTAACTTGATTACCTCTATAAGGACCTTATTTCCAACTAAGGTCATATTCTGAGATACTGGGTATTAGGACTTCAACATATGGATTTGGGGGCGGGGGGTGGGATAATTCTACCCATAACACTTAATATTGCAAAATTTTTCCCATCCATGTGAAACTCTTGTAAACCTTAATTTATGAGAGCTTTCAGAAGCAGTGGCTGCATTGTAAAGAAAAGTGGGAAGCCCAGCTGGCGTGGCTCAGTGGTTGAGCGTCGA
>NW_005356772.1:0-786 GCF_000412655.1 Myotis brandtii | reverse complement strand
GAAGGACGAAGACACAGCAGTGAATGCCTGAAATGAAGCAAGAAACAGCACTCTAAGCAGCCTTTCCTGAAATGTGCTGCTGCTCCAGAAATAGCCACAAGATGGCAGCAAAGGATCACAAATACAGTGGCGTGAACCTCACAGCGCACAGAGAAGGGATTGCTGATCCATCCTCAGGCCTGGAGCAGCAGACACCGCCAATCTGAAGCCAACAGCATAGAACACAGGCTGACAGGAAACTGCCGGCGTACCCGGGCGGGGAAGCACCATGGAAACCTGCAGGGGAAATCCTGACAGACTGAAGCACTCTGACCGGGGAAGGATTTCCTAACACAGCACGACGCAACGCAGGGAAACATGCAAAGCAGTGCCCCAGCAGGCCAGGGCTGACAAGACTTCATTGCCCAGGCAAGGAACCGACACGGAGACCACAAAGCGGACGACCAAGCCAAGCAGACAATGGAAAACGGCTGCACTCACAGAAATGGCAGGAAAGACTCATCACACACAACATCACTGTCAGTGGCTGATGGTGCAGAGCCACACCCGGGCACCACCATGCACACACACATGTAGGAAAAGAGAGCCGGTGGCATGTGTGCTTGGGGAAAGCACCTCTCTGCAAACACTGAGACAGAGAGCTGCTCCCTGCAGCCTGCAGAAAGCAGCAATGCAGCAGGCAATGCCAGCAACACAGATGCCCAGTACTCACTTGCCTCCTTTCCTGGAGAGTCAAGGCCAGGGATGACGCCACAAGGAAGGTAGGTGCCCTGGATGAAATCAGAC
>NW_005356771.1:0-1425 GCF_000412655.1 Myotis brandtii | reverse complement strand
CTTTTGTTAAGTTGTATGAGTTCTTTGTAAATTTTGGCGATTAAACCTCATCAGAAATATCATTGGCAAATATGTTCTCCCATGTAGTGGGCTTTTTTCTTGTTTTGTTGATGGTTTCTTTTGCTGTGCAGAAACTTTTTATTTTATGCAGTCCCATTTGTTTATTTTCTCCCTTAGTCTCCATTGCCTTAGGAGCTGTGTCAGCAGAGATATTGCTAAGACATATGTCTGCTATTTTGCTGCCTATGGAGTCTTGTAGGATTTTTATGGTTTTCCATCTTACCTTCAAGTCCTTTAGGCATTTTGAGTTTGTTTTTGTGTATGGTGTGAGTTGGTGGTCTAGTTTCATTTTTTTTTTGCAAGTATCTGTCCAAATTTCTCGGCACCATTAATTAAAGAGACTGTTTTGACTCCATTGTATGCTCTTGCCTCTTTTGTCAAATATTAATTGAGCATAATGTCTTCAGTCAATTTCTGGGTGATCTGTTCTATTCCATTGATATATATGTCTGTTCTTGTGCCAGTACCAGGAAGTTTTAAGAACCATGGCTTGGTAATATAGCTTGATATCTAGTAATGTGATCCCTCCAACTTTGTTCTTCTTTCTCAGGATTGCTGTGGCTATTCAGGGTCTTTTTTTTTCCAGATGAATTTTTGGAGAGTTTGCCCTAGATCTTTGAAATATGCCGTTGGTATTTTAATGGGGATTGCACTGAATTTATGGATTGCTTTGAGTAGTATGGACATTTTAATAATGTTGATTCTACCAATCCATGAACATGGTATGTTCTTCCCATTGTTTATGTCTTCCTCTATGTCTTTTTTCAATGTCCTGAAGTTTTCCAAGTATAGGTCTTTTATGTCCTTAGTTAAGTTTATTCCTAGGTATCTTTGGTAAACATATATGTACACCAAACAGGAGCATCTAATCTAATAAAAGGAAACATGCAAATTGACCATACCTTCGCTACACCTTAAGCCATGCCCACCAGCCAATCAGAGTGACTATATGCAAATTAACCCAACCAAGATGGCGGCCGGCAGGCATGGAGCTGAAGCGAGCAGGAGGCTTGGTTGCTCCAGTGATGGAGGAAGCCAAGCTTCCCAGCCAGCTCTGAGCTCCACTGAAGGCAACAAAGTTTCAATTATAGAAGATAAATAAACCCCAGATACCTGCTTTCATCAGGCCGTGGCCATGGAGCTGAAGCGAGCAGGAGCCAGCTCTGAGCTCCAC
Organism: Myotis brandtii; assembly: GCF_000412655.1. Taxonomy (NCBI): domain Eukaryota; kingdom Metazoa; phylum Chordata; class Mammalia; order Chiroptera; family Vespertilionidae; genus Myotis; species Myotis brandtii. The sequence continues at coordinate 191 of NW_005356771.1, read as the reverse complement.
TGAAGGCAACAAAGTTTCAATTATAGAAGGTCATTGAGTATGATGTTGGCTGTAGGTTTGTCATATAAGGCTTTTATTATGTTGAGGTATGATCCCTCTATTCACACTTTGCTGAGTGTTTTTATCAAGAAAGTGTATTGGATTTTGTCAAATTCTTTTTCTGCATTGATTGATATGATTATGTGATTTTT
>NW_005356770.1:0-728 GCF_000412655.1 Myotis brandtii | reverse complement strand
CGGTCCCTCCCCGGCTGGCCAACCTCCCGCATCCCTCACCAACCCCGACTGTGCACCTGTGGGGTCCCTCGGCCTGGCCTGCACCCTCTTGCAATCCAGAACCCCTCTGGGGATGTTGGAGAGCCGGTTTTGGCCCGATCCCGCAGGCCAGGCCGAGGGACCCCACTGGTGCATGAATTTGTGCACTGAGCCTCTAGTTTGAGTATAATGGCTTGGGTCGATTTCTGGGTTCTCTGTTCCATTGGTCTATATGTTCTTGTGCCAATACCAGGCAGTTTTGAGGACAGTGGCTTTGTAGTATAGCTTGATATCTGGTTTTGTGATTGCTCCAACTTTGGTCTTTTTTTCTCAGGATTGCTGCAGCTATTCGGGGTCTGGTGCCTGAATTTCTAGCTGTCTCTCCCTGGCAGACAGCAACCCTGCTGCTTTTCACAGCCAGATGTTATGTGGGCACCCTTCTCAGTTCTGGTGCTCTCTGCTGGGGGCCCTGCTTGGGGGTTACACCCCAGAGTTCTCAGGGGCAACCCTTCACAGCTGAGATATCCCTCTGGGACTTCAGCTGCTCTCTGTGGGAGCCCGGCCAGCCCTTTTGCGCCTCTGCCCCTCCTACTAGTCTCTATGTGGTCTGCACTTTCAGTCCTTGGTTATCAGGGTTCTCTCCAGCTCCGTGGTCGGCAAACTGCGGCTCGCGAGCCATATGCAACTCTTTGGCCCCTTGAGTGTGGCTC
>NW_005356769.1:0-601 GCF_000412655.1 Myotis brandtii | reverse complement strand
AATGCTTTCCAATATGATGCTCAGAAAGAAGGTTTAAGTATATTGTTTAAAGTATTTTAGGTCACTACACTCATAACTAAGAAATATTGGAATGAGAAGAAAATGATAAAATTGGCCACATTTCTTATTTTTCATAGTAAGATAAAATATGATATATTGAGAATGACAAATATTAGCATATCATCACAAGTAACCACTAAAGAACCTAAACCTCAAACACTCAAAGGAGATGCTGTAACCAAAAATACAGGTTTGGCTCAATGTCCCAAAGAAAGCCAAACTCATAAGACAGGTGCTGGTGCAAAAGGAAAGAAGTTTATTTAGGTGACAGGACCTGGGAGAATGGTGGACTCCCATCTCAAACACCATCTCATCTTCCTGCTCAAGCCTGGGGTTCTCATAGGGATATAGAGGGGAGGGCTTTTTTTCCTACCCAATTATCTTTCTAGCTTTTGGCATGCTGGGTCCTACTATTCATCTCTCTAGCTTTTGGCCTCTCTTGCCCTATCCATTCATATGTCTAGTTCTTGGCATGTTGGGGCACTGTCTTTCTAGCTTTTGGCTTGCTGGAGCTCTATCCACTCATCTTGCTAGTTTTTGG
>NW_005356768.1:0-850 GCF_000412655.1 Myotis brandtii | reverse complement strand
TGTGTATTACACAGGATTTTACTGCAATCATGCCTCAAAACAGCAATCATGCCTCAACACAAACACCGAACGTCTCAGGAGATTTTATTAACATTTATTTTCTCCTTCATGGGTTGACAGGGGGACAGGGTGCAGCTGGTCCGGGTGGGCTCGCCTGGGCCTGGCTAACTGGGTTGGAGTCAGGGCTGCAGGTTGGGTTCCTGTCAGTTCCAGGGGTCTCTCCATTCTGGGACCAGGAGCTATAGGACACGTTCTTCATTTCCTCCTCTCCCCCATCCTCTCCCCCCTCTCTCCTCCAACTCCCCCATCTCAGTATCTCTCCCGACTTTTCGGGGTCCTGTCTCCCTTCCCTCCTCTTCCCATCTCTTCCTCTCAGTGGTTCTCAACCTTCTGGCCTTTTAAATACAGTTCCTCATTTTGTGACCCCCAACCACAAAATTATTTTCGTTGCTATGCTACTGTTATGAATCGTAATGTAAATATCTGATATGCAGGATGGTCTTAGGCGACCCCTGTGAAAGGGTCCTCAGTAACTTCTCAGATGATGATCTTTAGGCCTCTCCGCCCCTAGTGGCCGCAGTGCATCACTGCACCCTGTGCAGCTGGGACAGGAGCCCACCTCTCCCTCCACCAGGTCCTCCCACTAAGTTCCCACATCTTTAATCTAAATCTTTTGTTTCTTATTTTAAAACTGTGATCCACAGTAAGGAATACATTTTATAATGTAACTGAGGACACACATTTATATATACTGCATGCTCTCATAGTCCCATTCATATTTAAATTTGGTCGCTATGTAATATATTGATTTCATGCACCATCAATGGCCCAGGACCTGCAGGTGGAGAAC
>NW_005356767.1:0-546 GCF_000412655.1 Myotis brandtii | reverse complement strand
GTGAGGGAAAGACTTGTTACTGGGAAAAGCAAGCAAATAAGCAAGCAGACAAACACAACCAGGCAAAGCGCATGCTCTTGCCATTGATTAACCTTGAACGGTTCCCCCTAACCCAGTGGTCGACACACTGCGGCTCGGGAGCCACATGCGGCTCTTTGGCCCCTTGACTGCGGCCACGAAGTTTCAATCGCACTGTACGTGCACGCCCGCACGTGGTATTTTGTGGAAGAGCCACCCTCAAGGGGCCGCAGTTTGCCGACCACTGCCCTAACCTACCCTGGGAGCTTGTTAGCAAAGCAGGCTTTCGCCCAAGGCCTACGGATCAGAGCCTGCAGTTCCAGGAGATACAGGTGGGTCTCATGCACTTCGAAGCTTGGGAAGAGCTGGGCTACAGGAGGGAGGACGGGGCAATGGCCCTGCAGGGCTTGCCAGAGAGGTGGCGAAGGTGCTGTGCAGGGCAGCAGGATTGCAGCAGGATGGCGAGCAGCCAGCCGAGGCTAACACCCACCGGAGGGCAGCTGGCCTGTCCCCAGGGAGGGACACAGA
>NW_005356766.1:0-912 GCF_000412655.1 Myotis brandtii | reverse complement strand
CAACTCAAAGCAAAAAATCGGCTGAGAGACGGCTCGGCTCATATCTCGAAAAACTCCTTAGTTGGGACACTCGTAAATCAGGGGCCCCACTGTATCCCCATCTCAAACAAAGGGGCGGCTCACAGATCCTGTGAAGATCACCTCAAATCACCCGGAGAAAGACTGAAAGCCTAAAAAAGTGGATGTGGTGCATTAAATGATGTTCCCCACATATGTCCACATCGCAACCCCAAAACTGGTGAATCTTACTTGAAACGGAAAAAGGACTTTGCAGATGTGATGAACTTAAGGATTTTGAAATGGGGAGCTTTTCCTGGATTCTCCATCCAGGTGGGCCCTAAATGCCACCCACGGTGTCCCTACAGGAGGGAGGCGGGAGAGCTGATCACTGTCGCAGGTGGAAAGGTGGCGCTGGAGAAAGAATTCCACACCCAAATCCCTGGAACAGGTGTTGCCTAATTTGGCAAGAGGGTCTTTGCAGATGTCACCAGTTTAAGGAACTAAAGATGAGCCCATCCAGGCCCTGGCTGGGTAGCTCAGTTGGTTAGAGAGTGTCCCCATATGCCAAGGTAGTGGGTTCGAACCCTGGTCAGAGCACATCCAAGAATGAACTAATGAGTGAATGAATAAATCAAACTTGTGTTTCTCTCTTTCAATTAAAAAGGAAAAAAAAAAAAAGATGAGCCCGGCTGGTGTCACTCGGTGGTTGAGCACCGATTTATGAATCAGGAGGTCACCGTTCAATTCCTGGTCAGGACACGTGGCCAGGTTGTGGGCTCAATCCCCAGGCAGCCGATCAATGATACTCTCTCATCATTGATGTTTCTCTCTCACACCTTCCTCTCTCTCTAAAATAAATAAATGGGGGGAAAGACAGATTTTTCTTTTTTAAAGATGCTGACCTCCTGCCTG
>NW_005356765.1:0-833 GCF_000412655.1 Myotis brandtii | reverse complement strand
GTCATTGGCCTGGATGCTAGCCCTCCCCTTGGCGTTTGAGAAAACTACATTACCCAGAAAGGAATGGACCCACGTGGGTGGAGCTAACGGGTGTTTTTGGTGTCAGTGCATCCCCCTTAGGGCGGGACTTCCACCTTCCTCCTCCTGGCGGGCATTTTGACCTCTTCAGTTCAAGGACTCACAGGCTTCAGCCCACTGGACATGAGTAGAAGGAGGCCTAGGATCCTTGCTGTGCAGGGTGTGTCTGAGGCTGGTTGAGCACCAACAGGCTGGGAGTGGGGCTTCCGTGCCTCCCAGACTCTTCTCTGCTCACAGCATTCAGTCAGCCTGACCCCATTTAACCCCCCAGCCTTGGGGACCAGCGCCTCTCTGGTCCTGTTGCCAAGGTTGTGGCGTTCAGAACAGTAAGTCACTCGGGGGTGACACGTGGTGTGGTGGGGGAAGAGGGTGAAAGGCTGCAGTGCCACCTTGGAAGGACACGGTGGTGGGGCTGAGCCGGGAGGATTAGGAAAACCCGGGACTCCTTTGGGTCCAAAGGCAACAAAGAGATGAGGTGTGGTTTTGCACGTGGAGTTTTTCTTTCATTCTCAGGAAGCTGGGAGCATAGATGGTTGTGAAAAAAGGAGGGACATTTTGTGGGGTAGGGTTCTAACTTTTCCTAACATTGCTCAGAGGAAGGACAGACTAGAAGACAGAGGACAGGAAGGTGAAGTCCTGTAAATGATCAGGTAACTGGCAAGAGTGAGCACTGAGGACTGTGCTCTGAGATAACACAGGCATCTGGAGGGCACTTGGTCTCTGGGCTGGGCAAGGGTACTGAGCAGCCTGAGCCC
>NW_005356764.1:593-824 GCF_000412655.1 Myotis brandtii | reverse complement strand
GGCTGCTCCCAGCCCCTCCTTTTTTTTTTTCCAGCTCTTTGAGCGGCCCCCAGCCCCTCCTTGAGCGAAGTCCAGGGCCAGCGTGAAGCTTGGCTTCCTCCATCGCCAGGAGCAACCCAAGCCTCCTGCTTGCTCCAGCTCCATGGCCACCGCCATCTTCAGTCATCTTCAGTCTTCGCTCTGCGCCTGCGTATGCAAATTAACCGCCATCTTTGTTGGATTAATTTGCAT
>NW_005356764.1:0-546 GCF_000412655.1 Myotis brandtii | reverse complement strand
GGAGTGATGGTTAATTTGCATGTTTCTCTTTTATTAGTGTAGATTACATATTAATTCTAGGCCATTTATATGGACTGCAAAATCTTCTATTATTTGGCTTGAAGGACTTTCTTAAAAGATTATTTTAAGGAATGGAAGTTTTACCTTTAATTCAGTCAAAGTTATTCATTTTTAGAGCACTTTCTCTTCTATTTAACAGTATTTCCCTAATCTTCTAGTACAATATTGAAGAGAAGTGATACTAGGAAACATTTTTGCCTTGTTTCACTCACAAAGGGAAAGCTAACAACATTATCATTAAGTATGGTGTTGGTTTTAGGGATTTGGATTTATTTGTTTGGATACCCTTTAATATATTAATGAAGTCTTCTTCTAACTTAATGTTATAAAAACTTTTCATAAATAAATTTTAATTTTATTAAAAGCTTTTCTGCAACTATTTCAGCAGCTATTATGTTTTTCTCCATAATTCTGTTAATAGGCTATTGTGTGCCAAATGTTCAGTATTGAACAAACTTTTAGTGTGGTTTTTTTTTTTTTTTTTGG
>NW_005356763.1:0-252 GCF_000412655.1 Myotis brandtii | reverse complement strand
GTACTGGGGGACTCCGGAGGCAGGTGCGCAGAGCGGCTGGACCCACCGGAGGGCAGGCCCGGCCTTGGACACGCCTGCCACCCCAGCAGGGCTGAGGGGACTTGGCGCCACCATCTTTGAGGGTGTGGCAGTCAATTAGCATATTCCCTCCTTATTGGCTGTGGGCACTGTCATCTTGGAGGCGGGGCAGTCAATTAGCATATTCTCTCCTTATCGGCTGTGGGCACCGCCATCTTTGAGGATGGGGCAGTC
>NW_005356762.1:0-875 GCF_000412655.1 Myotis brandtii | reverse complement strand
GCCATACTATCTTTATGGCCGGTTACAATCACAGAGACTAGAGATAGAAATCTTTGAAATGACGAGAATACTGATAATGTCTACAATTCTGGCTAATTTACTGGCGTTTTTCCAAAGAAAGGCCTTCCAAACATTAAGAATTGCTGTTCATAGAGCTCAGTATTTGTGTATGAAGCCTTTAAGTGAAGAGAACACAGTTTATATTTACAAATGACGTTGAATTGGCTCGGGTCTTTTGAATGAAACAATTTAAAACAAGAAGACTCATGTATATAGTTCTAAGAAAACTGTATCATTTTGGTAAATCTCTTAAAATACACAATGATAGTACATGGAATTTATTAGAACCTGTACGAAACACTTGAAATACACGTAAATAGAGCCATACTACCTTTATGTCCGTGTTCAATCACCGAGATTAGAGGTAGAAAGTTGTGAAATCATGAGAATAGTGATAATGTTTACAATTCCGGCTAATCTACTTGGCGTTTTTCTGAACAATGTGCTTTCAAACATTAAGAAGTGGCATTCATAGGGCTCAGACTTTGTGTTTAAAGCATTTAAATGAAGAGAATACTGTATATATTTACAATTGAGGGTTCACTTGGAGGCTTTTTTTTTTCAATGAAACACATTAAATCCTGTACATTCATGTATATACTTCTAAGAAAACTGTCTCATTTTTGAAAAAGTCTTAAAATACACAATGAGAGTACATGGAAATGATTAGGAACCTGTACAAAACACATGAAATACAAGTAAATAGCGCCATACTATCTTTATGGCCGGTTACAATCACAAAGATTAGAGGTAGAAAGCTTTGAAATGACCAGGATACTGATAATGTTTACAATTCCGGCTAATCTACTTGGCGT
>NW_005356761.1:3477-17963 GCF_000412655.1 Myotis brandtii | reverse complement strand
CCATCCTGGCCAGGGCAGAGTATATTCTTGTTTTATTATTTGTTATTTATTGTATCTTTTTTCATACCAAGGACTCTAAACATACTTTTGGCACACCTTATATTTACCTCCTACCATTTTGTAATCTCTCTTTCTGCCTTTCCAAGCCCTCAATGGAGTCATTGATTTTCCTTCCTATACAATAGATTATATTTTTCATAATTTTATATGCACTGTAAGTTGTGTGCTTTTTAATAAATACTGGTTTTCCTCATGCTACACAGTTATTTGGAGACTCAACCCTAATGCTTATTTAAATAGTTAATTTTGTTATTGCTGAGTAGTATTGTGTTCTATGGATAACCACTTTATCTCTTGATCTTTCTATGATTTTAATTCAGGTTCGTGGTAATATAAATAAATCTGCTGGGAATATTTTCGTTCATTTCCCTATATAGTTATATGTTTTCCTTTTCAAACTGTTGCAGTGTAGGTGAATGTTTTACATTTTAAGAGATGCGGAACTGTGGTCTAAAATGGTAGTTCTTTTTGCCTTCCCACCACCCACAGTAAAGAAAACCCCAGTGCCTCCATAGCCCTGAGAGCAATCACAATGGTCAGTTGTTTTAAATACAAGCCCTGGAATGAGCATAATGTTAGCCCACTTTCATTTAATTCCTTTTCCCTAAGAATCTGTGATGGTGATAATTTTTTCATGCACTTATTTACAGTGTGTTTAGCTCCTTTGTGTAACTATCCAGAATGGTTTACGTATTTTTAAATGGGTTTGCTATTTTAACCAATAGGAGGGCAGTGCAGCGCAGCATCTAACACATATGTTTGAATTTCACTCATTTCTCAATGACTCAAGTGACTTCTTTGCCATATGAACTATTGTTTTGAATACCTGAAAGCAAAATTGTTTTTCTCAATTTTTATTGTATGTACAATTGAAATAACCTGGTACCATATTAACATAGGTTTAATCTGCATTGCTTACCTTGTCCATCACTCTTTTTAAGTTTAAACATTCAATAATACATTAAGTGAAGTCTAGGTTTGTAGTACTTGACATCTTCCCTGGTGTAAATATTCTCATCATCATCAGTGTCAAACTGCTAAAATGATAGCACTGAACATGGACATGATAAGATATTTCAGTAGAACATCATATATTTTATTTCCAACATACTGATACAGTAGCAGCAAATATGCTCAAGACCTTTTATAATTACACAGTAAAATAATTGGGACATGGCAACTTTTATACATTATTAAAAGTTTGTTTAAGTACAACTGATTTAAATGTACATGTTTTTAAACATTTGCTTTTGGTGGTTCCATACATGCCTGCATCCCTGAACCCAAGTTCGTCCTGCCCTCCTCAGTGCTTCTTCCTTGGCATATGGAATAACTGCTGCAAGGACATATTCCACCTTTGTAATCAGTTATTTGAAATATCCTGTCTAATGAAGAGGGAATATACAGATTGACTGTCACACCATCACAGAGATGGCGGCTCCCACAGTGGAGGCCAAGTTCCCGTAATGAGCCTTAACCCACCCAGTGGGGCTTGACAAGGGTGGGGCTGGTCAGCTCTGGATGTTGCCCAATGGGAGTGGGGCTGGAAGGGTCTGGGTCTCTCGTGATTTTAAGGTGCCATGTGTGGGCAGGGACTTGACTCTGGGTCCCGCAGTGCACCCCAGACTCTGACAGGAGGAATATTTTTCATATACATTTTACTAATTTTATTTCATCTCTGACACTTCTATTATAGAGAATGGGCAAATAGCAATATTAAAATATTTCCTCTAATTCCCTTTTAATTTGCACAAATTTTGTTCACTGGGCCACTAGTATCCATATAAAGGAAACACTTATAAAACCCCATGAATCCTATTCTTGCCGTCCATCATTACCTATTATCATGGAGGTTCTTGTATCTCTCTATTCTATTTTACTTAAAATCCCAGATATATATGGCCATGCATGGATAGCACAGTGGGTCAGAGCCTCATCTCAGTCATGCCAAGGTTGCATGTTCCATCCCGGGTCAGGACAATAACAAGATTCAACCAAAGAATGTATAAAATTAGTGGAACAACAAATTGATCTTTCACCCTCTCTCCCCATTTTTCTCGGTCTCTAAAATCAATATGTTTGTTTTATTCACCCAGTCAGTGCACACACATGTGAACACCAGCACAGCCCAGGGGCCCTGTGGTGACCAGAAGCCAGGGTTCTCATGAGGGCAGAGCACGACATGACTAAGGTGACACAGGGGAGGTGCCGCTGCTGTCAGTGTAGCTGGTGCGGAACCGGGGTGAGCCACACAATCACCCACAAGGAATGATGACGTCAGTGTGCTCCCTGAAACTAAAACCGAAGCGACCAGGAGAAGCTCTGGGCTTGGACAAGCCCCTGTGGTCTCTGCACCCTCCAGCCAGGTGTTGGGGTGGGGCTCTTTCAGATTCAGGTGGTTGAAGAGCCCAGATTGCTCTCAGGTGTCAAGGCTGGGAGCCACAGTGGCAGCTGGGCAGGAGGATGTGGGCAGGCAAAGGCCCTGAGCAGTTGCCAGGGAGAGTTGGTGCTGGGTCCTTGTGTGTGGCTCTGAGGCCCTCTCTAGTCCAAATCCAGGCTGGTGGCCTCTCTGTCCCATGGTTAGTGCGAAATGGACTAAGCTCTGCTGCATGAGTTACTAACGGACCTGACCTAGGAGTCGGCATGAGCTCCAAGAAAATTTGTGATCCAGGAAGGCCCCCCGTATTCCACTGTAATACATCGCTTCCAACATTGACCTGCACAGGCTGATCGTCTGCCCAGCAGGAGGGTTGCTGGCTGCTGAGCCAAGTGAGCCCCTGGTGTGTCTTGAAGTTTAGCGACTAAAGGAAGTGATCGATCTTTATCAAACTACTAAGAGAAAATGGCCCTGATCTTTCCTTATGGGGTAAACATCCACCCCAACTCGGGCCAGTGTGGTTCAATGGTAAGAGGGTCATCCCGCACACCTGAGGGTGATGAATTAGATTCCCAGTCTTGGGCATGTACCTGGGTGGCTGGTTGAATCCCCAGCCCCACTTGGGATGCGTGGGCAAGGCATCCAGTCAATGGGTCTCCCTCCCATCAATGTTTCTCTCTCTCTCTTTCCCTACCTTACCCCTACTTTCCACTCTCTGTAGAAGTCATGAGAAAATATCCTAAGTTGAGGATTAACTAAGAGAGAGGGAGAGAGAGAGAGAGAGAGAGAGAGAGAGAGAGAGAGAGAGAACCATTCACCCACTGCCCTGAGATTGGTCATCTGCCTGCACAGCACCACCACCCCCCCCCCTCACTCTTTCCTGCCTTTGCCGGGGATGTTCCTACTGCAGTTGGGGCATTGTCTGTCCCTCCCAGGGGTTCACAGAATGAAGCCCAACAGGTGGCCTGGTAGGAGTTTGGGTTCTGTGTCTGCCTAAGAGGAGCTGGCCAGGCACCATCTGTCTCCACTCGGTGCTCTCTCCAGCCTGCTCTTCCCCATCTCCAAGTCACCTGACCCACTGCAGCTGCACCTCCTTCTGTATGGGGGGCACCTCCTGATTCTCTGGTCTCCTGATGGGTTCATCTTTGGAAAATCCTGCCTACAACCATTGCACACACACAGCCCTGAGCACCACTGGAGTCGTTTGAGTCTCTGTTTTTGCATTTTGGGGGTAATTTCCCGCTTTGATTTAGTTAAAAATAAAGCCCTGTCCTTAAAGGTTCCTGGAGGTAAAATGGATTTTCCTGGAAATGGTGCTGGTTTTTTTCAATGGCAGGAACATTCTGCAATAGAAGGGTTTCTGCAGGGAGAGTCTTGGCCTTTACATCATAGCACATTGTAGGGATGGGTTATGGCTAGTGTCCCCCCTCCCTAGGTTTGGCCTGTAGTGAGGTGATGAACCCTGAGCTCTAGGGGACAGTGTGCTGCTGGGCTGTGAGGTTGAACATGGTTGGTGAGGGCGTTTACTGCCAGCCCATGGGCCTGGGTTCTTGAGTGGGTGGGCGGAAGGAAGGCTCTAGAGACCAGAACTTGAATCAGGCTGGATGGAGGGGCACCAGCCAAGGGCAGGCACACATGAGATCTGTAGTGTCTGAGGGCATGGACATTGTTGAGCCCTCCTCTTCCAGAGTCTGGAAGTACAGAGTCTCCTTCCTTTGAGAACTGGGGTTCTAGTGGGGGACAGCCCACAAACCATGGGCAGGAGAGCTAGGACGGATGGCGGGAGCTCAGGGGAAGGTGGAGCCAGGGCTAGTCAGTGGGTCCTTCCTGAGCAAGTCTGGGAAGGGGTGGCAGAGTCCAGGTGGAGGGCCTTCAGGGAGCATGCCAGGCCCATTTGGGAGCTGAAGGGCGGTCCCTGTGGCTGGTTTGAACAACCAGGATCAGAAGGTGGGGTCCTGGCAGGGCTGTGGGTGCTGGATGAGGACTTCACGTTCCCCTCGGGAAGACTCACAGTTTATCTCAGCCCCGGGCTGCCTTCGGAAGGGCTGCTGTGGGCACCTCCAGCAAACTCCATGCCCAGAGGTAACCTTGCAGGACTGAGTGCAAAGGGAAGGTCCGGGGGCTGAAACAACTTGCTTTTTTATGATTAAAAATGTGTCTGTAAGGTACTCTGTATACTCACCGCAAGCACAGTGCTCCAGAGGAAAATGACAACTACAGAACTTTACGAGGAGGCAGGATTGATGGTGACTTCCCACAGAATTTCAAAGTCAGGCCACAGGTCACAAAAATGGGGCAGGATGTGCAACCGATGAAACCATGTCTGAGATATTGAGGAGCCTTAGACATTTCAATACGTTTTTCTCAAGAAACCATCTTTAGAAACCGGCCATCAGCCTCCAAGTGGTCTCCAGGGGCCGCTCTGCTTTATGAAAGGCTGCAAGCTGGCTGGCTCCTGCTTCCTGTGCTGCTGGCAGTGTTTTCACACGTGAGAAACCTGTGTTTCTCTATGTAATGCACACTTTCTAGCTCACCATGGGATCTACTCATTCCAGTATCTAAAGTATGTTGGAATCTCTCAGAACCACCTTCTCCCATGGGTAAGTTCATTTTTATCACTCAAAGATTAACCTAAGTTAAAAAAATTAAGAGATGACTTTATTTAGAAATCATGGGAACTTAATGCTTAAATATAAGCAAGAAGAGGATTATGACAATGAAACTAATAGTGTGGGATCTTCCTGAGATCCATGATATTGATGTTCTCAGCTTCTTAGGTGAAAGAAGACAGACTTCCACTGGGTTCAGATAATTCTGATGACTGTTCTAGAGAGATTGCTCTGGATTTAATGGTATGTTCTTGAAAACTCAATTCCTTAATACATTTTGAATCTACATCCAAGGATATGTTCATTGATTTTAGAGAGAAAGGGAGACAAAGAAAAAAATTGAAATAACGAAATGAGAGGAAATATTGATCAGTGGTCTCCCTTATGCACCCTGAGCAGGTATGAATTCCTCAACCTAAGTATATCCCCTTACCAAGAATTGAACCTTCAATCTTTTCTGGGGGTTCAGGGAGTAAATTAAATGATGCTCCAACCAACTGAGCCATCTGGCCAGGGCAGCACCTTAATTCTCAATGTTTCCTTCAAGATACATTGACTTGGCATTTGAGGAGTGTTTGACTCAGCATTTGAGGAGTTTTTATTTGCATGTGGGCATGTTGGTTGTATGTGTGAATTTGCTGCCCCTTTAGGCGTTTCTGATTGTGTGTGTGTGTGTGTGTGTGTGTGTGTGTGTGTGTTCTTTGTGTCTGTGTTCTGTTTCTGTGTATGTCTGTTCTGGTGTGTGTATTTGTGTCTGTTGCTCCTCATTGCTCCCATCACCTGCAGCACAGACACCCAAGTAGTCACAACATTCGACTAGACCTGACTCCTGTCCCATTGTTAGCAGTTCCTATGTAAGAAAGAATAAGTGGACACTTGCTGGTCCCTGAATTAGTTCAGCCTTCACTCCAAGCCTTTGCACATTCTGGAACCCAGCCATGGAAGGACCTATTCCACTGAATTCCTTGCCAAAATCAGGGACCACTTATGTAACCCTAAACCTGGACTTAGGATTCTGGGCTTGGTGTCTCTTCAAGATCCCCAGATCCAAGGACTGGAAGAGTGGTTGGACAGTCCCAGGACACCACTATCTCAGAGGCCGCAAGAGTGTGAGGCCGTGAAATAAGCTCCACAAACCAGTAGGTCTGAGCGACTGTGTATTTGCAGGAATCTGTGGAAAGGGAAGGGGCTGTTGAGAGCCTGGAAACCACCTCCTGGATCCATAGACTCAGGCTGCTCCTTACCCTTGCCCAGCCTCGGGGCCAGGTGATCTAGAGATGACTGCATTACCTCAGGCCTCAGGCCTCAGTGCACACTCTTGACAAGTTCATTATGTTTCAAAGGACTTCACTTTCCTGTCCCCAATGGGTATCCTCTCTCTTCTAGTGTGTTCTTCCTCTGAGCAGTTTTGGGAAAAGTTTAGAACCCTACTTCAGACAATGTCCCTCTTTGTTCACAGCCATCGACTGCCCAGCTTCCTCAGAATGAAAGGAAAACTTCTCCCACACAACATTGACTCATCTTCTATGTTGCCTTTAAGCACAACACAGGCCCAGGATTCCCGAAACCTCCCAGCTCAGCCACACCAATCAAAACCTCACACATTGGCATTGCAGCCCCTCACCCTCTTTCACCATGTCCCACCGTATGCCACCCATGAGCGACTGTTTTGGACAATGCGACCTGGACTGCAGGACCATACAGGTGCCCACACCGGAGGCTGGAGGATAAATGGTGAGGCCTAGTTGAAGTCTGTAGGAATAACGGAGCCTCAGAGACACGGAGGCCTCAGTCCCGCCTGTTGCAGCTTATGAAGCCTCAGACATACCACTGCACAGCGTGGACACTGCACCTGATGCCTCGTCCTAATGAGGACTCTGAGCGCTGGAGCCTCTGCCTGTGATTACAGAACGAGGAGGTGAAAATGACCACCAGGAGAAAGACGAAGGCAGTCACGCCCAAACCAATGAGCCCCGGAATAATGCGTGGGTCCTGGCTTTCATTGGCTAAACCCAGCCATCATTAGGCGCATTGCCCTTTGGGTGATATACATATCCAGACCACACAGGTGGCATTAGGATCCGAGTCACTCACTGATCATTGCAAATATTTGTGTTGGGGTGCCCAATTGGTGTTGGGAAATAACAACTTTAGGTTTCAGGGACTGGGCACAGGTTTCTGGGAAGTGTTGTCTGCAACTGATCTCTTGTTTTGAGATATTATTTCAGAGTCTGTGAAACTGAGAATCCTCACTGAGGTCAAAAGTGTTATTTCAGTTATTCTTGAAGAGTGCAAATCTAAATGGACATATAACTTTTATTTTTTTTTAAATTTGACTTTTAGAGAGAGGAAGTGAGAGGGAAAGAGAGAAACATTGATCAGCTGTCTCCTGCACACCCTCCACCCACCCCCTGGGCATCCAGCCAGGAAATCTGGGTTGTGCCCTCACCAATAATCAAACTGGCAACTTTTGTGTGCATGGGAAGATGCTCAACAAGCTGAGCCACTCTACCGGGCTGATTTTGTATATTTAACATAAAAATATCACATTATTAAGAGCAAAAGCAGGCTATGACAAAATATATGTAATCTCATCTTATTAATAAAAACAAATTTGAAAGGATACATAGTCCAAGTTCACATGTCGCACATTGTCAGGATGTTTGTCCTCAGCACACATTGTGAAGCTATGGAGCTAAGAGTTACTGAATGTTTACTACATGTGCAGGCTCTGGATTCAGTGCTTTACATGCATCATTATTTCATTTAACCCTGTCTGCCACCTGAGGTCATTTAACCATCTGTTTTACAGAGAGAAAACCCAGGCTCAGAGACTCAATGTAAATTGCCTGATTGTAGAGTTAATACAAGGCAGGGCTGGAAGTCAAACTCATGTGTCTCTAATAACAGAGTTCTGGCTTCTAATGTGAGGCTCTGCTGTCTCCTAGAACTTAGAATAGGGGATACATACCCATTAGGATGGATAGATGTTATTGTGGGTAACAAACAGTCCCAAAGCTTTAGTGGCTTATGGTATAGAAGGCATCTTTCTTGTTCATAACACATGCCAACCCTCATTCTCCTTGGAGCAGTTAAAGGAAAAGCCACCATGTAGGTACCTGCTAGGTATTTTTAGAGTTGGACAGAGAGGGTGGCCATGCTCACTGGTTCCAGGCTCTTCTGTTACAGGTGACAGGCTTCCCTCCCACCACATTTCATTGGTCAAAGCACGTAACAGGGCTGTAGCCAACTTCAGGGGGTCAGAAGGAAAACCAGGCCTATTCGGTGGGCCCCATGAACTCGACCACACAGTGCCAACATCTCTGGGGGCTGTGCAGGGGCAAAGGGGAGGAGCGGGGAATGGTAGTAAATGACAGTGGAAATCAGTCAAGATGGTTTGCTTTCTCTTCATCCTCATGGACTTTGTCACCGAGCTTCCCAAAGCCTTCACTGGCAGGACTCAAAGGAGTGAACTTCAATGAGAAGAGTTTGGTCAGATGTCATTGGCAGCAAACTCAACTCACTTCTGAGTGTGGCCTTGTGTAAATAAAGCCCCGAGTGCTGCAGTCCACCCACTATTTGGAGGTGAAGATGCACATGTTAGGAGTGTTGATTGGGTACAGGCGTGCAAGCGCTCGGCATCTATGTTCTCTTAAGTCAGTGGTTCTCAACCTTGGCTGCACATTAGAATCACCTGGGAATCTTATTAAAATCTTAAAAAGATTCCCAGGTGATTCTAATGTGCAGCCAAGGTTGAGAACCACTGTCTTAAGTCGACATTCAGTCACTGCCTTGTCTCCAAGTCTCTGTTCCTTTTCCATTGCCAGGCTGGGTGCTCCATCAGGTGGGGCTGATGGTAAGAATGTTGACCTTAACATCAATGGTGATCCTGGGTTTCCATTCATTTTGTGTGTGAACCTCTGCTAAATGTGGTCCCTCCATCTTTCTTCTCATCCCCATTAGAGAGAGAACTGCACCTAATTCTCCCTCGTGGCACCAGTATTTTCATGGGGCCATGCACGCCCAGTAGATGACCAGATCACAGAGGTCAGACAGTGATGCTCTGAGCAGCCCCAGACACCTTCCTCTATTAGGTGTCAGCCTAGCTTTCTCATGGGCAATGTGTTACCTGCTCTCCAGGGCCCGAGATTCCCACAGGACTCTCCCAGCCCTCTCTCGGGGTGTCCAGTATCTCAGTTGTAGGGGGGACTTGGAGCCTAGGATTCTTCTCCCTCAGCTTTCCCCCATATGTGCCCTTCCACTTATTCCTTTCCAGGAATCCTGGATCTTCCAGCTCCTCACAGAAGGTTTAGAGTCCTCTGCAGACACGCACCTCCACACTCTATAACTCCTTTCTGCCCTCCGAGTCTTCCACAATTCCCCACCTTTGCTCAGCAAGACCCTTTACTTCATCCATCCCTGGGGCCTGAGATGGGTCCCCCTTGGGGCCAACCTCGGTTTGGAGGAGCAGGGGTAGAAGGAGCTCAGCCTGGAGGGTGGGGGAAAAGAACATACTGTCCTCTCCCTCATCCCTTGGGAGATTGTCTATGCAGCTGCCTGTTGCCAGGGTGCCTAGACACACAAACTCACAGAGAAACAACAAACACAACAGGCACAGAAACACACGGGTACAGAACACCCCCAGCCTCAGCTGGGCACTCAGGTGCAGGGCTTATGCCCAGGCTCACAGAGACCCACATTGTAGACACAGACAACACCTTGGGGGAACACACAAATACACACAGACACAAACACCCTGGGCCCCCCAGTCAGTACGGGCCGTACCCCCACACACAAGAGACGCAGAGAGGCACATACCAGAACAGACAGACACAGACACAGAACACTGACACCAAGAGAATACAAACCCACACAGATACAACCAGGAACACCCAAAGGGGCAGCAAATTCACGCATACAACCAACAGCCACACATGCAGACAGACACTCCCCCAAATGCTGAGTCAAACTAATACTTTGTTTTGAAGGAAACATTAAGAATTAAGGTGGTGCCCTGGCCAGGGGGTTAGATCCCTGGTGGAGGCAACTGATTGATATTTCCTATGACACTGTTTCCTTTTGTCTCTCTCTCTCTCTCCCTTCCTCATTCTCTAAAATAAAGAATAAAAAACACATATCCTTGGTTGAAGATAAAAATAATAAAAATAAATAAAGTGTTGACTTTTCAAAACATACCATTAAATCTAAAACAATCTCTCTAGAACAGCTATCAGAATCATTTGAACTTAGGGCATGTCTGTCTCCTTTCACCTAAGAGGCTATTAGAATCCATATCATGGATCTCAGAAAAATCCCACACTATTAGTGCCATTGTCATGCTCCCCACGTTGGTTTCATTTAAGCACTAAATCCCATGATTGCTGAATAAAGTCATCTCTTTATTTTTTTAATTTAGGTTAGACTTTGAGTGTTGAAAATGAACTTACCCATGGGAGAAGGTCATTGTGAGGGCTCCAATGTAGCTTTAGACATTGGAGTGTTAGAGTCCATAGTGAACTAGAAACTGTTTTTAAGAAGAGATACCCAGGCCCTAGCTGGTTTGGCTAAGTGGATAGAGCGTCCATCTGCGACCTGAAGGGTCCTGGGTTTGAATCCAGTCAAAGGCACATGCCCTGGTTGCAGGCTTGATCCCCAGTAGGGGGCATGCAGAAGGCAGCCACCCAATGATTCTTTCTCATCATTGATGTTTCTATTTTTCTCTCCCTCTCCCTTCCTCTCTGAAATCAATAAAAAATATTTTTTGAAAAAGAAGAGACACCCAGGGTTCTAATGTGTGAAAACACTGCCGTGACACAGGAAGCACGAGTCAGCCAACTTGCAGTGCTTCTTACAGCAGAGAAGCCCCTGGAGACCACGTGGAGGCTGATGCCGGGTTTGTCAAGAAGATTTCCTGACAGTGATGTACTGTAAATGTCTAAGGATCCTCATTATCTCAAATATGATTCATCTATTGCATACCCAGCCCATACTTGTGAACTTTGGCCAGATTCTTTTTTGAAATTCTGTGGAAGCTTACCATTATTACCGGCTTCCTGCAAATTTCGGCATTTGTCATTTTCCCCTGGAGAACTGTCCTTGAGGGGAATGTAGTGAAGTACCTTACAAATAAACGATTAATCATAATAAGCAAAAATGTTTAAGCCCCTGGCGTTATTATCTGCCTTCAGGTCTGTGAATGTCCCTCTGGAAGCTGATTTTGCTGACGGGGCCGCATACCAGCCCTTCGGGAGGCAGCCTGAGGATCAAGGCAAAGTGTGGGGCTTCCTGAGAAGGTCAAGTCCTTCCACAGCGCCCACTGCCCAGCCATGGCCCACTTGCTAATCCTGGTTGTCCAAACCAGCCACAGGGACTTATCTCAGCTCCCAAATGTGCAGGGCTGGCTCCCTGTGGGCCCCCAACCTGCCCTCTGCCACCCCATCCCAGACCCTCTCAGGGAGGCCCCCACTGACCACCCCTGGCTGCACCGTTCTGGCTGAGCTTCTCTCACCTGTGCTAGCTATCCCGCCCATTGTCTGTGGGCTGTCCTCCACCAGAACGCCAGCTCCCAAGGACAGGGGGCTCGATACCTCCAGAGTCTGGAACAGTCTGGCTCAACAGTGTCCATGCCCTCGCTCCTTACAGGTGCTGCCCACCCTTACCTGCTGCCTTCCATACAGCCTGAGCCAAGTTTTCGTCCCTAGAGCCTCCCCTCGGTACACCCACTCTCGGGTCCTGCCCCATGTGCTGTCAGGAAACCCCCTCACCAACACTGTCCAAAGCCCCAACTTCTCTGCTGTCTCAACCACACACCTCATTGCAGACTGTCCCCCAGAGTCCTGGGTCCATCACCGCACCACAGGAGCAGAGGTCTGCTCTGCACAGGCCCATCTTAGGGAGGGGACACACTAGCCACAATGCATCCTCTCCACGTGCTATCTTCTTGAAACCAAACCTTGCCTTCTGGAAACCCTTGTATTGCAGAATGTTCTCACCATTGAAAAAACTCAGCACCATTTCCTGGAGAGTCCATAGTATCTCCATGACTGGCTAGAGAAGGGGACCTTTATCCTATCTAATAAAGAGGGAATATGCAAATTGACCATAACTCCCTGACAAAGATGGCTGCACCCTCAGCCAATAAGGAGGGAATATGCAAATTGATGTGACAAAGATGGTGGCGGCCAGGCCAGGAAGCTTGCAACGAGGCAAGCGGATGAGCAGCATGATGAGCGCCATCAGCAGTCCCATGCTGGCCGTCCACTGCTGCGACAATGGCACAGGGCCCTCACTGGCCGGGGGCAGCAGTGAGAGGGTGGTGACGTGAGCACCAGCAGTCTCGCTGTGGTGGCCACAGCACTGGGGATAGGTGTGGCTGATGACAGGTTGCAGGGATCGGAGGCGCCCAGGGCAAGGGCCCCTGCACCCATGCTGAGTTGCGGAGGCCGGGGGTTGGGCCGCATTTGGGGAACACCCCAGAGGTTGGGGTGGCTGGGCCCGTGGGGGGAAGTTATTTCACCTCTACCACCTGGCTCACCTGTACAGTGTGCATCAGTCACAACCCCTGCTTGCTCAGGGAAAATGAATTATGTCTTCTCACTTCTGCTTGATGAAATTATGAAAACTTCTAGCTCTTGCCAGGATCTTTTTAAAATATATAATATACAAAGTAAATCTATTCCCGGATTGTAAATACAAAGTATTTAGCCATTTACATGCAATAAACATTAACATTTCAAGAAAAATGATTTTAAACATAATATTACATGTCGAATGCTTTTTCAGTGTCTATTGATATGATCATGTGATTTTTGTCTTTCAATTTGTTTTTGTTACGTATCACGTTTATTGATTTGAGAATATTGTACCAGCCTGGCATCTTTGGAATAAATTCCACTTGATCATGGTGTATGATCTTTTTAATATATTGCTGGATGCGATTTGCTAATATTTTGTTGAGGATTTTAGCATCTATGTTCATCAGGGATATTGGCCTGTAATTATTCTTTTTTATAGTGTCTTTATCTGCTTTTGGAATTAGGATAATGCTGGCCTCATAAAAAGAGCTTGGAAGTGTTCCTTCCTCTTGGATTTTCTGAAATAGTTTGAGGAGTATAGGTGTTAGTTCTTCTTTGAATGTTTGGTAAAACTCCCCAGTGAAGCCATCTGGACCTGGGCTTTTGTTTGGTGGGAGTTTTTTGATTACTGCTTCCATTTCATCAGTTGTTATTGGTCTATTCAGGTTTTCTGATTTCTCCTGGTTCAGTTTTGGCAGATTATATTTTTCTAGGAATTGGTTTATTTCACCCCCATTGTCCAGCTTGTTGGCATATAATTGTTCATAGTATTTTCTTACAATCCTTTGTATTTCTGTGGTGTCAGTGGTTACTTCTCCACTTTTGTCTCCAATTTTATTTATTTAGGTCCTCTCTGTTTCTTGATGAGTCTGGCTAATGGTTTATCAATTTTGTTTATCCTTTCAAAGAACTAGCTCTTGGTTTCATTGATTTTTTTTGTATAGTGTTTTTAGTATCTATGTTATTTATTTCTACTCTAATCTTTATTATTTCCTTCTTTCTACTTACTCTGGGCTTTTCTTGTTGTTCTCTTTCTAGCTCTTTATGTTGTAGGTTAAATAGTTTACTGCTGATATTTCTTGTTTTGTTTGTTGTTGTTGTTGTTTGTTTGTTTTTTTAGGTATGCCTGTAGTGCTATGAACTCCCTCTCAGGACTGCTTTTACTGTGTCCCAGAGACTTGGGGTTGTTGTGTGTTCATTTGCATTTATTTCCAGGAACTTTTTTATTTCTTTCTTTCCTTGTTAAGTTTTTGTCTGGAAGATCTGTCCAGGAAAGTCAGAGGGGTGTTAAAGTCCACTACTGTGACTGTATTGTTCTGATCTCTCTTGTTAAAGTCTTCTAGAACTTTAAAAAAATATATTTAGGTGCACCTACATTGGACACATATATGTTTCCCAGGGTTCGATCCTTGATGGATTGATCCCTTTAGTATTATGTAGTGACCTTTGTTGTCTTTTGTGATGACCTTCATTGTAAAGTCTATTTTGTCGGATATGAGTATTGCTATTCCAGCTTTTTTTTCTTTTCCATTTGCATCAACAATTTTTCCATCCCTTCAGTCTCATCCTGTGTGTGTCTTTTGTTTTGAGGTGGGTCTCTTGTAAACAGCATATAGTTGGGTCATGTTTTTGTATCCATTTAGCTACCTTATGCCTTTTGATTGGAGCATTTAATCCATTTACATTTAGGGTTATTATTGAGAAGTACTTATTTATAGCCATTTTAATTCTGTATGGCTAGGTTTCTCTCTCTGTTTCTTCTTCTCATTACAGCAGTCCCTTTAGCATTTCCTGTAATGCTGGCTTGGTGGTGATGTACTCCTTTAGCCCCCTTTTTTTTTTTTCTTGGAAGTTTTTTTTTATCTT
>NW_005356761.1:0-2226 GCF_000412655.1 Myotis brandtii | reverse complement strand
TAAAAAAACAAAATGGGAACAAATACAATATTTGTATTTGCATGTGGCCCGTGGGCCGTAGTTTGAGGACCCCTGGTGTAGACTGTCTTCTCCACAGGCAAGGCGGATGTTTATGTGGGAAAGATGTCCTCTGCTGCATGAGAGAATGACTCAGTCCATAAAACTTGGGGTGTCTGCCTTCTGAGCTCTATCCCCCAAGTCCCAAGTTCTGACTTCTTCTCTCAACAGCTCCAGTCCACTTCACCCTCTCTCTGCCAGAGGACAAGGTGGATGGCTCCATAAGGAATTTTGTGTGTTGGCCCTTTAAGAGGGTGTCTGAATTTTCAGCTGTCACCCCCTGGCAGACAGCACCCTGCTGCTTTTCACTGTCAGATGTTTTGGGGCACCTTACTCAGTTTTGGTACTCTCTGCTGGGGGGCCCAGCTTGGGGATCAGATCCCAGAGTTGTCAGTGGCAACCCCACACAGCTGAGATATCTCTCCAGACTTCAGTTGCTGTCTGTGGGTTCCTGGCCAGACCTTTCGCACCTCCACACCTCCTACCAGTCTCTATGTGGTCTCCACTTTCGATCCTCAGGTATCAGGGTTCTCTCTTGGGAGTTTTTTGTTGATTATTCAGGAAGTTTTTCTGTATTTTAGTTGTAATTATAGTTTGTTCCTGGGAACATGTCTGTGCTGTCCTTAGTTTCCATTGTCCTAGGAGCTATATTGGTAAACATATTGCTATGAGATATGTCTGATATTTTGCTGCCTATGGATTCTAAATTAAAAAATTTATTTTCTGATTACAGTTTATATTCAATATTTTTCATTTATTTTTTTATTAAGAATAATGAATAGAAATCCTGCCAGATATTGAAGCCATCCCAATCCCAACCTAATTGAAACCAGAATGTTTTAAAGCCCAAAGATGGAGGACCTGCTGGGGCCCATTCTCACAAGTGGCCTCTGGGGACAAGGCATCACATAGTTCCCTGGACCAGTGCTCCCACTTGCACAGTTTACCAGCCAACCACGGCATGGTAAGTAGAGAAATGGAAAGATATTGGAAAATTTCATAGCAATTTGACAGATTATTTTAAAATATAATTTTATTGATTTCAGAGAGGAAAGGAGAGGGAAAGAGAGATAGAAACCTTAATGATGAGAAAGAATCATTGATCAACTGCCTTCTGAACGAGGCACACTGGGAATCATGCCCACATATGCCCTGACCTGTAATCTAACCATGACTTTCTGGTTCATAGGTGGTAAGTGCCCCCTGACCAGAATCATACTTGAGACAGCTTTAGTCCACAGGCTGACGTTCCAACCACTGAGCCAAACTGGCTAGGGCTAAAATGGTTAGTTTTATGTTATTTGAACTCCATCTCAGTAAAAACAACAACTGAGAGGCAAAATCAGGCAACTCTTTGCCAGAGATCTGGGAGCATGGGAGTGGGCATCGGTTCCCTCACTGGATTCCCTGGAAGCCTCGCAGCTGTGGCCCATTGGCTCTCTCCTAACATCATCCTGCTCCACCACCTAATGGCCAGGGCCTGGCCACCCTGCTCTGCACCCAGGGCTGCTCATGCTGCACTACCCTCCGTGTCCAGGTAAGGCAGCCCTGCCAGGGAAATGATGGGCATGCACTTTCCCTACCCGATTGCTTGCATTTCCTGCCACTGTCCCCCTTCTGGCCTGACCAAACACGAGGTGTTTGCGTTTTTTGTCATTCCTCCTTCCGTGGCCAGGGGCTTCCCCCTCCCACCTGCTTCTCCACCTCCTTCATGGCCTGAGCAGTCCTCTCTCCCCTTTGCCATTCTCCCTCACATTATGCATTTCTTTCCCAGTGAGTTCCTACTGTGGTACCATCCCTGTGTGGCACTCAGCACGTCCTGTGATGTCCCTGAGCATCCGCAGGAGTCCTGGCCCCGCTCCCTGAAAAGAGCCACTGACATGATTGTTCCTGTTGACCCTGAGAACCGGTGTCCATTGAAGTACCAAGCATGGCCTCCGGGCTGCTCAAGGAGACGACCTGCATCTCTCCGTGGTCTGCGCCAGGCAGTCCAGGCCCACAGCACAGGACATGCTCAAGCCCTAACCCGTTCACTGAGTGCCTTGTCTTAGTGGGACTGTGTGTCCCCGTGAGCAGAGCGTGTGGGGGAAATCCACCGCCCGGTGTCCTTTCTGTTTCTTCCGTTTTCCAGCGGGGACCTGTGGGGGCTCCCGCAGTGCAGCCTTAGCG
>NW_005356760.1:535-776 GCF_000412655.1 Myotis brandtii | reverse complement strand
AGTCATTGGTTCTTAAATAAATAAAGGTCTTTCTCTGATTCCTGTGTGCAAATCCCTCACCTTTTAAGTTTTTAAAACCGGTATCCAGGAGTCTCCACCCAGGCCTCAATTAGGTGCAGCTCGGGACCCTGGATGGAGGAGGGAGGAGGGATTCCATAGGACCCAGATGGAGGAGGGAGGAGGGATTCCATAGGACCCTGGATGGAGGGAGGAGGGATTCCATTGGACCCTGATGGAGGGA
>NW_005356760.1:0-285 GCF_000412655.1 Myotis brandtii | reverse complement strand
TTCCATAGGACCCTGATGGAGGGAGGAGGGATTCCATAGGACCCTGATGGAGGGAGGAGGGATTCCATAGGACCCTGATGGAGGGAGGAGGGATTCCATAGGACCCTGATGGAGGGAGGAGGGATTCCATAGGACCCTGATGGAGGGAGGAGGGATTCCATAGGACCCTGATGGAGGAGGGAGGAGGGATTCCATAGGACCCTGATGGAGAGAGGAGGAGGGGTTCCATAGGACCCTGATGGAGGGAAGGAGGAGGGTTTCCATAGGACCCTGATGGAGGGAGGA
>NW_005356759.1:0-434 GCF_000412655.1 Myotis brandtii | reverse complement strand
ATTCCATTGTGTAGATGTACCACAGTTTGTTAATCCATTCATTTGCTGATGGGCACTTAGGTTGTTTCCAAATCTTAGCTATTGTAATTGTGCTGCTATGAACATAGGGGTGCACATATCCTTTCTGATTGGTGTTTCTGGCTTCTTTTTGAATATATTCCCAGAAGTGGGATCACTGGGGCAAATGGGAGTTCCATTTTTAGTTTTTTGAGGAAACTCCATACTGTTCTCCACAGTGGCTGCACCAGTCTGCATTCCCACCAGCAATGCAAGAGGGCTCCTTTTTCTCCGCATCCTCACCAGCACTTGTCATTTGTTGATGATAACCATTCTGACAGGTGTGAGATGGTACCTTATTGATGTTTTGTTTTGCATCTCTCAGATGATTAGTGACTTAGGGCATGTTTTCATATGTCTCTTGGCCTTCTGTATGT
>NW_005356758.1:0-926 GCF_000412655.1 Myotis brandtii | reverse complement strand
AATATTCTCTTATATGGATATACCACCTTTTATTTATTCATTTAGCAGTTGATGGACATCATGGGTATTACCACTTTGAGACTATTATGAATAATGCTGCTGTGAACATTTATGTAAAAGTTTTTGAGGGGAAATATGTTTTCATTTCTCTTGGGTAGATACCTAGGAGCGGAATTGCTAGCTATGTGGTAACTACTATGTTTAACCTTTAGAAGAACTTCCAGACTGTTTCCCAAAGTGGCTGCCACATTTTCCAATTCCCAGAAGCAATGTATGAAGAACCCCCCAGGTTCTGAACTCTAGGGAAAGTCTCTTCTTGGCAGCTGGGGGCACCCCAGTCCCCAAATCATTGCAAGGCCCACCCAAATCCACAGGTTTTGAAAATCTGTGGTTGACACAGCTGATTCACTTTCAGCTTGTTAAAAGGCCACAGGAGGAGAGGGTGTTCTTTAAGGGGTTTTGCTTAGTAAGAACCACCTGGACTCTGCATGGTGTAGCCCAGCCTTTCAGTCAAAAAGGTCTGAACTCCAGGGTTTGGCTAAACGCTGTTTACTCACCTGAGGTTACATTTCCACAAACTGCCAAGCCTCACGCTGAACATGTTCTCCTCCGCAGGTATCATTTTTGCAGTGGCGACACCGTAAAAGGAAACCAGTTACAGACCCTTCTCCCTTGTTAAAAATGTGGTGCTCTTGCCCTAACCGGTTTTGGACTCAAGGGTCCCAGGTTTGATTCCGGTCAAGGGCATGTAACTTGGTTGTGGGCACATCCCCAGTAGTTGGTAGTGGGCACATCCCCAGTAGCAGGAGGCAGCTGATCAATGTTTCTGACTCTCAATCCCTCTCCCTTCCACTCTGTAAAAAATCAATAAAGTATATTTAAAGAAAACAATGTGGTGCTCTCTTGTATCTTTGTGGTAATAAATG
>NW_005356757.1:0-514 GCF_000412655.1 Myotis brandtii | reverse complement strand
CAGGCCTCACCTTTATGGAACACCTGCTCGGTAAGGGTAAATTCCCGTGTGTGTTTTTTTCTTCTTCCCCATGAGCATGGCTTTGTGGAACCAACATAGCATTCTCATTATGACAGATCATATGAATAGAGACAATAAGTCATGATGGTTACGGCATCTTTCTGATGGCTCTCCTATATAATAAAAGGCTAATATGCAAATCAACCAAATGGCAGGATGACCAGTTGCTATGATGCGCACTGACCACCAGGGTGCAGATGCTCAATGCAGGAGCTGCCCTCTGGTGGTCAATGCCCTCCCCTGACCCCTCCCACCTCCATGGCAGTGCTAAGGACCCCTCAAGGGATGTCCGACTGACAGCTTAGGGGAGCGGTCCTAAACTGGCATTCAGACATCCCCCGAGGGGTCCTGGACTTTGAGAGGGCACAGGCCGGGCTGACTGACCACCCTCAGTGCACAAATGTCATCCACTGTGCCTCTAGTTTATAATAATTAAGAAAAATGTCTCTAAAAC
>NW_005356756.1:0-272 GCF_000412655.1 Myotis brandtii | reverse complement strand
CAACACTCGGCTTCCCCCAAGTGGGACACAGGCCCCCACCACCACCCCGGAGCGACACTCCATCAAATCGCAGCCAGCGCTGCTGAGACCTCATGGTGCAAAATGCAGCCTACAGCCCAGCTCAACCCAGAAATGGTGGCTGTGGGCGCTGGGTAATGATGTCATGTAGCAACGCCCGGCTTCCTCTCCCTAGCGACAGGCTATTTAACAATAAACGGCACTGCAGACCTGACAACCACAAAGCAACACTCAGCTTCTCCCAAGTGGGACAC
>NW_005356755.1:0-602 GCF_000412655.1 Myotis brandtii | reverse complement strand
GACGCTCTATCCACTGAGCCAAACCGGTGCTGGCTAATATAAATTTTTTTAATCCTCAATCGAGGATATTTCTCCATTGATTTTTTAGAGATAGTGAAAGAGAGAGGGAAAGTCAGTGAGAAACATCAATGTGAGAGAAACGCATAGATCGGTTGCTTTCTGCACCAACCCAGACTAGGCCCTGGGTTGAGGAGGCCATTGCAACTGAGGTACATGCCCTTGACCTTAATCAAACCTGGGACCCTTCAGTTTGCAGGCCAACACTCTATCCACTGAGCAAACCAGCCAGGGCTATTTTATTTTTTATGATGAAGAGGAAACAAACTTGTAAAGGAAACCCCTCTTTGGCCTATCCCTGCACATGCCTTTGGGGCTGGATTCTTGAGTTTAGTGAGTCCTGAGTTTAGTCAGTCCAGTAGTAGTTCTGAGTGTCCCCTGGTGTCCTTAGTGCCCTCTACAGCCCAGCCCGGCTGCCTACCTGAGGGAGGTTTGTGTCTGGGCTCAACACTGACTTCCCCTCACTGTGTGTCTTGCATAGTAATACACGGCCATGTCTGTGGCTCTGAGGCTGTTCATTTGCAGATACAGCGTGTTCTTGGCGT
>NW_005356754.1:0-465 GCF_000412655.1 Myotis brandtii | reverse complement strand
TTTTCTTGTTGCTTTCTTTCTAATTCTTTGAGATGTACAGTTAGACGATTTACTACCATTTTTTCTTTTTTTTTTGAGGTAGGGCTGTAGAGTTATAAACTTCCTTCTCAGGACTGCTTTCATTGTGTCCCATAGGTTTTGGTTTGTTGTGTTTTCATTGTCAATACTTTCCAGGATGTTTTTTATTTCTTCTTTGATCTCATTGGTGACCCAATAAATATTTAATAACATGCTATTCAGCTTCCAAGTGTTTGAGTGCTTTGGGTTGTTTTTATTGTAGTTTATTTCTAATATTATGCCATTGTGGTCTGAGATGATGTTTCATATGATTTCAATCTTCTTGAATTTGCGGAGACTTTGCTTGTGACCCAATGTGTGGTCTATTTTTGATAATATCCCATGTGCACTTGAGAAGAATGTACATTCCATGGCTTTGGGGTCAAATGTTCTGAAGATGTCAATTAA
>NW_005356753.1:0-463 GCF_000412655.1 Myotis brandtii | reverse complement strand
CTAACCACTCCCCTGCCAGCCCGATCGATGCCTAACTATTCCTCTGCCAGCCCAATCCCCAACTGCTGCCCTCCCCTGCAGGCCTGGTCACCCCCAATTGCCCTCTCCTGCTGGCCTGATCGCCCACAACTGCCCTACCCTGCCGGCCATCTTGTAGCTGTGGGTACCACCATCTTTGAGGGCAGGGCAGTCAATTAGCATATTCCCACCTCATTGGCTGTGGGTGCCGCCATATTTGATGGTGGGGCAGTCAATTAGCATATTCCCTCCTTATTGGCTGTGGACATGACCATCTTTGCGACAGCGTGAGTCAATTAGCATATTCCCTCTTTATTAGATAGGACTAGTGGACTGGTGCATGATATTCGTGCACATTAAAAGGGAATTAGAGCAAAGATTTTAATATTGCTATTTGCCTTTTCTCTGTAAGAGAAGTGTCAGAGATGAAAGAAAATTAGTAAAA
>NW_005356752.1:0-509 GCF_000412655.1 Myotis brandtii | reverse complement strand
GCGGGCCACCCTGTCTGTTGTTCTCTCAGTCTCTGGGGCCATGCCAGGCCCTTCCTCCTGATCTGGTCGTGACTATTACAGCGTCCTGGCCTAATTTGCATATTATTTCTTTTCATAGATAGATAGATAGATAGATAGATAGATAGATAGATAGATAGATAGATTGATTGATTATAGTAAAGGCCCTTGGCCTGGCTTGCAGGGATAGGACCAAAACTGGCTCTCCAACATCCCCTGAGGGGTCCCAGATTGCAAGAGGGCAGTTCTCAGGTGACGCACCCTGGAATCAGGCTCCCTCCTCTGTGGTTCTGGGTGCATCACCTGAGAACCACAGCTGCCAAGTCACCACAGCTCGGCAGCTCCTGTGTTGAGGATCTGCCCCCTGGTGATCAGTGCACATCATAGCTACCAGTCAGAGCATCTGACCCCTGATGGTCATTGTGCATCTTAGCTACCAGTCAGACGGTCGGACGGTCAGACAGTCGCTTAGGCTTTTATATATATACTAG
>NW_005356751.1:4449866-4453195 GCF_000412655.1 Myotis brandtii | reverse complement strand
GGTTTTCACTTTATATTTAGCGAATAGGCCGGAATAACATTTTCCAGAGCTGTTGGGTCAAACTTTGGGGCAAAGAAGGGAAACTACTATTTACTGACTGCCCACCATAGGCCAGGTGTTGTTACTGGGAGCCTCTCAAAACCACCTAAGGAGATTGCATGTTTTTTAATGATAGATGGTAAATGGTATTGCTGAGGCACAAAAAGAATAAATGTTTTAAATAAAACACTCACAGTAACTATGCCTTCTGGAGGGCAGCCATGAGAAGTGTCAGGTTTAGCTATTAAATACTTCTTAGACTTATCTGGTCACCCCTGCCTGCAGGTAATGGCAACCAGTTTGAACTTCATACTTTTCAGTCGGTGTGGTAGGTAATGAATTCCTGGAGATTTTATGCCTGGAGATTCTTGGAGACAAAATAATTTACACTAAAATGTACATGATTTCACTTAGATTAAGAGGTCATAGGTTAAAGCTTCTGTTTCCTGTGAAGATGGACTAAGTGAACCACAGACCCAGGAGAGCAATGCAGCCTGGCCAAGGCCCACCGAGGGGAGCAAGCTGCATCCCATCTCCTTCCGACCTATATTTCCACCAGCGTGAAAGGTCTTCAGTGGGACCCCGTGATGCTCAACCTTAATTTCTCCACCTCAAAATACACCTACTCTTTGCTACCTACCTCCAAGGTTTGGTAGATGCCCGGGTAAAATAATGTACAGTTGGAATTTTGTAATTACTCCACAAAGCAAGGATCTGTCATTCACAGGGCAAGGTGAACCCCTGACTTGTGTTTTCAGTTGCATTTGGGCTTTTGGCTGTTGCTTGGCAGGAGTCATCTCCCTACTATTTTTTTTAATCAGTAAAACATTCTTGTTTGCCAGATGGTTTACTCTACAATGAAAAGTCCATTGTTTGCTGTTAACGGAGTCATTGTTTTTCCTAAATTGAGGGAAAAAAATACATATCCTATATAATAAAAGGCTAATATGCAAATTGTCCCCTTGGGAGTTCCACCTACCGGGAGTTCGACCACTCGCTATGACGTGTACTGACCACCAGGGGGTGGAGCAGAACGAAGGAAGGCCCCAGCTGGCAGCCGGCAGCCAGGAGCCGGGGGAAGGAAGGCCCTGATTGGCACTGATCACTGGCCAGGCCTAGGGACCCACCCATGCAGAATCTTTGTGCACCAGGCCCCTAGTATTGAATATAATTGAAAAATAAAATTTAAATTGAAAAAGAAGAAAGTATGGGTTAGACTTTTTAAAAATAACTACTCATTAAAAGAGGCAAGAAGTGTCATAAAGGTGAAAGTATTGTTACAACCTAGATGTTTCCAGTAGGGAATAGTCAAGTACTTATAATATATACTATTTGGCAATATGATATAGCCTTAAAACTAACTTGGAAAGGGTTTTTATTGATTTCAGAAAACCTTTATTTCTAAGGTTAAATAAAAAAGTTGCAAATGCAGAAATGATGTTGAATACGCACTCACTCTATATATGCATATGTCTAGAAAACATGTGAAAATTATATTAAAATGTTTTTATACTTTTATTAGATATATTATAAATATGCAGATAAAATATACTTTTAGTATTTATAATAATAAAAGCATAATATTCTAATTAGACCAGACAGCTGAACAACCTTCCAGACGTCAAAAGGACAAGGATGAAGCCGCCATGGCAGGAGTCGAGGCAGAGTGGTTAGGGGCGATCAGGCAGGCAGGCAGGCAGAGTGGTTAGGGGTGATGAGGTAGGCAGGCGAGTGGTTAGGGGCAATGAAGCAGGCAGGTGAGTGATTAGGGGTGATGAGGCAGGCAGGCAGAGGGGTTAGAGGCGATCAGGCAGGTGAGCTGTTAGGAGCCAGTGGTCCCAGATTGTGAGAGGGGTAGGCTGGGCTGAGGGACACCCCCTCCTATGCAGGAATTTCATGCACTGGGCCTCTAATAATGTATATAAAGCCAACATCTGTGTAATCACAGCCACATCAAGGAGTAGAACACTTCCCAAATGCCCCCTCCCTTACCCCTCCCCTTATACAGCATGTACCATAATCTGCTCTCTCTCTTCCTCAGAGGGAAGCACTATCCTGCCTTTAATGATCATCATTTTGTTGTTATTTTTTAATATATAGTTTTATCACTGTATGTATTGCTAAGCAATTTAAGTTAGTTATGCCCAACTTTGAACTTTATATATGTGGAATCATATGTTCCCTGTTTCTTTTGCTTAGCATATGTTTCTGGAATTCATCCTTGCCATTTTGTCCAGTTGTATGAATTCGTTTCATTGCTTTAGTGTTCCTTTGTATGAATGACTACAGCACAGCTTATTTCTTCACTCTATGATGGGTGGGTGTTTGAGTAGTCTCCGGTTTGGGTCTATTAGAGAGAATGAGGCCACCACTAGTCTTGCACACATACCTTGAATATGGTGTATTGAGCTTGTTTATTGTGTAAACCTCTGAGTGCACTTACTAGGTCATGGGAGATACTGGCTTTTTCTACCCTCCCAGTCCATTCTTCATTTTTCTCTGCCTTGCTCTGTATCCCTTTATGAACGGTAGCACCAACCTGCTTTGCCTCCAGCTGTAGTTAAGTTTGGCAAAGCGGGGGCGGGGGTGGGGGCGCACAGCATAAGCTTGGAGGGTGGGCAAGGCTAGTATCTGGAGTATGAAACCCCTCACGTCCTCGCTGCTGCCCACAGTGCTGGCTGCAGGGGCACTGCATTTCTTCTCAGCTCTCACAGTGTCTGGTAGGACTCTTCCTTCCTCTTGTTGCTTCAGGCTTTGCAGTGAGAAAAGTCTCCATGGTTAGTTAGTCCCCAGTGGTTTACCATTTCTCTGGTTCTTTTAATGCTGCTCACGCCTTTGTAAACAATCCCTTTATTAAACTCTCTTCACTCACGCTCTTTTGAACATGCAATGTCTTTTTAAGGTATACAATTCAATGACTTCTAATATACTCACAAAGTTGGGCATCCATTGCCACAACCAATTTTAGAACATGTTCATTACCCCATAAGAAACCCTGTAGCACTTAGCTATCACCCCTAATTACCCAACACTCCCCCAGATGTAGCCAATCACAAATCTCCTTTCTATCTATAGATTTTCCTATTCTGTATATTTCATATAAAAGGAATCATACAATATGTGGTTCTTTGCCACTGGCTTCTTTCACTTAGCATAATGTTTTTATGGTTCACCCATACTATAGCATGTTTTAGTATTTCATGTCCTTTTAATGCCAAATAATATTTCTTTATGTGGACATATCACATTTTATTAATCCATTCATCAGTCAATGGACATTTGGGTTGTTT